>NC_043758.1:23615572-23962447 GCF_902148845.1 Salarias fasciatus
CGGTGCGTTCAAAGACTTCTCAGGTGAGAGGAATCACATTTATTAGTAAATGTGTAGAACTATGTTGTTGTTGTTAACAATACAACAACACATCTTTAACTCTCTCCAACTACTAAGCCATTTGGCCACATGAAGCTTGAGCTTTGTTACACTTTCTGTTCTCTTTAACCTGATCCCTCACATGATTCTATATATATACGTCAAACTTATTTTGGTCCAGGAGCCATAAACAGCCGCCTTTCATTTCTACTGCAGTGGTAGAGATTCTGAGCATATTCTGAAGATGTTCATATTCAATGCACGTGTTCTTTTTACAAAATCTTTTATGGACAAAATGAAATTAATTTTGAAAACAGTGAGAGTATTTACTCATATTGATGCATGTAACATCATATTTCTTCTGTCATTTATAGTTTTTTATTGCTTTTTTTTATTGTTTAATGTGATTTTTTCTCTACTTTTTAGTTTGTGTCTCCACAGTGAAAGGAAAGGCTTCCTAAACCCCTTCCAAAAGCCCAATACATATGTAAATACCTGGATATGTTTCCAGACGTTTTTTGCTCACTACAGCTTATATTTGCAAACTTTTACAGATTTAGCATAGAATTTTGGTCTTTACATGTCAACAAATGAAACACTGAAGCAACCACTTGACTGACACTACAGCTTTAGATTTCATGGTGCCTGTTGGATAATTGCACCAAACCAATGCTCCATTGCTGCATTTGAGCAACAGAAAGTGATAAAAGTCCTAGTTTTATTTACATTGGTACAATGCTGTTGGCTCTTGAATTGGTTCTTCTCAGGTTACACCGAAAACGTATTAATTTGACAAGATTATTAAGCGACGACTGATTGAATTCAGTGAAGAGCCCCTGTTAAAAGAGCAAAAGTTGATTGAGATATCCACAAATACACTTGCTCCGTGTGTATTGTAAGCAAGTAATCGCCAGCTAAAAATTTAAATGAAGCCTATTTTCTTGCTGAATTGCCGCTTTTGGCTTCAGTTGCATATTAGAAAAATGTAAGCGTGCAGACAAATGAAGCGACATAAACATTCCTTTTAGCATTAGTGACATCCGGATGAAGAAAGCGTTATTCTCACGCCTTACTCTTGTCTTACTTAGCATAATCGTTCCCTCCCTGACACCCACTCACCCTCCTCTATTGAGATTAGCATAGAAATGCGATGGTATAATATAGTGTAATGCCGGGGCTTTTCTAATGTGCACACTTTGAATGAGTCGTCGCACTCAGTGCTCCCTGAGAGCCTTCAAGAAAATCTGTCTTCACCCCAATTTTTCGCACGCAGGCTTCGCGCTCACCAGAGAGAGACACCGCTCCTCCATATAGAGCGTGGGCGCACGTGCGCACACGCACCCATACTGTACACACTCTAAAATCAATTCCCCCGAACAAAGATTAACCAATCCATCTTCATTATACTTCATTAAATAGATAACGAGTGAAGCACACACTTCATGTGCGCGGAGCTGTATCCTCCTGTTGGCGCAGACAGAGAAGCATGAAATGTTGTATTGTAATTATCTTTTATTTTTTTCTTTGACACAATGCATCTCACTCGGCTCATCCTTCATGATCGAGTTACTCTTTACACACACCAGGTAGGGCTTCTGACAGTTAATTGTGAGCAACTAGTCAATCCACTTTGTCTCATCTCTCATTTAAATTCTCTTCTCTCTCCTCGCTTTTTTTTCTCCCCTGCTCTTTGATCTTTGCAGTCACCTGTTCTTTTTTTTCTTTTTTCTTTCTGTCTTTATCCGACACCAAGCTGAAGCACTAAAGAAGAGATTGAGCCTCAATAGAATTTCCATGGCAACAGATTTTCAATCACAGCTCTCCAATCGCATCGCTCTGGCAGTCCGTCCGCGGAGAGCCGAATATGATGCAGTGTAGACTTTGATCATAATCCAACTGATCTTTCAATCAACGTGGAATAATACTGTATCATCTGACCTCCATGCCCATCATTCAGGTGATTTGATCATTTAGCTTTTCTTCTCTTTTGCTTCTCGTCACCGAAACTGAGTTGCACCGATGTCCTTGGGCTGTTGATTACACGGAGGCTTTGCAACTTTTACTACTTAACATCCCGCTGTAATTATTTGAATTCACTAAAGAGAATCCCCCTGATGTGCAGCCAGCATCGCCGGCCGCCGGTCACGAAGTTGCCGGTTCATTTCACAGGGCGCTGCGTGCTTTAGTTTGGCAGCACATTTTTCCTGGAAACGAGAGCGTGAACTGGCTGGCAGCTGAGGCCGCTGACATTTAGTGTTGTTACAAACAGCACGTTTTTCCCTCTCGCCCCAGGAGATCCTCTCCAAGCAATTTATTTTGACCACCAAGATTCCATCAGTCCTTATTTTCTTAGATTAAGGGAAGTATCAGTCGATGTTACAGTAGTTATTACATTTGCTGGGTCCTCTGGGACTCCTTCCCTCATTCACTGCAGATAATTGTATCTTTTTGAGAAATACCCTGAGATCAGGCGCCACTCGCTCACTGCCTGAGGAGATGATTCCTTATTAAGTTACTGCAATTGCCCAAAATTTCATTTTCCATTAGGTGGAAATGTGTGCAAGGGGAATGTACAAGAAAAATGAATCTGCCTCATCTTTGCGTGCAAACACAATAATGTATCACGCCGCTCAAATTAATTCCAGCGTCACACAAAAGAAGAAATCGTCATGTCACAATTACTGATATCTTAAGGTCTTCGTACCGTCACTATTTTCAGGTGTGATAAAAGGCAAAGTGCAATTAACGTAGGAACGCATCAAAGACTCTGCCACTTTCTCTTTCTGAACTACCCATAGATCTCTAATAAGACATAGAGGATCCCTCCTAATGAGATGCCAAGTCGCTGTGTTCTTTACATGGGTAATTAGCTGGATTGCTCGTTAAACAATTAGTCAGATATCTGTCCGATAGTCTCTGCGGTTCTCCCGCGCTCTGTTCAGATGTTTTGTCTGACATTTGTGCGTATCATTGCTCAGTTAATTGAAGCACTGAGACAAAACGCCCAATATAAGTCAGCTTAACAAGTTGCTGAATGCTAAACGCCCTTGCAGTTAAATACTGAGTCCAACACTTTCGGTACATCCGGCTTGACCTGGCAGTGAAATTTCAATCGCCTCTCCAGCAGAATATGAGCGTGGAAGCACGCCATCGTTCAGACGGCCGCTTTATTTATTGAGGTCCTTATTGAAAGCAAGTCTCAAAAGAATTTGAGGTGTCAATACACTTAAAGCTCACGGCTCGCCTGACAGCCCCACAGCATTGGCAATAAACATGAGCAACACATCATAGGAATTACTTCATCTCCAGCTTGCTGACACCTCTAATCCATTAAGGTCATGAGCAATGTCCCTCCAGAGCCGCATGCAGCCCGAGCACGTTCTGGGTGATGTTGTCATTGTGAAGACAGATGCACTGTGATGTGCGGAAACACACGAGGCAGAAAGTGAAATCATGCCGCATTCGGCCATAAATAGAGAGACAGAACCAAGGAGCGAGAAATGAAATGGAGCCTTGTGTCTTAATGGGTTAAGCATCCGCGTGCGATACCGACGTGAACCGTGGATTCTGAGAGAAATCCATTTGCTTTTATCATTAAGAATGCACTTTTTATATCCTCTGTGCTGTTTGTCATTTAATGCTTTGAGTACATCTAAAATTTTCCTTCCTCTTGTTCTAATGATGGCCATGCCAAGCTGACGTGGGTGTCAGATAATGGCAGTAGGCTCAGTGGGAGGCCACGTTGACTCATGGAAAGACTGACAAATTCATGTTTTTGTAGTTTGTTTGTCATTTCAGCTGTAAAAAAAAAAAAAAAATGCTTATAAATATTTAATCAATAGGTAAGCCTATGAAACCTGGAGAGGCGTCAGATAGAAGAAAAAAAAAGCATTAAAGTCTTTATTAGGCACATGGAGACCTGCTTACCCAGTGAATTTGTTTAAAAAATGCCGACAGAAAAGTAAAAACATACCTACAGTATAATGAATGAAATCTGACTGAGCTTGCCGTTTGTTAGTTGCGAACAGAGACTTCCCACACTGCACTCCACAGACAAATAAATAGATAAAGCCCACGCATACAGAGAACATGCTGCTTTAACACACAAAACTAACACAATAAGATTTTTTATGCATTTGTAGGGTGCCAGGCTGCATGTTTCCCCCTTTTCTGCTCAATTTGACAAGTTTATAAAGCTGCATCTAAAACTGTTTCGATGGCAGTGAGGTTGATACAAAGGCAGAACCAACACACGAGACAATAACAGGAGTGAAACCGGGAAATCCTTGCAAGGAATTGGTTAGGAACTCTGAAGAGTGTGGATGATACTGTATGAAACACGTGTCCCATCGCCCGTACTTTAAAATGTTAACCGCTGTGTCTTCTTCATTTCTGTTTTTGAAGATCAACTTTGTGTCTTCATGCTCAACAAAGCCTTTTTTCCAAACATGAAATAGGGGTGGATTGATAATTGTGCACCAATACAGTAACTTCATATTTCTCAAACATATTTATGGGTTTTATCAACATTTTTCAGCTGATTACCATTTAGTGGTCTCAGTTCAGACATTTTTATGTAAGTAATGTCTCATCAAACTGTACGAGTAAACCTTTGATCATGTAACAGAGAAGTTACATCAGTTTGATGTATTCAGAGTTTTGTTTCCTGTTTTGGTTTTTTGCAGTTATTGAACTATTTCTTTAAAAGATTTTTTGAGTTGAAATGCCCTTAATTAGCGGTTGAATGTATTGTTTTCTCGACATCTGCCATTTGTGTTGCCTGTTCGGTTTTCTCAGGTGATTCTTTCAGTTTTCAGTCACAAAATGTCAGCGGCAAAAAGTCATGTTATGAAATAATATCTTTTGTTCGATATCAGGTTGCACAGTCTGGATAGGCGTCAGTATCGATTGAAACTTCCTCGCTGTCCCTCCCTCACTTCCTCTGTCTTCCTGTGTCTCTGCAGCGGAGCCGCTGGACGGTGAAGAGTACCTGGACATTATCGGCATCATGCGGAACCAGGCTGGTCGTTACGAATGCAAGGCCAGCAATGACGTGGCCACGCCCGACGTCAAATACGTCAACGTGGTCGTCAACTGTAAGTCACAACCAACCTGCAGATCAGTATTCCAGTCAGTTCCACAAGCTGATACACTGAAAGCTTGTAAAAGTCTGGAGTTATGAGCTTGAGCTGGTACGGTGCACCGTGACATGTTAGGTAGGATGAATCTTGAAAGTTTTGAAGTGCTCTTGAATCTCTTGAGATGAATCAAAGCCAGAACCAATCGGTGACTTTGATTGCGTCTGTCATTTTCAAAGTAGTTCTCATGCACGGCGTTGCCGTGTGAGAGATGCTTCACAATTTCAACACAAGATCACCTAATTGCATCTTTTCAGGGGTCCAAATTAGATCTGATGAGTGTTGCGAAGATGTCGGCCGTTCAGGATTGACGAACAGCTCATGAGACGTGAGGAACCGAGCACCCTCGGAGGACTTTGAGAATTCTCTTTGATCTGAACAAATCACATATGGCTGTTTGCCCAAACTGTACTTTAGCCAAGTCTGAGCGCCTGAGCTAAATGATAACGATTTCTGTATTAAACCATTTCTCGGTGTTTAATCCCAAATGGAAAATGGGCATTAATCCACTTGGGATGTATTTCTGGCCATCGGGATGTTTGTAGGAAGCGTGATGTGTGTATGATGAATGCTAATACACTTGATGAATCTGAACTGAAGTACATTAAAGTCAAGTAATCTATTCAACACTGTCTTTTGGGGGAAAAAAGTGGAAAGAAAATAACTGCCTTTTAACCTGTAAGACAGCAAAAACGTATCTCCTTCATCTTATCAAGTTTGCTTGTTTACTCATTTTTATGACTTAAATTGAATCCTGCTATTATGATACGAAAAAAAGACATTTTCCTGGTCTCATTCTTTTGTCGCCGCTGCCTCACAGACATCCTTGACGCAATGAGAATGACTCGTGATTTTTTTTGGAAAAACAGAAACGAGGCATTTCAAATAAGATCTGAAAGAGAACACATGTGCCAAGGTGGTTTTATTAATTCGGATCATGACATTTCCACGCTCGAATATGCCATGCGTGACAGCTGCCTGGGTTATTGCTCTTAAGACGTTACTCATGTCGGCAATTGTGTGACTTGGCAGATCCTCCGACAATGAAGAGGACCCAGAGCTCGGAGACTCCGGTGGGCCGCATGGGGATGCTGCAGTGTGAAGCCACCGCCGTGCCCACGCCGGAGTTCGAGTGGTACAGGGATGAAAAAAGGTAAAGTGCGCCCTGAATTTGTTTGTTGTTTTGTTTTTTTCAACGGCGATGCACACACATTATTGTTTTCCAGTGAGTCCACTAGCAGAGTGAGATGACAACAAAATAAATTTAAAAAAGGCTTTTATTTTCTCGAGGTCTCCTAAAATATAAAAGTAACCACATTTACATGGAAACAATAACACAAGCTGTAAGCAATCGGCTGTAAACAAGCCATTACGCTGCGCACAATCCATTAGCCTCCTTCACCACAAACCATCAGATCAACTGTAAGGCTGATGATTACTGTAATGATCTCTGGTCGTTTTTCCAGGATGGAAAACATTTCACTGTTCAAATACAAAATTACTGAAAGCAACAAAGACAATAGGAAAGAGAAAAGCTTTTGTTTTTTTGTCGTATATGCGCCACATTTTTGTCCAGAGAACATTCTGATTAATTATTAGTTACAGCTATTAAAAGCTGCAGGTGACATGAAACAAATGAAGGCTTTGCTGAAATAACTTGAAATTGACTTGACCTGACTTGGTTTGAGGCAAGAAAGGTGCGATGTTGATTAAAAAACTGTAATAATCAGGCGAAGTAATGAGATACAGTGCCTTTCTATACCAGAGGCAGAAGAAATGAAGGCCATGAAATTAATCCAAACTCATCATACTGGCAATAATTTGGATCAACAACAAAGATTTAATTATATTACTTCTAACATTAATCCATCTTTGATACTCTGGGGCCAAAACCAGCTGATGGAGAGGTGAAAGAAGGTTACTTTTCATCAGAGGGTGGACTGATCGATGTTACAATCATGAGCAGGTGTTCGCGGCTGTGGGTAATTCAGAAAAAGGAAAAGATGCAAACTGTAGAACCAAAGAAACGCCTTAAACGGTTTCAAAGGCAAAGGGCCAAAGTCTTATCAAGGCTTTATAACAAACGTATAATCTTCTCCGCCTTGATTCTGAAACAGAAAAAAAAAAAAAAAAGATATTTTTGGATGAATTTTCTTTGAAGTAGAAGGGGAAAACAAAAGAACAAGCTTGCCTCTGTGGTGCTTTTCTTTCAGGTAGTAATAATAGAAAATCATATTTTTGCTGTTTTATTTCAGTGTCGCCACAACAGAACATGTGATCCAAATGTGTGATTTAGCACAAGTCTTTCAGCTTTCCCGCTGAGAGCAGTCGGAGGCTGGAGGACTTACACCGACACCATAGAGGCGACACATTAACAGCATGATTCAAACCAGAGATCTTCAGGTTACGATCTTGCTTCTCTGACCTAATGGTGTTTATTTATATACCAGCCACTCATACACTGAAATGCAGCTGTAAGTGCTTTAACATAAAATGAGGTAACAAAATTAATTAGCTGTAAAGCAAAACTGAATGAAAAAACAAGTGATTTAAAAGCCGACGTTAAAAAGCAGCCAATACAAATTAAAATTAGAGGCAGAAGATAGCAGTAAAATTGCTGCGCTAATTAAAAGCAAGGGCGTAAAAATACACCTCAAGCTGTTTCATAAAACCATCTGAAGAAGGTGTTTCTTTTACCTGAGATGGCCGTTATTTTTCCCCAATTCACTCCAACTCACAGGAGCATAAGATAATATTTTATCTTTTTTATATATGCTAGGCCAATATCTGAGTACGTTAGAGTGCAATGTGGATTCAAACCAGAGTTCGAGGTAATGGAAAACTTCAAAAAAATAAAGATCAGATAAGACTCAGGTTAGGGTAAAAATATAATTATAAAAAAAATGCCACGACCAACCTAATTTGTATTTAGCTCATCAAAAACTTATTTTCTAACTGCACCTGAACCAATTACGAGAACATCTGTAGTGTCTTATTTTAATTTAATGAGGCTTCCTGTCATCCTGCGTTCAGCTTTGAGGAGACGCTTCATCAGAGGATCGAGTGCAGACGCCTCATTTGGTGCCACAGATACAGTTGGGTGTCATCTGTATAAAAACATAAAGCACCAATATGGTAGAAATATGTGCTGCACCAGAGAACTGTGCTTTTTTTTTTTTTTTTTTTTTTTTGACTTTTTACTTTTTTTTAAGTGCATGATGTTCATATTGTGGCGTTCGAGCGGCGACTTGCGGGCAAGAAGACGAGGCGAGGTCTGCTCTGTTGCTCAACCAAAGCTTTATTGTGAAAACAACCAAGCAAGGGAACATGACACACCAACACCAAGCCAAAATACGTAGGCCCCAGGTCACCCCCCCAAGCAACCCCTCTAGCCCACGGTCCGACACATAATGAAAATAAAAACAACACAAATGAAAGCACAGCACAGTAACACAAATGGCAAACATAACCATAATAAAAGGAAACGCAAATAAACACAGAACCCCCACATATGGCCCCAAAAGTCCCGAACGGGGAGCTCCCATCATGCCCCGGGGCCTCCCCAGAACAGTCAGTTCTGGGGCAGTGGCTCTCTAGCGCCCCTAGCGACCCCTGCGGTTGCTACAATATTTTATCCAAGGGAATTTTAAAAAGTTCAAATTCAGGCATGCAAAATGCCAATAAAAGGTTAAGATCTTACACTCGGTGTAGTTGAACATGAACATGGTAGCTGTGAAACGTCAGTAGTGTTTTTTTTTGGGGGGGGAAATCATTGGATTTCCACATAATTCTGAGTTGATTCATTCATCTCCTCTAAATACGACAGTGGCTGTATAATTGTATCCGATGGGTCTTTTTGACTCTGCTCTTAAAATGGGCTCGTCCTCACATTTCAGGGTTCGTTTGATTACATCGTCTGGGTGGTCTGATAAAGTCTAATAGCCCACCTAATCGCTCACTCAACAGTGGCTCAATCGCTAATTGAACGTTTCCGTGCGACAACAGGATATTCTCCGAGAAGGGAAAAAAGGGACGGCAGATCGACCGTCCTTATGCGCGCAATTTATAGACTGCCGCCGCTCCGCTGAGAGTCTTAGTAGCCCTGTTCGCACAGAACAAGTCATTCCACTGAAATGGAAATCAGGCTTCCTCTGCTGTACGGTCTCTTGTGAAATTGCAAATTGTGTGACCAGACACAGATGTTCATTGGAAAGCTATCAATTTGAGTGTTGTGCATGTGTCAGAAAAACACTTTCAGAGGACTGAAATATAATGACATTCAAAATGCAACAACAGCCCAGTTCCTCCATTTCAGCACTTGTCGTTTAATAACCTGAGAGATGCTTTTTTTTTCATAAATCTATGCAGCAAACTTACCTCTGATACAAAAAAAGATCTAAGAAAATGGTTTTAAAAAACAACCATGTGCAGTCACTCTCACCCCTAAAGAAAAATAAAAGTTCTCTTAAGATTGGAAGAAGAATTTGGGAGGAGTGTCACAAGTGTTATCACAGATATGGTCTAAAAAGTAATAGGCCCTATCATGCCATTTCTGGGGAAGATTTATGGTCGTCGAAATATTTTTGCATTATCTGTTGTTTCCAACCTCCATCTATCTCAGTTGTTTTGTCCCCTGGAGGGTTTTGGCTGTGTGCCGTCTCCCTGTGTGCCAGTGGAAAGTGTTATTGCACTTTCTCCTTGGATGATGATGCTAATGCACCATAATAATATCATTTATCCTTGGTTGGCCAGTTAATTTTATAGACCCCCTCCCCAAGAATGAAAGCTAATGCACTGTGTCCTGTTGTGTCTTATTTACCTGATTCTTAAGGTGAGGTCTCGCTCCGGCGCTTGTTTACGTCTTAATGAGTTCATCTTAATCTGCATGCGGGCTTTCAGCGGACACACTGATGTCTGAATCTGGATCAGGGAGATGTTGCAGCACTGGATGCAACACGTGAAGGACTCCATCAGGTTCAGATGGTGAAGTCTCTGTGTGGTAAACAAACAACCCTGGTTTTCCCTCGTTTGCTTTCTATTGATTTAATGGTTGAAAAAGCTGAAGTTACCATTCGCTCTATAACATCTTTTTCCTGAATTGGTTTTGTTAAACCAGATTCACACATTATTACATTTTCTACTAAAAAACTATCAGACAATAAAACTTGTGTCGTTTTTGCTTCTCATCTAAGATTTTAGCCTAAAACATAAACATGGAATTTCTATCTTCCTCATTCTTTAGGACACGTCCATTTTTATGATTAGCTTTGGTCTTTTTTGGGGTATTAACGCATCTTTAATCCCTTCCTTACAGGGTATTTTGACAAACAAACAAAGCGTCTGTCTTGAATATCTTACTGCTACCTTTCAGATGCAGGATTATCATAATTGATGTTGTATAATTGTTTTCCTTAATTGATGTCATGTTTTTAGCGTCTTCTGTGTATGATTTTGCTGATCTGATCCTCCGCACATCAGTGTATCGGGATTAGTGTGAAGGATTTAGCACGGTTGACTGGCAGAAGTAAAATATAATTACAGTTGATCCTACATTGTTGACCAGACGCCGGCTGACGAGACTCTTTCTCGTTTCAGGTTCTTACTGGTCCACCCAGCAGACCCGTATTTAAAGCTTAATGCTTTATTCAAAGTCATCAACTGTAGTTGAGTCTTGTCCATATTTCTTCACTCCGCCTGCACCACCGGGGGACCTGAGCTGTATCGCAGATGCTCAGAGGGGCGACGCTCCACCTTACTTTGTATGTGACTGACTTACCCTGAGATTTCTACCCTCACCTTAAAATATCACATGTGTAGCAGTGCAGAACATATTGAGTTTTCAGAGCAGATCGGGTAATAACAGCTCTCCCACACTGATACGGCTCCGAGAGAACTGCTCTGTAACGAGCTGCCGTCGGCCTTGTTTGCATGCATAGACCGCCCTGCCGCAAAGAACCGGCGCCGGGTGGTGGGCTCGGACTAAAGTTGGAGAATCTCGTTTGAGCAGGGTTGCAGCAAAGACGGCCATTGAAGGCTCAGGACGCTTTGCCATGACAGTGGATGACAGCATTTTCAAAATTATGTCCATTTACAAGTGAATGGTATAAAGAGAAAGCGATAACAATGGACACTGGCATGGACAGATGAAGAGGTTGGATTGGTGTTACGGGTGACTATCAACAATAAATTTACCAATTCCCAGGAGAATATGGACTGAGAGTCACGACACTCTAATGTCTATCTACTTGTATATGTGCAGAAAAACTAATTACTATGCTTGTGTTGTGGTATGCACAGCAGCAGCGTTTCAAAAAAGTTCTGTTTTGAACCGTTCACACAGAAACTGTGTTTTCTAAAGTTACGTTTTCAGTTGCTCTGAGCACCGCTGTCG
Source organism: Salarias fasciatus (assembly GCF_902148845.1). Lineage (NCBI taxonomy): Eukaryota > Metazoa > Chordata > Actinopteri > Blenniiformes > Blenniidae > Salarias > Salarias fasciatus. The sequence goes on from NC_043758.1 coordinate 23,627,141, forward strand.
TTTAAAACACAATGGAAGTTTTGCTTTGTCCCTTGTAAACACTGTCATATTAATGGCACCTCAGACCCACAACACCAGCATTTGCTCTAGATGAGCAAATTCAGAATGCATTGATACTTCAAGTAACCAACAAGTCACAGTGAGTTCTCACTGGATCATGAACAGTCCTTGAAGCTTTCATTGTTTCTATTAGCCTGTGTTCCAGTCTCCTCTGTGCGTCCGCACTCCATGTACTTTTATGAGCTGATCACTGCGGACTTCTTGAAATTATCTTTGAAAGCTTTCATCACTGTTAACTCTTCCATTCATTCTGTCCCGCAACACAACCTTGATATTAATGCCCCAAAAAGTGCATAATAAATAAAAATAATTAAATTCCTCTTTAGTTATGAGCCACTTTCAAAACACTTCTCCAGATTATTATTTTAATTGCAATCTATAAGTCACTGTGTTTTTATGCCTTGAGGCAGCCTTATAGAAGAGAATAATGTTTTTGAGGCGTCCTTCAAGTTCATCCGTGCATTCATACATCTACTTTATGAGATCGCTCCACAGAACTGCAGGCTAATTCCTTCAAAATCTGCACCGAGCTGATCAGTCAATCAAAGATAAATGTGAGATGGACTTGATGTACGTGGCACATTTCACTGCATTTCATCACTAGTCTCAAGGCACTTTCACACTCACCGATTCACGTAGAGACACGTCAAGGTGGGGTTCATGGACACTAATACACAAACTTTGAGTATATTTTCACAAATCTGAACAAGTTAAAGAAGAATGAGAACAATTTCAACTTTATCCTTTGGGCACTCTTACCATTTTTTTAATTAACCAATTAAAGGTCAAATGTCACTTATGAACTCATAAATGAGTGTCTTATTTAGAAAAAAGCTTTTTGCTTTGTTTGGAGTTTGGAAAATTGGATGAAAGATGCTCTTGGTGCTAGATAGATAGATAGATAGATAGATAGATAGATAGATAGATAGATAGATAGACATCTCTTGGTTCAAGACCATTTGTTTGAAAATCAGATGGCCTGTAGTCATATTATAAGGTCACTCTGATCTCACATTATGTTGTAACACCAAAAGGGAAAAAAACACTATTTAACACCTCCTCTTTCGAATGCCTTCTATTTCACTCACCCCCATAAATAAGTCTGGACAGACATTATTCTAACTGTCCTGGTTGATGTGGCAGAAAGAAGGCGTAATGGGCTTTACCTTCAAAAGAGTCTTTCAGATGTGGCGGGGAGCGTGAGACGCGAGTCGTCTCTGCTGAAAAGATGCTTTTCTTTTGTCCTCGGGTTGTGTAGGTGACGCCATACAACAGGAGCGGATGTTCACGTTGTCTGCAGCCTGACTGCTCGATGCCTCTAAATCCAACCCGCAGATCTATTAAAACGTCCCATTCATGCCAAGTATCCTGTTTTATTGTTTTATTTATGGTGACAACCACACAGTTATTTTTGGCATCCCCCACTTTTTTGCAATCATTTCCAGTCAGGAAATTAACAGGATTAAGACTCTTTTTTTTCTCTCTCTCTCTGAGGCCAGCGGCTCCTCTCTTGGCATAAGCTGCCGAACGCACACCGGGCTGAGCAGAGGAAGCCTGAACTCGCCTAACTCTGCGTGTATCCGTCTCGGCACCCGCGTGAAGTCGCGGGCGTCCTCAGGTGATGAAATGGAGCGCGCGATCAGAAGCGCAGATGAAACACGTCTTCACAGCGTTCCTCGCATCACACAGATCTGAGAGTCTCCCCCAACGCATAAAGACCCAATTAGCCTCGGCTGAGTCTGATATATCATAATCTTAAAGCAGCAGGCCATAAGTGATAACTCTCCCCCACCTGGATGCCACAGCCCTCCCTGCTCATTCCGTGTGCTGTCTCTTGGCTGTTCCTGATTGAATTTAAATCAGGCTGTAAATCAGGGGCTGGAAGCTGCTGCTCGCCACCTTGTTTAACGTTTTGTTAAAAGATTGAGTCATGTTGAAGACGTCATGAACTGACAAATACCTTCCTCAAGGTTTTAACTTGCGTCTAGTGGCTGAAGGTGAAGTCGGATAAATTACAGCTAATATAACCAAAACAGCTATTTTAGCTCAGACGCAGAGTCTAAATTCTCATCTTCCACATCTTTTCATGCGTGCGAAATAAGAAATAACTGTTAAAAACATATTCCCAGTGTCAGACTGTCGCCGATGCTGCATCCAGTGTAATCGAACATGCAGCTTCACAAGTTCCTTCCCTGACGCTGAAGGATGTGCGTTTCTTTACAATCACCATAACTGGATACTAAAAATGTCAATCAAATCTACGAAGCGCTCTCTACCCTTGAATGTTTCAAATGTAATCATGCAGAAATCAAATAACCCCTTTCACATTCATTACGGAAAAAAAGATCAAAGAAAATCTCTTGACATTTTAGAATTGCATTTATAATGCCAAGCTTCATTATACCAATGTTATTTTTACACACAATGCAGGTTTACATTCCTTTATACAGCTTTATATTACTGTTCATCTAAAAGTGGCATCATTTTGTGACTAACTATATGTTTTCCATCTTAACATTGGCAACAAGAAAAAAGTTACTTCTTTGCCTTGAAGAGAATAGAAATAAAGACTGAAAAATAAGTTCTGTTTCTGTAAACAGACGGAAAAAAATTCAAAACAATTGGATAACACATCTCGATTGGCTAGTGGAAAAAGTTCATTTGGGTTGAGTGATATTTCAGAGTTTCTCTGACAAACACGTGGTCGAATCAATTCACCCCCAAAGGTTCCCAACAACCCAGATGAACTGTCAACAGGACGGCTTCATTTCCCCAAGAGGGATCAATAGTGGAAATTTTACTGAAAACATTCTTTGAGATTAAGGCGATCCCTCCTGATCACTGCACAACACTTCCATTCATCCAGGAGCGTCCAGGGCGAAGTGCCCGCTCATGTGACAGGCAGACATGTTGGTTGTTTCGTCAGCTGGTCGGCGGCCGCTGGAGCGCTTCCAGTCAGCACCGGGTTACAAGTCTCAGCAGGACTCTCCACTTGATTTCATTTATCAGCGGCCTTGAATCATAGCGGGTCTGTCACTTTCCCCCGGCGGTGATAACCTACTTTAGATGCTGCCGCACGGCGCAGAATCAAATCCGTCCGTCTGATGATTCGCTCCGATCTCTCATCCGCTCCGGCCGGAGAGCGCCGCCCCGCTCGCCGCGCCCTTCACCAAATAGAGGGGTCAAATCATTTCAATCAAGGGTTTAATGTACCACAGTGGATCACTGAGCATCAAGTGGGGATTGTCAAAGGGCTTCCAGTGGAGCACTGCTGCCCTCTGCCTGTGAGGGAAGAACGCAGCCTCAGAAGAGTTCAGCTGGCATTTTTTAAAGATAAAAGAAAGAAACAGTTCTACGTCTGCCAACTTTCCTGATAAAATATTCAATTTTTTTTTCTTCTTTCAGAGTGAACTTGAAATAAGAAGTGAGGGAAAGTTCCAGTCTGCAGATTTTCTGCTCATGCCAACATGTGAGAAGTCAATAAATGTTAATGTGGAGGCGATCCAAAGGAGGAGGAGGGGGTTCACAGATTCACGCTCCCTTTGTTTATGCTGCTTTTCCTCCCGCGACTGCTGTGTATTTGAACTCTTTATGCCATTAAAGTCGACTCTAAACCTTCGCCGTGAAAACAAAAGCGGGAGTTGTGTCTCTCCTGACCTGCCCGGGTCAGTTCGCTCCCTCGCCGCTGCATTACAATCATGCTCCATAATCTGTTGTAAAAATAGCTGTTTGCTCCCAGCGCCCGGCGGTGCTGTGTATTATCTGGATCTCTCGGAGTGCTCCGTGAGCGAGCGGGCCTTTTTAATAGTGCAGTCACTTCTCATGAAGGCGCACTGGAGAATATATCTGGTGCCGGGCCTTATCGTTGGAGAGTCGGGTGTTGCTTTTCAATGGAGTGGAGACACCGCTGCCGCACTTGCCCTCGCTCCGGTTTCTCCCCATTCTCACTTTCAGATACAAACACACACATTCATACACACACACACACGCCATCGTCATTCCCAAGGTGTCCCCACAGGAAGGACCTCAGCACTTTATCAAGTTCCTCCACATCCCCAGCGAGAAGAATTATGCCGCGCCTTTTAATGTTAATACTTTCTATCAGCCGAGTGTGCGTCAGCACAAACTTCTCGCTGCCCCCCCCCCTGCTCAAACTCCGATTACCACATTACCCCGACTTAAGCAGGATTACGTGGAGGCGCCTTAAATGAACTTCACCTCATTCATGATATGAAAGGGCTCAATCAGCTCCCCGACAAGCAGAATCTATTATGGGCGCCGTGTTATTGGAGGAGTTTTGTTTAGTTGTTATTATGTAAAGAAAGAGTTCATCAGCGCGGCACACAGTCTGAGTCAGCAAATCGTATTGATTCGTTTGCCAGGAACGAAGTTCAAGGTTGGCACAATTGATTGTCTGTACTTTACGAGCATGATAAGATTTTACTAAAAAGTCAGATTTTATAAGGATGGTTCATTGATAACAGAAACAATTAAATGTATTGCATGTGAAGCTATGAAATATCAAGTTTCCAATAGAAAATGTCCCAATTAGTAAAGTTTGTTGTAATACTTAAGGGATAAACATGGAACGGTGCCAGTAAGCACTGCTATTAATCAGGAGTGAAATCTTTCACCTTGAAATTGAAAAGATTTCATAATCTCCAGTAAATGATATGGTGCATTTCAGAGTCTGCGGAGGTCTTTTCACATACTGCAGGAGATACGGCTGAAAATCGATGCTGAGCTGACTTGATCTTCATGTTCTGAGGCAGCGCGGCACTTAAAAGATATGAGAGATAAGATGTTTTTATTGAAGATCACTGCACGGCCTGGGAGCATTAATGAAAGCCATTGTCTTTAATGCAGTTATTATCTGCATCCACACACGTTTCCCAACTCTCAATCACACATAAAGGAAAAATCTATATTTAGGATCCAGAGGTGATCGTTTCTGAACTCTTAAGAAGATAAACCGAGGCCACACGAAGACCTGTGGTCTGATTAACTGAAATTTGAATTTCTGTTATGCCCACAGGCTACAGACCTCAGTGACTGTCTTTTTTTTTATTTTTTTCATCAGTGCACAGTTCAGAAATCAGTGTTAATGCGAAGCTTCAATAAAGCTGAATGCAGCGTCTCAAGCAAAGATGTCAGCTAAGACTGGGTAATAAATCTCAGTATTGTGAAGTGTTAGGTAATGGATCACATTAGGGAGATTATTTTTGATGTATTTATTACAGTCCTGGACCTTCTTGCAGGATGCATCACAGAAAAGGTGCTTCAGCGTGTCAACCCGCTGCACACAGTGAAAAAATTACCATCTGCTTTCAAAATACAGGTGGAAATATCTATTATTATTGACAATTAAAGTTAGCATTTGGTAATTTTTTTTTCCAATTTCACCCAAAGTAATAGTTGCAAAATGTTGGTGTTCAATTTCTCACTTTAAAATTGATATTAGGAGGTCATGTTTTGGCACATTTACTTAAATATGAAATAAGGAAGAAAAAAAACACAAAAACACAGGGCCACAGGACGGTGTGCACATGCAAGTTAAACGTGTCTAATCCTGCTAGTTAGTCATGTATGAGGCACTTTTTGAGGAAATAGAGTAAATCAGAAGTGTGCAACCACTCACCCATATTGACAAATTTCCCCAATTTAGGGATTTTTTTTTTTTAGCAGAAATTTTGATTTTTGATTTTTCAAATGCTGTCCAACAGACTATTTAAGGTATTTCGTGTTAGGGTGTTCATTTACACTGATTTTAAAGACTGAAATCTATTAATCACACAGAAATTTAAAAGGAGAAACCAACCAATACAGTTATACTTTTTCCATAATGGAGCTTGTTGTTCTTCATTGAAAACATTTGGCAGAAACATTTCTGACTGTGATGACAGCCGAACTAAACTCAAAGAAATGATCGCTTCTCATACCTCCACTCACTTTCGGGGATTTTTGACATCTTTCCATTTACTACTCCTGAAAATAAATAATCGAAAGCCCCGACAGTGACGTCTCCTCCCCGGTAAATGGGCCTTGTTGTTCTTTGCTCGCCACATAATCCAAAGGTCAGGGACAGCTGCAGCTCAGAGTCTAGCCGTTAATGAAAAAGGGTTTGTTTTAAAATGAGAAAGGCTTATCTCCTCCCTTATAGCAATCAGCGCGCTCGCGCTCAGAGGGTTCACTGTGGCGTGACGCTGACCCCTGCTGCTGCGGCGTGATTACTGACACCAACCTGCAGCATTGATAATGATTACAGCTCCTGACTCTTTGAAGCCCTTTAACCACACACAGTAACACTGATTACGTGCGTGTTTAAAGAAATTACTACTGAATTAATGATTTCGTTTGAATTAATATGGCTAAAATGTCAAGCTTGGATTAAAATCTCGGGCTTGGGGAGGAAGAGGATCTCGGAGCAGCTGGTCTTGATGCAGGACTCGGAAACGAGCTGAATGCTGTCAGCCACCTTGTGAAGGGTGGGATGTTGCTGAAAGGGTGATAATCAAGACTACATTTAGAAGGCTGTGAGCGGTGTAACAACAAAAGAAGTCAGCAGTCTGGGCAGTCTGTTTTATAGTTAGATTAACCTGCTTTGCAGATTTTTCTCCACCTTCACCTGTTTTTCACATTTTACCGAAAATGTCTCTAACTCCCCTCCGTCCTCTGATTTTCATGACTCTGCAGTTCGCTCTGAATTAATTTATTTTTCTCTCTCTCTCTCTCTCTGTCTCTGTCTCTCCTCTGCAGGCTGTCCAACAACCAGGGCATCAACATCCAGATTCTTGGCACGACCACTATTCTCATGATTGCCAACGTCACTGAAGAGGATTATGGGAACTATACCTGTGTGGCCTCAAACCGACTGGGCGTCCAGAATGCCAGCCTTTTCCTCTATAGTGAGTATCGATGCATCCCACAGTGAAATTGTGCACATACCCCAACATAAATTGACCCGTTGCACATCGTTCGCACCAATCAAAACATCATAATTCTTTAATTTCATTCTTTTTTTTTCCCTATTCATTGTGTTTTATGTTGTCTCACTTTATCAGATTTACACCGTTTAAATCGTAAGTCTGAAAGTGAGCTGGAGCTACTCTGAAGTGGTAATTGAAAGCCAGCAGGGAGCTTTGCTTTTTAGCTTCACCGCCGAACAATGGCGAGAGGAAGAAAACCTGTCCGTGTGTTAGTTGTTATTCATTTTGCGACCGTTGTTTCTTGGCTGGTTTGACTTCAACCCCTGTGGGGATTTTTCAGGACGCGTCTCGAGAAAGAAGGTGACATCTGGTGTGTGGGTGAGGCAGGGGCAGACAGTGACAGTGACAGTTTATGTGTCCTAATATCATAAATTTGGCTTGGGGGGGATTTCAGGGAATCCAATCTCCTTAACGTACTGCTTTGAGTAAGCAAAAAAAAAAAAAAAAAACTCCCTAAAACTTGAGTAAGAAAACTGAGAATAAGCAACAGAGGAAGGACGGACAGACATGTCGCTTCTGCAGAAAAAGCGGGATGAGGGGTCTTGATGACTTCCTCATCAGTAAGAAGACGTTCCAATTGAGAAATAAGAGTAGAAAAATTGGATCATTTCTCGTATCGGCTGAATTCGCTTTGAAAAATGTAACATTTGTAATCTTTCTTTATAAAAGTTATCGCTCGTCGTCATTGAACTTGATGGAAGCCATCACAGCGAAGAGCGATCCAACTGAACCCACAATAATGGATTAAAATGATCAAACACCAGGAAGTGTCAGTATAAGGCATGTTTAATGAATATTTGCCTAATTAAAACATTGCAAATCCAAATTTGAGCTTTGTAAAGGTTAAATTTATCTTAGGCTGTAACACATGAGCATTATAAATTTTCTGGCTGCTTAAAGAGCCAGATTTTTTTTTTCTTTTTTTTGTCATTGAAGACTTCACAAGTAGATGAACGTTGTCATGCACATCTCAGCCGTCCAGCAGTTGCCTCCTCTGAGAGGAAATAGCAACAGATTTCCACCAGATGTCAGCAAACACCAGAATCTGTCTCCTGTTGTGGAGAATTACTCTTCCTCCTGTCTTAACAGGATTTTCATTTTAAAGTAATTCAAAAGAGGAAAAGTTTCAAGAATATGATGACTTTTTGTTGAGCTCCAAGAATTAAATTAATACCATTGATGCAGAACTTACTCATCAATATCAACAATAGCTATGATGTGGTGTTTGAGCCTAATTGACTTGTTTTCTATCATTTCTGGGAATAAAGAAATCATGGGGCAACATGGTTGAAGCTCAAATGTTTTATAGTTGTTGTCCAGACACGAACCAGTTCTCTCTGTCTAGCTCTCATCTTGCTGGTTCACCTTGATCTCACCTCCACCTCGTCTCTGTTTCCCTTCAGGACCCGGGACAGGCCGGGACATCAACGGCTCCGCCTGTGTATCTCAGTCACTGTGGCTCCTGCTGGCCTCCTTCGCCTGCCTTTTTTTCAAGTGTTAATCCTGCTCTCCTCCTCCTCCTCCTCCTCCTCCTCCTCCTCCTCCTCCTCCTCCTCCTCCTCCTCCTCTTCCTCCTCCTCCTCCTCATCTTCCCTCCTTCCTTCCTTCACCCCTCCCCTTCATCCTAACATCCCTTCCTCCCCTCTCCTCCTCTCTTCTTCTCTCCAACTCACCGACATCCTTACTGCTACCTTCGTACCACCCTCCCCCCTCCGCCCCTCCCAGACTGTTTGCATCATGAATCGTGCTCTCGAGCGCCGCTTAAAGATAAGATGAAAAAGCGATGGGCTATACGTAAAAAGTCATAGGAACAACAACAAAAAAAAAAAAAAACGAGATGAAAGGACAGAACAAGCAAACAGTGCTCTTTTACAGAATTGTTCTTTTTAATTTGTATGCACTTCTTTGTGTCTGCTCTTTTCTTTTCTTTTTTTTCGGTCTGGGCGGGGTCTGGGGATTTGTAGTGATGGGAATTAAAAGGAGGGCGCTCCCGTCGCAGGGACGCCAACAATCATTCGTCTTCACACTTTCTGAAGACATGAGGTATATTTTCTTTCCCTCCTCCTGTTAAGTTAACTTAAAGCGTAGATTTAACCGAGTGTTTAACCAGTGCATTAACGAGCGCCATGCAGAGTGTATGCCAAATATACATATAGATTTGAAACTAACACGTACAGGGAAAAAAAGAAAGGGAAACGACTGCAGCTGATTTTTCAACCTGAGGTTTAGAAAAAAAAAAAAAATAAGGCAAACGGATTGAACAACCCTGAGCATCTCTCCAGTCGCATCGTTCCTACATGAAGCAGTCAGGGTTGCAGTCCAGCGAAGAAATACTGAGGATGCAGTAACCTGGTCCCAGAATTGGGTCATCTACATTCTCATCCTTTCCTGTTTTTACTTTTTTGCAACCAGACTCATCCCAAAACGAAAGAACACACAGTAGGTTGTAACGACGAGTACTGTACATACTAAAATTTTGTATTTCTAAACCATAGGACACTGTAATAGCAGGAAACAGAGGAATGTGTCGCAGTGTTTGTCTCCCGTTTGACCACCACCCCCACGCGCGCTAAACCTCGGACGACTGTCCGCTTCTAGTTTCTGAGTCTTAGGATCATTTCTTCGATACTGCTGGAATTTGGATAAAAATGTATGACACCAATGAATGACTTACTTTTTAGTTCTTCTCTTTCTCAAACAGACAGTATGTGTGTTTTACGACGAAATGATGCCGAATAATCCATGATATATTGGTATTGAGGTTTTTTTTTATTTCTGTCTTTACCTCATTCATTTAAGTTGTGTGTGTATATATATACTTGAATCCAATGTCCTTATATATATGAATATATATTAAAAAAAAAAAGGCAAATTTTATGTGTCCATGTTTCTGAATAGGGTAGAGATTTGTTGAGGATTCACGACGTGTAAATGTCTGAAACAGGTGACCCTGCTCTGCCATGTCAACCGGAGCCCATAAGACAATGATGTTTTGAAAAAAAAAAAAAAAAAAGGTCTAGCATTTAAAGATTAAAAAAAAAAAAAAAGAAGATAGTTTTGTGCAGTTATTATTGTAGCTTTCCTTGAGTTGAGACAAGTGCTGGCTTACATGACGTGGAACTGACTGGAGGTTTATGTTTAGCTTGTCATGCTTTTCCACTTATGAGAACAGAAACCAAATGAATTATGAATGCTTTTTCTTTTTTTGTTGTTCTTGTTTTGTTTTGTTTTGTTTTTTTCCAGAAGTCCTCACAGCTCTCTTAAATAAAATAATACCATTATTATTGGACACCCTGCAAAACAAGTCATTGTCACACTTTTGTCAAAGCTTAAGCCGAACAAACGGCGTTGAATAAACTCTGTATGTGTCGACAGGTTTTGTGAAACAGCTCAGACAGCCTGAAACTGGTGCACCTCCCGCTGCCTTGTTTATTCCCCCCCTCCCTGATTTCTTTTGACCTACTATAAGGTGACTAACCAACAGCGTCCGGATTCCAGCGGCCCTCGACGAACAGCCAAGCTGAAATAGTACTGTAAAACACACGTGTAATTAATGCCATTCTTCTCATATATTAAAAAGACTTGTTCCCGGTGTTTCCTACTGTAAATGCTTCTGTGGCCATGACTGCGTGAAATGAGCGAAAACGTTAGAGAGTGAAATCTGTAACCCCGCCATGAAATGTCCATCCTGCTGAAGCATTTTGAACAGCTTTAGTAACGCACTTCTGTAAGACAACACCTTAAAAACGAGAAGTAAAAAAAAAAAAAATTCCATTTTTACACGTGGATGAGTGACTATTGATGTTTTTGTACAGTAGTGCTACTGCTTTTTTTAGCCCACACCCGAGGACGCTATCGGAATTTGTCAGTAACTTTCGTCTACAGGCCGATCCAAAGATTAAAATAGTTCTTCTGGGTCTGCCTGTGTGGGTCCACCAGGTCTATCTGTCCTTCAACAATGAAAGAAACTCAGGGCAGAGACAGGCTCAAGGTTACGACTGATCACTGCAAAGATAAACAACATGTTAGCGGACATTAGATTGACAGCCATTGCTCACCAACTTTGTACCATTCAGGTGATTTCAATCCGGGTGTCCGCGTGCATTCATGCCAGCTAAGCGCCAGCCAATAAGCACTGACTGAAGACCAAAAGCCATGGAGCTCAAAGCTGAAGTCAATGAGGAGGTCTGCGTCTCCATCAGTAGCCAGCCGACTAACGCAGCACCCACGCGCCCCTGCAGACACACCTGGATATCGACTGACAGCTAGCTAGTTTACTATCAAGCACTGCCTCAAATCTGCCATTGCTTCACTGTAGAAAACACAGTTCGAGTGTGTTCATCCGATTCTGAATGATGACCTGAAGAGTTCCATTCGAGGCATGAGACACGCGCCTTCTTTCCGCTGGTTCCTGCGGTGACCCTAAAAATTTTCAGTCCTAATACATGTTTGTTTTTCATCTCTTCTTTTTCTCCTCTGTGTATATATACAGTATTGTTTTTACCGTAGAATGTTGTAAAATCAGCAAATCCATGCGATCGTGTTTATACAGCGCCACACGTTTAAAAAAAAAAAAGAATCCATCAGCAAATGTAATTATCATGTTTGTACTTCCCTTCCCTTTCTCATGGGAGGCTTGAGTTTCAATCATAAACGATGATGACACCGCAATGTCTCATTCTTTTCTATTTCCTTTGACTTTATTATGGCATAAGGTAATTGCAGTCGGTTTCTAAAAAAAAAAAAAGAAGTTTTAAAGACATGTAATAAAGGTATACGAGAAAATGTTAACAAAATGAAGTTGTTTGAATTCATTGTTCTGTAATTTTGAATGTGATTTGAGATGTTTGGGCAAGTACGCTCTTTTGTTTTGGAGATAGCTTGGAACACACAGACTGAAAACGGTACTGTTGTGTTGATCACCATGTAACATGCAAATAAAATAATATATGTATTGTTACATTCTCTCTGGAAGATATTTTTGTCCACAGCAAGTTTTTTCATCCAGGCATGAAAAAAAGGCTCTTTCTACTTCTAACTCTTCAACTTTGAGGACAAAATGCTTGCTAAATGCCTAACATGCCTCACACACACGATATGGACTATCAGTATCCATGATCAGACACATCAACAGGAAGTGTGGGTTAAGAAATTCAAGTTGAAGCTGGTAGGAAAGATAACGAACAGCTTCGTACCTACAAAAGTGGTTGCTGTTAAGCAGACAGGTCTGTATTACATACAAATAATGTAGCTCAGCTCATAATTATGTCTTCCAATGATCAGCTCATTTCTGACATGAGATCAAATTATCATGTTTCATCACCTCCGTCTGACCTCTGTTCAGTAATTACATTAAGTCGAGACTTGTAGGTCATATGTGTTACAATAAGTATATTAAATTAGGTTTAAACAGGCAATTTCCCAAGGTATCTTCGATTTAAACATTTTTAAATGAATTGAAAATAAATGAATAAAAAGTGTCCTGCAGTAATAATATTTGCCACAATGTGTCGCCACATACCAGATCATTACAGCATTCAGAGGAACCGAATCTCCTCCCTGCATCTTGATCAGTGTGACTGTGTGGCTGATGAGGGAAACTGGAGGCCAAAGGTGAGAAAAACAACTTCAAACTTTCAGAACTCTTGGAATCTTCCACAGAAAACAAAATGAGCAACGTGTCATCCGTTGAAATGGTGAATAGTAATGCATTCGCCTGTGCTGCTGTTCACCTCCCACAAACATCATGAGCTTTAATTTTGATTTAGCTTTAATGGCATGTAATGCCACAGAAATTAACAAACCAAGAGCTTTAAAAAAAAAACAGATGAATTTTAAGTGCAACTCGGTGAAAAAGTGTTGATAGATGGGAGTATATAATCATCTCAGACGAGAGAGAACAACTCATAGAGTGTTCTCTCAGACACTGTACTCTTCTCAGCTTCATTATTCTGAAGGTCACACAACTTCTGTGACACCGAGGTTCACATTTGCATAATCGTGACAATCGTGTCCTACACTTCAGCGAACCTTATAGACTGTTGGAGCGTCCCAGTATTTTCACTAATTGCTCAGCGAAAGGTTCAAATTCCAAAGCTTGTGTCATTTTTATGACTAAGGAACTATTAACGATAAATGTCTGCCAAGAATCTTCCAAAAGTGTAAAACATAAATAAATTGAAGGGTAAAACTTAAAGGTCACTCTGCCTTATTCAGGAGAGATGACTCTGCCTTGACAAAATGGAAAAACCTTTCCATCCAGGCCAGTTTTGCAGGGTTTTTTTTCACCTGATAATCCAAAGATATTTAGATTATTGTTCAATCTGGTTTGCCACACTGGGTGTGTCTTATTTTGTTTGGTGGACGGCCAACCTGTCAGAAGTGTAGCCTGTTTCTATCAATGTGTATGAACAGGACTATAACTACAAAAATAACTGGACAGACAACGAGCAATCTATCTTTTCAGAAATAAGGACCAAGACATGTCTTAAAAATCGAAGGTTGTTGTCTCTGTTGATGAAATATTACATTCAATAAGCGGTCCCAAATCATTTTTCCTAATTATACACTGACATTAATGTAAATTGGCTAGATGATGGAATATCAGTTGTCCTTTTCTATATTCTATTATGTGCAAAGTGGGACATCATTCTCCGGATGCACTTTGTAGTAAACCCAGCTATTGAAGAAGGTGTTGTTTTATTTTTTGTGAAAGAATTATACATAAAATACTAACAAATTAACAGATCATGATGATTTCCACCACAAATTGGAACACTTTCAACTTCTGTCTTCTGTTTTTCTGGAATATCCAGAAAAACCTCTCCCTACAGCAAAACTATCACATTCTTCTCAGACATGACTTTTTGTACTATTCCCATTAGATCTGTTGAAGGTCTGAAGCACCTGAGATCTCACGGTGGGGTTAGTAGCAATCCTTTGCTACAAATTTGTTAAAATTGTGTTGATATGTAAAATATAAAAACATAATTGAGAGATTTTACCTACCATCAGTTGATTTGTTGCTTTACTTGCTTTTTGATGGCAGAAAGCATCAAGAGGCAACAAGCAGGGAGAATTAATTTTTCAAAGCCGTTGGAAAAGGCAGAATTTGGATCATGTGCTGCTGCGCATTCAGTTAACATTTTCCCAAAATTGTGGTGGGAGTTTGAAGTGGACAGGTGCAAAAGCTCAATGCGACATCTACAAGGACCGTGGGCAGTGTGGGAGTATAAATGTTGTGCGTCCACCGCTGGTGTTTAAAACTGAAATGAAATGAGGTTTCAGACTTTTGCAACTTTACCAAATTTGCATGGAATTTGAGGCATATCCAAGAATCAGCTTTGTGGCTTATGTAGCTACACTGGGAGGAAAGAAGACTAAAATGAAGAGTTATAGAGGAGAAAAGTTCAGCGGCAGAAAATCCAACTCAAGCTCCACAAACTCCACACTTTATGATGGTAATTGGCACATTTGCTTTATTTTGAAAACAGACATTGAAACCATTTTTATTTTTTTTTTCATGTTTTTTTTTCTCACAAGTTTGAACTCCTTGATAAGGTTGAAACTGGACATTGCACTCACTGGAACATAGGAAAAGTTTTTATTGTTTTTTTTGTTTTTTTTCTTCATTTGCTCGTTTGATTTTTGCTTTTTTAACTTTTTTTTTTATAATTGGTAACATCAGTGCAAGAAGAGTATTTTTCCAATTCATATAAACTGTCATAACAACACCAAAGACATCAAAAAGAAGCCGCCACACCTCTTAAGTTTTTGTGACTGCGGAAAAAGTTCCTCTCAGAGGGAGAGTTCCCATCATGCATCTGGTTCGATGGTTCATGCTACTGTTCTCACGTTTGGTTGGCAGAACACAAATTGTTATATGTAAGAGCCAGTTACATCAATACTATAGTTGATTTCTATAATTTATTATATGAACATGTCATTGAAATGGCAACAGGTCCTTTACTGTGAATGTGAGGAAACAGAGTTTGTAAAAAGGGGTGTAAACCGAGCTTGAATGACTCAAGCAGAGTACAGAGAGTAATAGTCTCATCCTGTGTGTAGTTTTTAAATCTAGGATAAAGCTACCCAACTGGACAAGTCGCACATTTAATTATACATTCTGGTATCCATCCAATGTGTCAGCGTATTATCTGTTTGTTGTGTTCTCAACGCACTTGTAAGGTGCTGAAAACTGGAGTTGCATTTTAAAACCTGCAAGTTTTTTGTGCGTGCGTCTGCAGAACGGGGTTTTTTTATTTTTCTATTTTTTGCAAAAAGTGTTGAACGAAAGTGCATTACAATGCAAATACAATACAGTGCATTGGCAATGCATTAAATGTGTGAATGTCCAGTTGGGGGGCTTCACTTCTACCACTGTTTCACTTACAAGTGAAGATGTACCTAAAGAAATTTTCCACCTCTTCATCTTCACCACCACCACCACCACCACCACCACTATCTTCATCCGTAAGATAACAATCATTTGTGTTATAATCACCATCATCATTGTCATCGTCAACATCATCATCATCATCATCATCATCATCATCATCATCTGGTCCTAGTTGTATTAGCTTGAGCCAAAAAACTTCACGCTGGAAACTCCCCCCAACATGAGAAAATCATTGCCACACAAAAAATGACAAACAAATAGAAACGGACTGCCCTCACATTGGGAAGGCAGAGAGCAACCTTTTTAGATTTTTGTTTTCGTGGTATTCTTCGTACTCTTGATTCTGCTTTCGTTAGGGCCAGAGGATTTCGCCTTAGTCATCCTTGGACTCGGTGGTCTCTGCCGCCGCGTCAGCTGGGGCGGCCTCCTCCGCTTTAGACTCTTCTGCAGCATCTGTGTTGGAGGAAGGGGAGGGGAGACAGAGGTGGATGAAAAGGCAGAAGGAAGAAGAAGATGTAAGGGTGGGTAGAGAAAGAGGGGGTCGGAGGAGGGGGGCATGGCAGATAAAAGGTGGGTTGGAGAGAGGAGAGAGGAAAAGGGAAAATTAGCCTGTGGAGAGCTGGTTTTTACATTGTGAATTTGGGATAATAAAGCACAATCTGGGGCTTCTGGGATATTGAGCATCAAAGGTTTTCATACATCAGATTCTGCTTTTGATGTATTAAACATTTCACCCAGATGATCCCCTCTGTATGTGAGAAGACACACACAAGGAAAATCCTGAAGAGGTTCCGTATTTTCATTCAGGACAATTTCTTTTGAAGGAGCTGTGTAATTCAGTGTTGTTCGCAAGATGTCAGATCCACTCAGAGTGAGAGCGCGCCATTCAGGGAGATGCAACCTCACGTCTGAAATCCCACATTGGTTGTGTGTAAATAATAAAGGAAGAGTGCTCCTAATGGACCCATGAACACTAACAGCAGCATCTCTGCCTGTCACATCTGATACTGTGCGATGCCTAGATGGTACAGCACAGTTATAACAGCCTCACGTAGGCGCACTGAGAGAAAAAAATACTGCTGAACAACCGTCCATGGAACATTACGAAGCAATTAGATGTCTTGGTTGAAGGGTTTTTTTTTTTTTTTTTTTTTTTTTTTTTTTTTGGGGGGGGGGGGTCATTTTGTTTTCTGTTTTTTCCTTATTTGTTGTTGGTAAATAAAAGGTGCACGAACTATAGTAATGTAGTAAAGTTTATTTCATTGTTTGTGACTGAGCTCATCGTTCAAGTGGTCGAATCGCGGTGACGTCTCACAGCGATGATCTCACACTCTTTTAATAGAAAGAGGAGACATTAAAGGATGACATCATGGCAATGGGGGACTGGGGTGATGGAGTGTCTGTGTGTGTGTGTGTGTGTGTGTGTGTGTGTGTGTGTGTGTGTGTGTGTGTGTGTGTGTGTGTGTGTGTGCGTGTGTGTGTGTGTGTGTGAGGATGAGGCAGAGAGCGTGCAACACAAGAGAAGTGGGGCGACCATGTCAGTGGTAGCACTCTCACTAATGTGTGAGTGACTCAGGACGGCGTGAGTCACAGCAGATCTTCCAGGTAAGTGCTAATTAGCTTGTTAGCTCGCCTGACAGGCTTGAGAAGGTCCTTCTCCAAAGCCACTAAACCGTGTGATGCAAATATGATTTCACCCAATTTGCAGAGACAAAGTCTGTCATTTCTGGTTTTTCTAACAAGAGCACACACTCCGTGTTGTTGCTGATGGAAATGTCAGTGTGGGTTTTTCTTTTGTTCTTATTGCCACATTTGCATAGAGAGATTTAAGTTGGGAAAATAAACTGACGTTTTGAGTTGTATGTGCATTTATGTATTAGGTTTTGATAAACAATAATGAGAACATCACAGTGAGACTTTATTTTCAAAGAGAACCTAAAATGATTTTTTTCCAAAAGGATTTCTTTGCATTGTGCCTACTAATATTAGCTTCAGGGACTTTCAGCTAACTAAAATACAACAGAAAAATATGTGTTGATCAAAGTGACAATAATGCTTAACTAAAAAAAAAAAAAAAAAAAAAAAAAAAAAAACAGTTAGCAAATTCTTAAGGGGGTTAAAAGTTGGCTCACGTCCAGATTCTCCAGCTGCTTCCTTAATGGATATTTCTCTCGGCACATAAAAGCTAATAGAACAAGAGCTTGATTCCCAGTTTATCTTATTTATGTATTTCCTATATAGTTGATACTGTATTGAAAGAATGTTCTTCTTGTATACCAGAGTAGCTTTAACAGATGTCACCTTTGACATAAAAGACATCACTCTTTACAAATCAGTCTGTTGGAGCCTTGAGACATAACCTATGAGTGTGTCTTTGATGTGCTCCTGTTTTCAGTTGCTCAGTGTTCCCATTGACACACTTTTACACAACCCCACTATGCAGATGACATTCACTTCTACAGGTTGTGACTGCTTTAGTTTATGGGTCACACCAAATTTTCCAAAACATTACAAACTATAATTCATAAACAGCAAAGAGCCCTGTTGTTCCTTTCAGCTCACTGCTTTATAAGCGCAGCATGCTACACCTCAGGCAAAACATCTGGCTGTCACCGTTGACTCTAATCAGAGTAGAGGCGCCTATGGCTTCTGTCAGAGGTGCAGAAGAGCTTGAACAGGTTTCACGGTGTTTCTGACCGTTTTTCTGTACGGTCCCTGTGTTCCCAAAAGTCTCTAACTCATAATGTGTGGCATTTAGTGCTGTCAGTTTTAATCGCGATTAATCCATTGAGATCTGCCAATTGGGTCAAAGAAAAGAACTAGAGGATAATAGTGTTTTTTTTCCTGACATTGGGACTGATTTATGAGGATTAGATTCTTCATTGCAATTAATCTCAACTTTAAAGAAGTTAATTGTTGACAGTTCTCCATGAATTAATCATGATTAATTGCGATCAATGCGATTAAATTGCGATCAATGCGATTAAAACTGACAGCACCAGTGGCATTACGTAATGAAGGCTTGGTTGGCTTGGTGCAATCATCAAAAAAGAGTTTGTCTCCTCCTTGTTATAAATGTCTCTGCTGCGGTTTCCATTCAGATCTTCATTGTCACTCTTCTTTTAACATCACTCTAGAAAAATAATTTGTCTTTCTTATATTTCAAAGGCTATCAAATCAAATCATATTGGCTCGAACCTCTTATTATTATTCAGCTTGAATGGAGACTTCTTCACAGATGTGTGAGTCCCCTGTGCCATGTGCACCGCTGTGAAGGAAAGCTGCCTTTTGAGCAGAGCGTTGGTCAAAAGCTGGAAGGTTTTGCTCTTCTTTAATTAAATAGATAATTACCTGTGGTTACTTAATGTCAAACTCTAATCAAACTCTTAATTAATCAAATTACAGGGCACTTTTCTACTTCAAAACAAATACAAATGCAAGCAAAATGTGGTCTTTGAATAGAGCGGCAAACTGTATCAACACCCAATGGTTTTGCTTGCAGTGAGTTCCAGGAGAAAGAGTTGCCTGAGGCAATGCAAGCGTTGTTGAAAAGCTCCTTATGGTATGGCTTGGTGCAACTCTGTCTACTGGGTATAGCATTCTTGCTGTACAGAGAGAATAACAGCCTGAGCCTGAATTTCCGGGGCTTTCTGGGTGGAGTTGTTCTGCCTGAGCCTGTTTTGGTTTTCAGGTCGTTCAGTTTCCCATCACAATCCAAGAAAAACGCATTGTAGGTCAGTTGACTTTGAACCTGCATTGGTGTGAAGGTGGCATATGTAGATTTAATTATCAGTTACATAACTAAAAATGACACTGATAAATTGAAAAAACTACATTGTAGATGATACATTGTCCAACTTTATATGAAGAAACAATATCGATTAACTGTACTGGAGACTCATAAGGCGTGATCTCTCTGCTCATCCCTCTGATGTCGTACAATTTTAACTCAAGGTATGGGTACTGACGTTACTCTTTCTTAGAATCACATAAGATTTCCATGGCTCTGTATATTTGGCCATTTACATACAGTGACATTTCAAATTTCTCACAATCAAAGAGTATTTTAACTACTTCAAGCACTAATTGTGGTATAAGTATAGCATCTTATTAGATGTGACATGTACTGCTATGCGTGGTTGTACACTTGATGACTTTAAGTGCAGTGGTGTCATGTGCCGTGCA
Source organism: Salarias fasciatus (assembly GCF_902148845.1). Lineage (NCBI taxonomy): Eukaryota > Metazoa > Chordata > Actinopteri > Blenniiformes > Blenniidae > Salarias > Salarias fasciatus. Next base: position 23,646,770 of record NC_043758.1, read on the forward strand.
CGGCAGTGCAGAGTCTATATCATACATATTTCAGTCAGGGCAGAGTTACCAGTGTCCTTCTGGATGTGGCTCTGGTCAGTGTCCCAACAAACCTTAACCAGGTGACTCAGTTTTTAATATTAACTGGCTGTGTGAGTTAGCTGGTGGAGCAGATTGTGGCCAGCAGTGGATTCTTAATTAGCAGTTCTTTGTCGAGCGATGTTTGTTCATGACAGACTTCCCCGGTGTGGATCGTGACCAGTAGGGATCATTAATCATTCATTTAAATCAGAGCACCTGTTATACCCGCTCCGCTCCATGCAGGCCAGCCATCCCATCGAGGTGGTAACTATGACAACAGGGAGACAGAGCTGCCTAGGTGACCTACTTTCCGTGTAGTTCTTCGGTTGGTGTGTGAGCTTTTTTTTTTCTTTTTTTTTCTCCCCACCGACTCCAGACTGAGCATGCTCCATTAACTACCTGTCTGACCTAGTCTGAGAGGCTTTGGATCAGACATATGAGTTGGTGTCAAGCCTTATGTAGTAAGCGCGTGTTGTATCATGGTGTAAAATAATTTCATGGCTTTCTGCTTTCTTCTCAGGTCCACGATTCTGTTGTAATTGGATGTCAGATGGTGGCTCAGTTTAGAATCTATTAGCGAAGGTCAACTTAGAGATGCTATAATCAAATATTTTGATATACTGTGGTTTCTAATTGAATGGGATCCTTCATTTACCATCACGATGAGTGCTTCAGTTTCAAAAATGACTCCAGGAAGTTAATATTTTAACGCTACTATCGTCTAACTCATCTGAGATCTACAGAACATTCTGCTTTTTCATTATGCAGACGACACAACAAGGCTTCTCAGTAATAACTCAGATCGGCTTATGATAGCATTATCACATTGTCCAACATCCTTGACCTGCGCTGATCATTTCCAGGCCTGTGCCTCCACTCCACTCTCCGCCTCATCAGTATGGAGTTTCCATCTCGCAGAGGCTGAGATACAAGGCTGTCTAATCTAATATTGAGCTGTGTCTCTGTGTTAACCGGTGAATAGTGGAGTCCTGCCAAAGATCTTTAAATCCAAAAGACTCAACAAGCAGTTATGGCCTGTGGTGCCTGCCAAGCAGACTACAGGAAGGCTTACTAATTTTACTTTATGAGTTTTGGGTTTTTTTTTTAGTAATTACTATTCGATTGCTGGAAGTGTCTGGATTTATTTTTGGTCTCTGAACTCAGTGACCCTGCATCCACATGCACGCTGGCATTTTTCATTTCCTCCTCTTCCTACCGACAATGCTGCTCTTCTAAATTCTGCATTCTTATTTTACCTTTTGTTTGGTTGGGCTCCTCCTTCTCAGCTGTCGGACTGACAGCAGGCACATCGGCTTGTCTGGCCTCCTCCTTCTTCTCCTCACTCTTCTCCTCCTCCTTCTTCTCCTCGGCCGTGGCCGTGGTGGGACTCTTGGCCGCCGCCGCCGGAGCCTCCACTTCTTTGGGCTTCTCCTCGGCTTTCTCCTCCACCTTTGGCTCCTCTTTCTGGGGTTCAGAGGGAGCGGCGGCGGCCGTGGGAGAGGCAGCGGCCGGGGCCGCCGCTACAGGAGACGTTGCTGCAGCCGCTGGAGAGTTAGCGGGCTTGTCTGCCACGGGGCTTTTGGCTTGGCTCGTCTCCTCCTCTTTCTTGGCCTCCTCGCCTGCACCTTCCTCCTGCTGAGCAGGTGCCTCCTCTCCCTCTGCCTTCTTTACCTCCTCTCCTCCCTCTTTCGCCTCCTCTGCAGCTGCAGGACTGTCACCTTCCTTCTCTTCCTCTCCATCTTTCATCTTTTTCCGAGTTATGTGTCCACGGAAGCTGGCCTGTATTTTGGTAGCCGCCTTGTGGGCCTTGTCCTCGGGTTTGTTGGTGGTGCCATCCTGCTCAATCTTCTGGTCCGCCTCCTCATTTTTCTCCACCTGCAAGTTAGTAGGTAATACAGCAGGTTAGCATCTACTATAACCAAGGAGTATGTCCACTGGGGACCAGCATGGGTTGTACTGGTTCTCAACACTAAAGTCGTACTAAGAAACTTGAGAGTGATCGTCTCAGGACATCATGCCAAAGTATTTTTATTTAGGCCGGAAAACAAAAAAGTATAAGAGTTAAACAATATTTGACTTTATTTTTAGAAGACATAACTTTTTTTAATCATTCATAGGGCATTACAGGCTGGGAAAGATGAGGTCAAGGTTCCAGGATGTGTTCAGATTAGTGTTAGAGGGCGGGACGGGATGAGGAACAGTGTTAGGAATAGGACAGTACACAGTGTAACATTGAAAAGGGATTCTGTGATATTACCTTAAGTCACTGGATCCAAAGCTGTCCATCAAATAGTGGGTTGTGCTATGAGTCATATAAATCTAATGAAAAGAAATCAAATCAAATAAAGGAATGAACGATGAGCACTGAAAGTGACAAACAAAATGAATCAGTACATTCAAAAAAGAAAAGGCAAACAAATCAAGGAAAAACAGCCTCTCGCCACAGTTGAACTTATCAAAAGCCTTAAATGTGCACCTTAAATGAAAGTGAACAAGCATAATGAGGCAAACAAATTGTCAAGCAGCATGCAGGCTGTGCAGCATCACTTCCTCCAAATGAAAAAGATGTGAGAAAATAGCAGAATCCAACACCCTGCGTATCAAGACTCTGTCAGGAGCCAGTGACTGTGATGACAATAACAGGAATTTACAGCATTGTGGTATTTTATGTACTGGAAAGGGGAGATTTACTGCTTTTGTGAATCAAATATCGTAGGTTTTGGCGCGCGGCAAATGACTCTGGGCATTTATTGTGGTGATTCAATCCAGCCGTCAGTTTGATATTGTCCTCTTGATAATAGATTTTAGTGAATAATTAAACTTAAATATAAAAGCTTCAGATGGCATCCATTAATGCTCTCTTGGTGTCTCCGCTAATGATGTCGTCGAAATTACAAACAGCAGAATGCGAGCTCTTTCCAGAAAAAAATACAGAAAAGGAAAAAAAGGCTAATCTCTTTTACTGTGGGTACAGTAGCGGCTCCACGTCTGGCTGCTAGGGAACGAGCTGCCTGCGAGAGTCTCCTCTGCATTCACTGCCATACCCCTCCCAACCATCAGAGGTTACCTTGACAACCACAGTGCTAACTCATCACGGCCCTGTCTGTTGGTTGGCGCTATGAAAGACTATATGTCACCCTGATTGGCAGTGCACCTGACCCCTCAGGGGAGCGGACCAATAGGAACTCGTAAATAAGGCCGAACAATCAGCGTGGCCGAGGCGGGGTGGAGATGCAGCGGCGGGGTGCGGTGTGGGTGGTGGTGATGGACCGGCGCTATGTGTGTGTGTGTGTGTGTGTGTCCATTTATGTTTGGAGTGCGTGACACCGAACAGCAGCGTCTTGTTTAGAGTCAAGAAACCTGAACGGAAACATTTTCTCTCCATCTGTCCGGTCCTCTGACTCTAATAGTGTCATTATACTGGATATGAGGTTTGACTTGGACAGCTGCCTGCCCGTGTGAGGAATCACATCTGCCCCGCATGATTTAAGACCCGCGGGCCCTAAACCAACACGTCTTCTTCAGGGTCAGTGTGTCAGTGCAATATTGGAGGAGCGAGGCCAAGGTGCAGCTGTTGGTGGTGTAGTCACCACCTCCTCCACCCTTATTCCCCTGGGTTGAGGGTGTAAATTTTGCCCATGGCCTTCCTGGAGCAGTTAATAAACACAGTTTCCCTGCAGCAATTTTAAAAGATTTTTTTTTCGAACTGCTCATTGTGATTAAGTTGGGGTGGATGGTAGAATTTCAGGGGAGATTTAAAGCTTCATTGGTATAAAATACTTGTTTGTACTTCTTGATGTACACAGTTGACCATGTGCCATGTTACATATGAGTTAAGCATCAGAACGGATTAAACTGACTAAAATTATAACATTTCTAAACAATAAAAAATCTCTCCTTGTGTGGGATAACTGGCTTGTGGCGGCCAAGCGTTCATAGCGACGTCGCTTTTTGATCCTTCGATGTCGGCTCTTCCTATCATTGTGAAGCAGAATTCACCAATCGTTGGATTGTTCACCCACTAATAGGGAACGTGAGCTGGGTTTAGACCGTCGTGAGACAGGTTAGTTTTACCCTACTGATGATGTGTTGTTGCAATAGTAATTCTGTTACTATTAAAGATCTTCAAACAAAAAGCTCCTTTTATACGCCTGCTATGCATGTGATCATTAACGGTCACATATTATTCATAATTAGATTTTAAATGCATCACAATGTGGAACATTAAAGTATATACATTTCTGTGATTTTCACAAATTCTAGAAATTCCACACCAGCAGTCTGTTTCGGGGGCAGCTGGGGCTCGTGCGGTGGAGCAGGTTGTTCTCCAATCTTCTGATCGGCCGTTTGATCCCTAGCTCAGCCAGCCCATATGTCAAAATGTCAATGAACAAGACACTGAAGCTCAAGTTGCTCCTGATGATGTGCCTGCATAACTAACAGAGCAATGCACTGTGAGACTTTTCACCATCTAATCCCATATTCTCTTAGTTTTTGAAGAATTATCGAGCAAAAATCAAATACAGTCACATTCACCTTTAAATTGTGAACCCCAGCTGATAATTTAACAATAATCTATTAGGTGTGGACAGCGCTGCTACCAGAGCAGACAGTGTGGAGACAAAGCCCTGCCGCCACACCCTCTATTCCAAATCATACGTAAGTCTCTAGTGAATGATCGGGCTTTTATTGTGTCTGATCTCATGGGTGCTCACAATTGCCCCCCAAAAATTGACCCAAGCACTTAAACTCTAAATAGAATTACTTACTGGCTGCTTGCAGTGAGTCAGACAGAGGAAGGAGAGAGACGATGGATGAGGGTGTTTGGGAATATGGGGATATGACATCATTATTTGAATTAGAGGGGCTGTCATTTACTCTTACAGACCAGGACGTGTGTTTGTGAGTCAAAATGTAACAAAACACCAGTGGAAATGATCTCATGAAGACAGGACGAAACTTCACCATCATGGTTTGACCACAAGTGGAGCATCATCACTTCAATTATTGATATTCGCCCAAGCACCACCCTTGAAAAGTGCTGAGCTGTGATTTCTGCTCCCGGGGCCTGTCATGTCCAACTCACTCGGTAATATGCAACACAGCACGAGTGACTAGTTGACATTTGTTGAGTATGATGTATCGAAGCAATCATGGTATCTTAACAGAGTTGCAGATTCCTCTCGAAGAGCCTGTTCCTGCTAATCAAACTCCGATCACGTCTCCCTCCTGCAGGCGCTTTCCAGCTCAGTGTGTGTGCGGCACACTTTTTCATTCATAAATAGAGCGACGCATCCCGAAGGTACGGTGAACCGCAAGGTACACTGCGAAGCTCCGCCACTGTGTGAGCACCTCCTCGCCGAATTCGCAATGAGACAACATATTTGCACTAACAGGTTAATCAACTGGCTTATTACAATCGGCCTGCAGTGTTTCCTCTTCGAGTGCAGCCTGTCTGGGTTGCCATAGATACCACTGAAACTTTCCTTTTTTTTTCTCTTTTTTTTTTAAATCGTCCACAAAAATGTGTTGCAGAGTGGTAATGCTGGCCTTGCATCTTTGCAAAATGAACTAATTATGCAATCCTTGTGCAATAATCAGAGTGTTAACATTTAAATGGTGGCCATAGCAGACATGTGCAGAATCTAAATGGACAATAGCTTACAGGTTATTCAAACGCACAAGGGTCAATCAAAAGCAGACAAACCCTTTCTGTCTGTTCCTTTATTCTCTCTCTAAAGGTGATAAATGGCATTAAAATGGTGATCAGTATATTATCTGATGGCTGGATGTGTCTATTACAGCTTTTGGCTCTCAGCTGCAGTCTGCTCCCTCCTTCTCTCTCTCTCTCTCTCTCTCTCTGCCTCTGTCCTTGGGTGGGCACCGATTGTCGTGAGAACCACACCCCAGTCAGTGGCTTTAGCGACTTACACACACACACACACACACACACCGTCACCATCCCCCCATTCTTCCTTACTCAGTGGTGACACAGTGTAACAATCCGCCACCTTCCCACTGCCTCGTTCGGAGTGCCATTAGGGACTTGTTTCAGGAGGAGGAGGAGGAGGAGGAGGAAGAGGAAGAGGAAGAGGAGGAGGAGGGGAAGACACAGTTGGAACAGTGAGCTTAACGCTGGCTGAATTACTACAGCGAATGCACATACAGAACATGCATTGCTATCACTGAATGATGGGCTTTATTTTTCTTATATTATTCATTCAGGCGAGACTGGAGAATCTCTCTTCACCTCGCAGCTCCGCCCAGCCTCGAAATCTAACGCCCGCCAGCAAAAAGAGGGAGAGCCATATTTAAGGAGATATTTGCAGTTTTGATGGGTGAAGCATTGCTTTACAGGTGGCGTGTATCACAAACCCAACAGGTGCAGCTGATGGATGTATTCCATCTTAAGTCGCTTTAAAGTGCAGTTACACGATTTCTAAAAATATAGAGTCATTGGTTGTGTTGAATAAAAATGAGAAACTCCCCTCCAACACTTGTCAGGAGGTGAGATTCCCTGCTGGTGGCACACACACTTCCTGCATCGACACTTCTCTCCAGAAACCCTTCGGTGTAATTTTAATGGCTGTCTGCTTCTCTCTCTCTCTCTCTCTCTCTCTCTCTCTCTCTCTCTCTCTCTCTCTCTCTCTCTCTCTCTCTCTCTCTCTCTCTCTCTCTCTCTCTCTCTCACTCTCATTCTCTGCAAGAAGCATCCAGACACCAAAGACTGGCTGCTGTCTGCAACTGCTGCATATCGCCGTCTTGCTCGTTCTCTCGTCTTTTACGCCGTTTCTCAGTCAGCAAACTGCTACCCACTCATTCTCTCTCCCTCCCTCGCTCCCTCTCTCTCTCTCCCTCTCTCTCAGGCAGGCACAGCGGAGCACCACACCCTTTTAGCTGGCTATCTCCTGCAGATGAGGAGAGGGGGGCTCAGGTGGTGGCTGCCACAGCAGCACCCTGCTCACCAGCTCTCTGTCCATCTCTCCCTCTCTCTCTCTCTCTCTCTCTCTCTCAGACGATGTCAAAGAGTGCACTTTCTTTTTTTCCTCTCTTTTCTTTTTTTTCACTAGGAATAAAAAATGCTCCGCAGCAACTAATAAGCAGCCATATGCGAGCCTCGTTACATCCTCTGGAGCAGCCTTTAATTCAATTACAACCGGCTCTCTGCTCCGAACAAAGGCTCTGCAATGGCCGCTGATCTCATAGGGGCTGACGGATAAGGGATGGAGGGGGCGGGAGAGGGGAAAGTGGACATGTGGGGGATGCTGGGGTGGGGGGGGGAAGAGGGGGCAAGGGTTGGATGTAGTGCTGGAGAGGGAAGGGAGAAGGGGTGGGGCTGGTCCAAGCAGGAACTGGAAATGTGGGGCTGTGGCTGACGCTCTGGCTGTCGCCGGGTGGCGAGGGGAGGGCTCAGGGCGGAGGATGTAATCCCCCCCTTTCAGGTAGCAGGGTTGGCCTCAAGAAATTCTAGTTTGGTTTTAAAAGATATAAAACGAGAGGATGGAGAAGAACAGACAGGTGCCAAGATAAGAAGCCGGCATGGAGGAGGGGAAGTGAGAATATGGGTGGGATTAAGTTAAATGGCAGTTTTTTTTCAGTTGACTTGAAATGAAGAATGGCCTGGACTTCAGATGAACTTGCACGTGTTCTTCAGCAAAACTGCATAAAGCCTGAGAACGAGGCTACAGGGGAGACTCGAATTAGCCGCTAGTAGCCACTCCCATCGAGTGAAGATGTTTCAACGGCACTTAACGCTCCACAATGGCAGCACCCAGTAGCAACACTTTAAAAGCAGAAAGTCATGCTCTGTGCTCATCCATCCGAGGAGACCACCGAGTCTTGTCTGCTTTAATTTATGCTCCAAAAGCAGGGGCAGAAGGATAAGTGCTGCTAGGCCTGGGAGGATTTTTTTTTCTCTCTCCCCGTGGTGAAGCGTGCACGCTCGAGGCAGCGGTGGGAAAAGCCTCACCCACATGGCCGCAGTGTGCCGGCTTCTTCCCCCTTTCATGTTTCCAGCCTCTCCTCTTTGATTTCTTTTCCACCTTCGCGCCTTTTCTACTCCAGCTACCACCGCTTTCCTGTCATCGCCACCACATTTCCAGCTCCATCCCCGAGTTTTTCTGCCCGCGTGCCTCTCCCTGTACCTTCCCCCCACACCTCGCATCTTTCCTCCTCGTTTCACCTCCACTCCTGAGCCTTCATTCCCCACGTTTCCTTGCATTTGTCCACTCTTTCCACCCCCATGTGCACCACATGCTCCACCCAGCCGCCCCATCGCTCCCTCTCTGCCTCTACCTCTTTCTGCATCCAGCATGTCTATCAGCCGGCTTCCTTTCTCTCTCTCTCTCTCTCTCTCTCTCTCTCTCTCTCTCTCTCTCTCTCTCTCTCTCTCTCTCTCTCTCTCTCTCTCTCCCCCCCTGCCAAAGCCTATATGACTCATCCAGGCTGACATTTAAGAAGCAATCAAGTGCCATCGGAATCCAGCATGTTACGAGTCTGATAAAATCGTAATCTGTCTGCGATAGCAGCAACAATTCGGCCCTGATCATATTCAGAACCACTTTGATAAGTGGGTGCTCCCTTCCCCACCATGCAACACCTTCCTCTTCTTTTTAATTAGTCTCCACTGGCGAGAGGGGCCATGGGTTTTCATGAACTGCCCAGCACCACCCTTTCACACCCTTTAAATGAGTGCACACTTCATAGTACCCTCCATTGGAAGCATCCACTTATAAAGCTGGAGGGCTATGATAATCCATTTATTTTCATTTATTCCCATTGTATTCCCCCGAGGCTCCTGACATGATGGTGCTGCTCACTCAATCTGTACCCCACCCTTTTTTTTTTTTTTTACCCTTCTCCACGCTGTGGAAATTTACTTTCCAGTCTCACCCATTTTTGTTCAAGATAAGATGGGCACAAAAGACTTAAAGACCCCCTCTCATTTAATACATCAATTAGGAGAGGTCACTGTAATTAATACAAAGCAATACTGATAATGGTAGCTCATGCTGAGATCAGAGGAAATCTGACATTTGAGGCGGTTCAGAATCTATCAAGCACCTCTTCAATAATCTTTCAGGTTTTTTTTTTTTTCAAGTGTTTGATCAATAAGAGGGAACGCCGGCTGCCCGGGATCGAGTTACAGTGTCGTCCCCCTCTTCCCTGAGAGTACAGTGTGAGGTCTGCGAGGCACTGTGGCAACATCCATTCATGCGGGATAATCACATTAACTAGGCGTGTCTGGGCTGCGTGGACGGATTTCTATAAAGACGAGCCGGGCCCGGAGTCAAGAGGAAATCACACCTATGGTTTTCGCCCATTTCTCCCCCAACAATCCAAAAGTTCAGAGTTCAGACGCTTCATTTAAAGACTAGAGATGAAAATGTTGATAAAGCAAAGAGAGAGCAGTTTACCGGTTTGGTTCTTCTTATGCAGCACAGCATAGTTGTAGTTGTAGTATCCTCCCTTTTTCTTCTCTGCTTCTTTCTTCCCTTTCACTTCTTCTCTCTCACCCTCTCTCTGTCTTGCACACACACACTCCCTCTCTCTCTCTCCCTCACTCTCTTTCTTTCACTCTTTCTCTCTGGCTGTATCAACAGCTAAGCCGCTCAGTACATTTACTCATCCCAGTTTGCACACACGCGCTCTTCAGTCGGTCTGCCGGGGTGCAACTCTCTCACTCCCTCTTACTCGCCTGCCTGACAATGACTACGAGCCCACCCTTTAAACCCCTCCCTTCCCCTCGCTCTCTCCATCCTTCTCTCCTCCTTCTCTTGCCTTCGCACTATCGCCTCCTCCTCTTCCTCCTCCTCCTCTCGCTCATAGTGATGAACCCCCCCACCTCCTTTAGATCAGCACTCCTCTTCTACATCTTCTCACCCTCCTCCTCCTCCTCCTCCTCCTCCTCCTCCCTTTCAGCCTGGCTCCAGCAAAAAGCTGCGGCCCCACCCTAAAACGGCTCTCCCTTAATCACTGACTGAATGCCTCCAGTCAATTTATACCCTGATGGATATGGATTTTTATTCATTTTTAAGTTTGTTTCTCTCAGCACCTCAAGCAAGCGGCGCACTCTCTCTTAATTACCCCTTCTCCTCTCTGCACACACCCAAAGGTATCTTTATTTAAATAAATAAAGAGAAAGTGCCTCCCAGATGGGAGTTGCATCCCTGTGACTGCTCGGGCTTCTTCACAGACTCTCTGGATCTGAGATCAGCGTTTTTAAAGCGGCAAGCTCAACACGGTGGTGCCAAAAGCGCGTTTTCTGGCACGGCCGAGGGCAGCGGCTCCTGCCAGGAGAGACGTGTGAAAGAGAGCAGTGATGCTCGAGAGCACATTCGTGCATCGCGCACACACACACACACACACACACACACACACACACACGCACACACACTGTGCTTTTAGGACACGTCACCCGCGCTCCCAACCCACCCCCCAACATACCCAGCGCTCTCTGTTCTCATGGAAACACCAGCAGATAGACTCGAAGAGCAGAGGAGGAGGAGTATGTGTGCATGAGAGAGAGAGAGAGAGAGAGAGAGAGAGAGGGAGAGAGAGAGAGAGGAATGAAGGTAGGAGGAGGAGGAGGCACGAAGGCCGGGTGTGGCAGACGATGCAAGGCAAAACTGCTTCCCTTTCTCACCCCCCCGCCTCCCTGTCTTCTTTTTTTTCTTTTTTTTTCCCCCCTCTGTGTCCACATTTGCACACACTCTGGTTTAATGAGCGGGCACTAGGCGTGCATTATCCCCCTAACTACATTTATATCCATTAACATGCTGTGAGACTTGCAGGCGCATGCCCATGCAAACACCCACACTGTATTTGTCTTTCGTAATGTGCACACACACACACACGCACACACACATACACACACTTGCACTGTGGTGGCAGAAGAGTCCCCACCCCCGCTCTGACACCAGCAAACACCAGCAGATGCTGCAGACACAATAAGAATGAGGTGAAGGATGGATGGACGGACGGATGGAGACGGAGAGGAGGAGGGCGTTAAAAACCTCCGGAGGGGCCGGCGGCCTCCTATTCTCCCCTTTTACAGGATTATTCCACTTCCAGTTCACTGAGGGGAACCCATTAACCTGCACCGCCGAGCCACAAGCCTTCCCGGTGGTCGCCGCCTGCCGCACAAGCAGAATCCAGCTCCATTACCGGCCGTACTACATCATCACTGTGTGTCATCCCGGGTCCACGGCAGGCCGTGCGACACACACCCCGTGACGGCGCGGAGCTCTGCTGAGTGTGCACTGTGTCTTTCCCAGCACTGCCCCGTTCTGCTTTAGCACAGTTACGCACATTCTGGCTGAATATCTGCCAGTTCACAGGCCCCCACTGAGCCTCTGCACTGAAACAGCCCAACAAATCACAGCTGTACGAGAGGTTTTTAAAGATATTAATGGATTTCAGTGTATCCTGCGCAAACTTGACATTTATTTACAATGACTGACTTCATATGCCTCATATGCCATAGGCTCAATGTTTTCCACTTTATTTTTTCAATGAATACCACCAGGCACTTCCATCAAGAGTCACTGTCTAGACCTTATACTCCCATAGTTCCTCAGTGGTGGAGGAAGCTACCAAACTCCACATAATCTCCCGAATCCCTCTTAATCTTTACAAAGAAACTGAAGACACGGAGTTTTTGCAAACACAGATGTGCTGGGTGAACACAGACGATGAAAACAGGCATTAGTTGTATTCCCAGCGGTGCACCCTTCAAAGACAGATGTGCGTCGTGTTGAATAATTTCTATTGGTGAATCAAATTGTAAATAGTTGCAAATTGCACACACTGGAAGTCGGTTAGACGCTTGTTTGGAGCTGCTGGAGGTATCAGCGGGCGGCAGTGACGCACCAAAAGTTGTTTAATACCTACCAATAACAACAAGAGAAGAAGTAGCTGAAGAAAGGGAAGGAGAAGAAGAGGAAGACCAGAAAGTGTCCATTTTCTTCAACTAGACAATGCATTCACTGCACATAGTTTAAGTAAATATGTTGTTTAAGCAGTTTGAATGGTGAGAGCTCACAAGTTATATCGGACAAATGTTGAAATGAGTAGTTAAAAGGTGAGCTTCTCTCCTCGCCCGCTCTGCATTGAAAATGATGCCCAAAAAAAGATGACATTTCCGTTCAAAACTGACAGTATGAAAGAAGGTAATATATATTCCAATGATATTTCTGCAGTATTGTTACACAATAAAAGCTTTGTGTGCCCGATGTGAGTGCAGAAACATAACACTTCAAAGAATTAAAAGATTATGAGTCATACAGGGTGGTCTTCATCCGTCAACAGAAAGAAGAGCAGAGTCAAAAGAAAAATACAACAGTTTGATAGAAGAACATATTATATAGAATAAGGAGATTTTTAAAAATTGTCTTTGAATATTATATTTAATCTAGCTTTATTCCCATGTATGTAGGTAATGAAACCCAGACAAACATGAGGTTGTACATAACATTTCAAATATATCCATCTTCTATTTCACTTCATCCAAATACAACACCCGACTAACTGTAGGTGGAGGTAGAATTAAGATCACATCACAGAGAGACATCATACAACGAAACAGTGTGACTTTACGTTTGGGACTGTGAGAAGACATCGGAGAAAATCACATTTCAGACAGGATCACTTTGTCAAAAATGTTATTAAAATTAAAGCATTGGAGTAACAATGATTGCATGATGACAACATAAATTACAACAGCTTGGATGTAAAACATGATGATTACGTGCCTGTGAATGAAGACCAATGGAATTACGAGCTTAACGACCAATTTGACTTTGGCGGAGTAGCTCTGTTCTGGGACTTCCCTCCCCTTCCCCACGCCTGCGGGAAAATACAGAATCAGGGAGTGCAGATCTCCCCACCATCCAAGAGCCGACTTGGAGGAGTGAGAGGGAGGGAGAGCGGCTGCAAGAACGCCCGGAACAGAGCAAGCACAATTTCAATTCAAGTCAGCTTATACCAAGTGCCAATTACAACATGGTTGATTCAAGACACCTTTACAGAGCAGCCCAACAGATACACATGAGCAAGCATAAGCGACTGTGGAAAGGAAAAAACTCCCTTAACAGGGAGAAACCTTTGCAGAACCAGGCTCAGAGGTGGCGGCTTTCTGCTATTCCGGTTGGGTCCGGGGCAGTTTAAATACACGCCCCATAATCATAATCAGCTGGTCTGGCTGGGCGGGGAACCGATCAGCAGCGTGAGGTTGCGTGATAAGGACGCCCCTATTGCATGAGAGCTCGGCCAGCAGCTTGACTCCGTGCCTGTCTGAACTAACACTTCGCTCCATGTCTGAACCTGCAATGATGCTGAGATTTAAAAGTGCTCATGACAATACCATCTGACTTTTTCAAATAAAAAAAAAAAAATTTAATCCACTTTCCAGATTGTATGCTCAGGACTCCTATGTTTGCCATTGTCCTACAGTTTTGTAACAAAAATATATTTTTTTCATTTCATCAGTAAGGTAAACATGATAGGAAAATCTCAGATCACACAAGTCATCAACTCTTTCAACAGCTTATTCCAGTTCCAACATTAACTTTTTTCTTGCCTACGGTCTGTTACAACTGGATAGAGAGTGAGAGTCCTTCGACACCACAGCCTGTCTTCTGGATGGACATGCCTTATATCAGCTGGGGCTGAGTGCCTGGACCAGTAGAATAGCGGCATAATAACATTTAGATTAAAACTTCAGTTTTTGTTGTGGTGGTTGTGCAGAGTGTTCATTAAGTACCGGTAAATGTCAATATTTTTGCAAAACCACACAGTTCATACTTGAAAGTTGCAATAATTTCAAGATAAAAACAATTTTGATATCTTCTGGAGCAAAAAATACAATGAAATGTCAAACTAAATAAATAAATTATCCTATAACCACTGTATTATATTATACCGTCACTGATATCTCAGCTCAGGTTGTGTTATGGGTTTTACTTTTACAATTTGCTCAGTCATTTCCTGAGCTCCACTGGAACCTCTTGCAGGCCAGTTTTGACACCCCTGTCTTAGACCAAAAACAAAATCATGAACTTGTCTTCAGAAATTCTTAAGTTCAATAAAAAATGCTGAGGAAGAACGACAACAACAACAACAACAACAAAAATAGTTTTTGCTGCTGTTAATAAGTTATTGTTAAACCCAGGAAAATAAACAACTTGATTGCCGGTGAAAAGCTTTGCAGCATCAGCATCTGAGCATCAAGTGGCAAATCACTTCAGACCAAATCCCAACAACGGAGGCACAGCAAACTCCTTTAAGAGGGTAATACAAAACACAATCAGACGATGAGGAGGTCGTCTAAATGAAAAGTAAAAATCAAAACACTCAGACCTCCAAGAGCCAAAATCAGACCAAAGCTGGGGCGGCAGTGGAAAAACACAGAGTGAGAAAACAAAGTTTAATAAAGAACAATCCACCTCTGGATTATACAAACCCAGGACTTGTTTGAGTGGGTGTCAAACCCACCCTGACAGAGCTGCACCTTCTCCAAACATGCTAATGCGTGTCCTGCTCATTCGATTGCTGTGTTAAGCTGCTGCATGTGCTGTTGTCCACTGACCACAGCGATCAATAATGTCACACTGTCCTGCCAGTATTGGGAAACAGCCAAAAGGTGCTGTCGGCTGATTACTGCTGTTTAATATTGAACACCGAGTCCAGAAATAATTGATAACCAGCTTACAGTTTGTTAACACGCTCTACATTTTAATACTACTCAGTATATTGTCAAATTAGCAGCTGTTGTCAAGTTATTGGATTCTGTGTTGATTTGATTATGATTCTTCACAAAACAGTGTTTTATCTGTTTCAGTGAATCTTCTGCAGAGAGGGGAAAAAAAAAAGGTATTGGCCAGACTGCAGATGGATTTTCATACTGCCAGGAATATACTGCGGTTGCTGCAGGGGATTGTTGTCTTTCTATAAACTAAATTAGCTGCTTGTATACACATATACAAGCACGTTTAAAGCAGGCCTGCAGCACCTGTGAACTCATTCTGCTTGTTGTGTTGAGCATCTATTCTTTCATACCGACTGTGATGAATCTCCTCGTGTGCCGTGTAAAAGGTCACCGTATCTGTGGAAGCCAATCAGACTCACGTGTAAATGTGCCGACTGCAAGTTATCCACAAAAGAAAAGAAAAGGCCTTTTCATGAAACTCACCAGAGCTCCTCTTGTCACTTAATTTCCTATTTGTGGCAAGCCGAAATGCCAAAAAATTGCTTAATAATAACATCATCAAGAATAAAGCAAGCACTAAGCTTTCTCAAATGGCTTCTGAGAGTGAAAAACAGGCTCTTTTTACCCAGTGTTTGATTCGGATCACTTCTAGATGTTGAGTTCTATTTGATCTTAAAGAGGTGATAAATGATCAGTTTTTAGGGGGGGGCAGGTAACTGCAGAAATATCAAAGGTCCTCGATGCGGATCACGTTGTCCTTTAGCTGAATAAGAAATCCACCCATCAGAGAGGAGCGAGCCACCTCATTACTCCACTAATCAAGCTCAAAACGTTAGGGAGGCCTGAGAGTGAAAACAAATGCGATGAGATTGCTGGGTGAAGCTCAGTTGTTTGACAAGTGACTGACACAGCAGCGGTAATAATTACTGACATTGTTATATTACAACAAACAACATGTCAGTGACCCGCTCGTGCCAAACAGTGTTATTATCCCCGAAGTGACCGACCTGCGGTAATATATTTTCCCTACAGCGATGCATAATGTGCATCACCATGGAAATAAGAGACGGGGGGAAAAAAATTAAGTGGGAGCAGCCAAAATGTCAGGCATACAGGAGAACGATTCACCGTTCAGCAGGGTTTTTATTGAGCACCACTGGAAAGAAACCACAACTGACAATCAACCAGGGGAAGGTCTGATAAGATTAAATGTCAGAAGAAGCATCACAATGAGGCAAAGACGTGACGGGCCGAGCTGTGAAGCATAAATCTACCTGGTATAATTGTGGCTTCACATTTTGTCTTTTAAAGCCTAACAATGGACGATGGCTGTCAAAATACATCTGCAGCCCCAGAGAAGGCAAAGCCACAGACTATGGAAAAAGTCAGCGGTACATCTCCAAGATAACCACAATTGTTTATCCCTGCATGTGTCTTTCCTTCTGTCTCTAGACATGCAGAGCTGTGTAAAGGTGGAGACTGTCAGTGCTAACACGAGGAGAAGGACATGGTATGCCTTAGACAGGTTGCTGATTCATCACAGAGCTAACAGAGGCGCACAGATGCCTGAGTCACCGAACAGGCATGTTGCTGGAGGAAGATGGAGGACCTGGAAAAAACCCACAAAGAGACTCAACAGAACATGCAAGGATATATATCATTCTATAAGGCATGCATTTCCATTTGGAGAACTGGAGGTGTTTTTATATTCCTATATTTAGTTAGATAAGGTTGCAGATTGAACAGCAACGTCAGAGCTTTCATTATTTTGACCACTGCTGAACAGACACACTGACGCCTCGCCTCAACTCAATCGGATTGCGGTAGAACCAGAAATTGCTACGGTCTGTTTATGTCAAGTCACATCCTTTATACAGTAACCTTAATGTATCCTCTGAGACATTTAAGATATGTGTTAGAAAATCCTAAAGAGATAAAGGTGCATCAACATTCAAGCCAGAAGCCACAGCATCAAGTTACAGTGATACATAATTGGTGAAATATCAAATTTAAACTGCACTACATACACGTTTCCTTTTTTCTTGAGATGATTAGTTGCTATGTGTAATTCCACCGTTAGTTCCATTGCGTGTGGAGTTTGCGTGTTTCTTTATGTTTGTATATTTTCTTGCCGTGTTTTATTCAGTCAAAACTCATATAGTGTGTAAATAAAGTATATGACTTCCTGCATGGTTGAAACATTCGCCCACTGATCTAGAAGTCATTCAAAGGCTCATTGTTAATCATTCATAAATCTGTGACAATAGTTTGCAGTAGAATGAACGTAATTCTGCCATATCACCTCTAAATTATTCCCGAACTTGAATAACGTGGTGAAAGTTGAGGAATGCACTTTGGTTTGATTTGCTTTTCTTGTCCACTTGTTGTACATATCAGATGTCTGGACTTTCACTGGAGGGCTGAGACCTATGTTGGAATAGAGTAACGCTTGTTTCTACCCAGTTCTATTTTTCTATGATCTAGAGGAGACAGAGGACAATCACACGGAGGATGAAAATCAATACCTTTCACTAGCACTCAGGGCAAAATAAAAGTGAAACCAGGTGTCAACTCCTGAACTGAGACGTGACTCCAACATCTGATATGACTGCACTGCCACAGTCCGCTCTGAGGAGAAGTGGAATATGACGAAAAGAAATAGGGTTGTTTTATTATGTAGTTATCCAGAAAGCTAAAGTTACAGCTGCACAGACGTATTATCTTGATGCATCTTACTGTTGTTTAGTAAAGTAAGATGTTGTGAATGATTCAATTCATCTGGACGCCCAACACCAACGCTTGGTATGGCAGCATATCACATAAAGTATGATGATGGTTTTAATACATCAAATCAGCAGCTTTGAAGCACCCCAGTGCTCACATTCTCTCATATGGATACGTGTTTGTGTTCAATCATTATATTGCCTTTCACACACTTCCTGCAGATTGCAAAAACTTCACTTCCTACTTGCTTGAACCTCACTTGTATGAGGTTTTCAATTTTTTTGTCCCCACAGTGACATGAGACACAGAAGAAGTCTAGAATTAGGCTGACAGCCCATAGTGTAGAGGAACACCAGCACTCACACACACTATGCTATACCTCTAAAGGCCTGCCTGAAACCCTGATCTTCACAGTTGAGCATCTGACACTATAACCCTCAACTAAATCCTGTAAATCTGTGCAATTTGTTCCACACACAGCAGAATGTGAGCTCAACCTTCAGGCCTCATTGGACCATTCAAAGGCAACCTGAACCTGAAGTTTGGTGTTCTAAGACCCTTTAGATCAGGGGTGGGGAACCCTGGTCCTGGAGGGCCGCAAACCTGCATGTTTTCCATGTCTCCCTGCTTCAACACACCTGAATCGAATCAAGATTCATGGCCAAGTCCAGCAGAAAGCCAGATAACGAGCCTCATTGCAATCAGCTGTGTTGAAGCAGGGAGACATGGAAAACATGCAGGTTTGCGGCCCTCCAGGACCAGGGTTCCCCACCCCTGCTTTAGACCTACTCCTTACCAACACAGTGAGTCAAACCAATCAACAAATATCAGTATTTTTCCAATATTAATGCTACTGTGTGCTGCTCACCTGACTTCCTGCTTCCCTCGGGTCAGGTTGGAGGCAGTTTGAGGTTCAGGCCATCATTGTTCGTATCCAGTTTCCTGAGATTGTGTGAGATTGTGTGTTTGTGAGATTTTTTTTTCCATTTCCACGTTAAGGTCTTCCAGGCAGCAACAATACCCAGCAGCTGAAATAAATTTGGACAAATGAGGCAAATCTGCTGCACTGATCCACTGTGGATCATCCTCTCTGCTAAGCCCACAGGTAGACATTAGCCTGATCAAACAGCTGCTGTACAGACAGTTTCACAGAACTGAGCATTTAAAGAAGCGGATGTCGTGTTGGAACAGTAAATAGGTCTTTCTCTACCCATGTTTTGAGTTGGGGTTTTTTTTCTTTTGGGCAGTAATAATTTATCAACTCATCCTGGAAATGAGAAAATTCTGTGACCTCTATCCAGAAAGGTATTAACCACAAAACTGAGTCCAGTGGGCAGTCAGCCGGGTACTTTCTTTCTTCAATCAATTGTTCAATTTTTTTTTTTTTTTTTTTTCCTCTGGCTGTCATGTGTAAGCTGTTGCCATGGTAGTTCAGATGAAGCAGGAATGATAATTGTTCCACCACAGCAAGTGTGTGAATTATTTAAGCCTGGAGGGTCTGAATAAGAAACCCAGAAAAGAAAGGAGACAGAAGGAGGACTTATCGTTTTCTTTGCGCCTGTTTCAACAGCGGCTGTTTATTAGGTTCTTTATCGAAGCTCTCAAGGCCTACAACTGCGCAGACGAGACAGACGCTCCCGTAATTTGCGAGTAAAGCTCCGGCGCTCCCGTCTGCCCTCTGAGTTTTTCCTTTAAAGGAATATTCAAGACTCTTCATGAATAGTGGAAAAGGCCCCATTCATGAATAGTGCAGCAGACCAAACAAAGTAAGAGCAAAGGAGAAGATGGTGGGCACCAGCATTCTGATTCATGTAAAGATTATCTGTTAGCCGACATGAAATTGGTATTGGATCTTCTTCAAAAAAAACAAACAAAAAAAAAAACAGCCAAGCTCTGATATGGAACTCATGAAGAATTTATTTTAAAAAAGTTAAAAATAAAAATAAAAAATCATCCACTACAGCAAGCAGAGCATCCACAAGCATCTCTGAATCCAGGAAAGATCACAGCCAAAACCAGAAATTCCAAAAATATTGAGCATATAGAAAGATACTCACTGCTCACGTGACACGGCGAAATAAAGAGGACTGGAAAGATATCAAATATACTGTACAGACAGTTTCATCTATAAATATCAGTAGTCAAAACTACTCAAAAAGGGAAAAACAGAAATGTTTCACTACAGCTCAACAAAGATTTGTCAAACAGCTATTCGGACACAGGCAATAAATTAGACAAAACGCTATCTATATCCTTCAAAATGAAAAAGTGACACATGTAAATCATCGAGATATAAAAACATACATAGTGCGCTCTTGGTGTTCCTACGTTCGGGGTCATTTTGTAGTCGCTACTGCACTGACTAAATAAAGTGGGAAATAACTTAGCAACACCAAAACTTCAGGAATTCTTTTCACTCGGCTCACTGTAGTGCTCAATTTATCTGCGCTGTTGTGTGAAGCAACTTGTGGGCCAAAAATATAAATCATTTGCATGTTTTAACGTGTTAAACGCAACGGTGCAATTGTCTAGAAGGGTCACCGCAAAAAGTAAACTTCCTCCCTAGAGTGACCGGGTGAGTGGTGAGCTGTGGAGAAGAAGACATAAATCCACTTGATGCCTCTAATCATGAGGTCCACAGGTTGCAGTTACAACTCTTCACCACCAGGGCTCTCTAGCACTGAGACTCCGCATAGCCGTCATCTGAGGGAGGCCTCTTCTTTAGCGTGTAGTACTGAGACTCATCGTCCGAATCCTGGCAGGGAGTAAAAAGAGACCATCAGTCGGATAAAACAGACGTGCAAACAACTGCCTTGGAAAAATCAATATTTCACAAACCCCCAAGCCCTGTTGTCAGACATCCAGGACATGTAAAATTAAACACGTGAAATGTATCTCGCAGACGAGTCTCATTAAGTTATTTATGTGGTGGAAGACAGCGAGTTGAAACTAAACGTTCTGTACTGTACCATCAGATATAGGTCACAGCAGGTTTCCCTCTTTGCTTTGGCTGCAGGCGGGTGATAGCCGTACTCCTCCCTGAAGGACGGAAGATGGACAGCAGAGGCAGTTAGTAATGGCAACAGTCTAAAACACTGGGGTCAAACTTCTCTGCACTGCTTTAGACCAAATTAAAATCTTCATTGCAGACTTCAGTACGACACTGTGGTAGAATCCAATCATTTGAACCAAAGCGAGAAGGAAAGGTCATTCTGATCTGGTTCCTTTGGCTTGCCGTAGCTCTAATACCTTTCGGTGGCGTTACCCTTTAACAGTGCGTTCGGTGCAACTTCAAACGTCTGCCACATTAAAGATCAATTGGAGCAGCATCAGCAGGAGTCCAACATGAATGTTGAGGATAATCTTCCTCATTTCTATAATCGTTGCAGAAAATTGAGCTCTCCGCTCATTGCTGCCTCCCCTGGTGGAACGATGTCATTGCTGGTTGTGGTGAAGATGAAGTGACACGATAATGAGGTCTGTGGAAATTAAACCCGTTTGGTTTGGCTTGAGGAAGGAGCGAAAGCTCTGGCTTTGGAAAGGAGCTGTATTAAAGTCCAAAAGCTGTGTGAAATTTATGAGAGTGAGTAGCATTGTGAGAGAAAGCCCAAGTTAGAAATTCAACTGAAACTAAAGCCAGGCAGTGGCAATTTAAAAGTGGTTAAAATAAATGAATCTAAAACCAAAACGAGCACATTATTCAAAAACACTATCCTCAATCCTGATTAAATTAACCCCAAAAGATTATTGGAGCAGCAGATTAAATATTACAAAGAGCTTGGGAATTTTTTGTTTTTTTTTTTACAGAGAGCTTTGGGGGGAAAAAAAATAAAAAGAAGTATCAACAGAAGTGGGAATTCCTCCAAGTGCTCTCAGTCAATTTTTCAAATGTGTTGCGTAGCTTCAGGTTTCCCACATCCATAAATGTGTCATGTAAACAATGCAAAAAAAAAAAAAAAAATTCAAGTATGTGCTAATAGAGAATAGACCAAGCATGACAAGCGAGTGTTTCTAGGTCACAATTTGAACTGCATAAAACAGAAGCATTAAGGTGTCATGAAAAGAGTATTAAAGATGTTTTTTTCTTTCCTCCTACTCTGTTTCGAATTTGACTTAATGTCACCAAAATTACAACTGTTTACTGCACAGGACAAATAAATAAATATGAGAAACATTCCCACAGGTCAATACTAGTAATGTGTATCATGAGAACAGGGTAGGAATTTCTAAGTAATTCCCCCTGCTGCTTTCCAGGCACTGTTTTTGTTTTGTTTAACACATTATTTGAACAATCCTGTTTGTTTTTATGTTCAAAATAGCTAAATGCAATTCAATTGTAAATTCAGTGCTGTCAGCTCAGTCAAATATTCTTATTCAGCCTTTATTAAGACACAGTGACCGACAGCTGTCATGCAGACATTCCAACCAGGTGTGTTGCCTCCTCCTCCTTGAACCCAACCCGTCAGTGCTCCGCACCTTTACACTCCCCGCCCACGTCACCAAAGCCCCACCCCTTCCAATGTGAAGTCTCCTGCCACCGTGGACACTACGTCATGTCTGTGTTCATTATATGGTAAAAAAGTCGTATTTACTGGGACATTTTCAGCTCCAAACTTATGAATATATAAATAAATTGTGTGGGTGAGGCCGAGATGGCTGTACAGTTTTTCGAATACAACAGAATAGCTTCACTGTTTTTATATATCCTACATACAATGAAATTACAGCTACTCCTCCCTTTGTGCATCACTATACACTAATATAGTTTTCCTGAATGTGAAGCACATTGTGCTGCATGTTCTGCATTGACCTGTATGGAAAGTGCTATAAAAAAGTTTGACTGACTGATTAAAATGACTATTAAACTTTTTTTTATTTCCATGAGAGGCTGGTTATTTACTGACTGTAACAAATCTTAGTTCCCAAGACTTGAACATTGTTTTCCTCCAGCAACGCAGTTCTCTAAAATACAGTCTCTTTCAGCTGTTTTGAGGGATTTATCTTGGGTTGTCAAGTCTTTTAGACTTTGCACATTTTCCTCCCGGTTTTAGCTATTTTAGCCACTTTAATGAGATTAGAATCCTTATGAGAATGAGTCTGTTGTGCAAATAAAAACGTTTATTTAAACATTTAGTTTTAAGCTTCATAGTGCCACTGTGGAAGGACTAAAGATGTTGTAGGTTGCAGACTCCTGGCTTACAGCATAATTTGCAGTAAGCTTTAGTTCTGTTGCTGTTGTCTTAAAAAAATAAAGTCTGTGCCCAGCTGACATTATTCTGCTTTTCTGAATAGTTCTTCTGCTGAGAAGTTATCAGATGATGTCAAGCTGTGGTAAAGTGGCGCATCAGTATTGCAGTATCCAGCAGAGAGTTTTTAAGTCAATAATGGAGCGGTTTCTCCCCAAAGACAAATCCACAATAGAGCACATATATGACAAAAAATATACTGTTACATGTGGAACAATGGTCTTAGTGTTCCTGGACTGAAGGGACATTTGTCTCGGTGAAGAGTGCTGACAATGCTCCAGATCAGACACTTTGACGTAATGATGCTGAAGACTGAAAAGCAATTTAACTTCCAAAACAAAGCCCAAACAAATTACACATTTGAATACATTTTAATAATACACTGCAGCTTCAAGAGTGCAAAGAAAATAAAAGTTGCACATTCAAAATAACAGCTTGCTAAACACATTTTTGTTTACATTAAGATTTCTAACCACAGAACCACAGCAGCTGACCAGCCTGAAATCAAACCCTTATCTCAAACTGAAATTCCTTTTCAACCTTCACCAAATTAGCAATCCAGAAACTCATCTGTGACCACCATAGCCTTCCCTGACCGTCTCTATCCCGGGGAGACGCACACTGCTGATTGGAAGAATAAATCTACTCACCCCTCGGTGACCTCTATGGGTGATCTGTAGGCCTTGGATTGGTTCGGCTGCTTCTTGGGACAGAGTATCCGTCCAATCAGAATGAGGGTGATGATGGCGGAGGGGAGCAGGATGAAAAAGAGGAGGACGGCAGTGTCGGAGAAACGAATGCTGGGCGCTGAAGTGGAGGAGAAGGGAAAGATGAAGTCGTCCGGCACATGAACTTTATGATCACACACACACCTGCACTGGAATTCACTGCACAGACAAAGTCCGCAGTGCACCTCACAGATAATGTAAAAAAACATCTCTACCTGTGCACTTACTCACTTCCCTGGGGAGGATGAGCTGAACAGACTGACACCGCTTTCACATCTGTGCATTCTTCTAAAAGTAATGGGTCAGAAAACCCACCGTTACGATCACTTCACAGGATCAAGGTCAGTGAAAACTGGCTGAACCGTGCAAGAACGGCCTTTTAACTTTAATTTAATTTCTAATGTTACGACGTGACTTTAATCCCTAGCTCTCTCACAAATGTCTGCATTTTTAGGATCCATGACAGTGACCGTCTGCTGGTCCCGCCACTGCTCTGCCCGGCGTCATTTCTCTGCATCTCTGTATCCAAACGCAGGGAATTCACATGGAAATAAATCTGGTCCATAAGTATTATGGATAAACTTAGAAATTGATTTTGTCTTCATATGCATACAAAATTGTAGCACTGTAGCAGACAGTAGTTGATGTGTTTCATTTGAACCACACACAAGTAAAAACTGTATGTAAATGCAGCACAAACTTAGAAACAGCTGCGGTTAACTTAAGCAAATCCTAAAGGGCACACAGAAGACTAAGTGCCATTAAAGTGGCAAAAAAAATAGTAAATCTCCGTCAAGCTACTTGATTAATGTACGTCTATTATAATCTGACTTTTCAGTAATATTTCATGTCTTTATCAAACAGCGTCTTGAGACATGACTTAGGAAGTACTGGAGCTGCTTTTTCAGTTTGTAGTTCATTTGAAGCACAAGCTCCCAAAAGACCTTCACTATAAAATCTAGAAGCCTGGACGGTGTTACCAAGGAGGATCTAACACATTAGGCCTTTCCCTGTATACAGATAGGGCACAGTGAGGGATGCTGTGAAATAAGATTGAATGAATTGTTGAAAAGAATCTGGCTGCGTTACGTAAGAAACAATGGTCCAAACCCTCCCTGTGATGTTGTGCAGGCCTGATGAACACCTCTCATAAGTATTTAGCTGAAGTCATTGCTGCTAAGCAAGACTTGAAAAGTCAAAGAGTCCAGGGATCACGTTCTCTAACCAGCAGCAATGTGCAGGTCTAAAGGCTGTTTTCAATAAAGACATGAAATACTGTCATTACGTGGTTGGTATCATGTTCAGCGTAGAGTATTTGTCCATATTTGTAACTAAACAGAGATCGTTTTCTTGGAAAACCCAGAAACGTTTCATAAGGCTTGGATACTTTAAGTTGTATTTCAGAAACTATTGAACTGAAGTTGTTACTGGACAGATGAGAGAGTTGTGTCAATTCCACCATCCAACCCGGGACAATCAGACTTGTTCAGTCATCCCTGCCTACAGCCGTCTACGGGGAAGTTCACAGCTGAAGCCGGTTAAGATGGATGATCCAAAATTCTTACATAATGAGAGGTTCATACAAACACTACCGAGATGTTTGGATTAGTCTGCCTTCAATAAAAATATGTCGTTGGCAGTGGGGCTTTAAACACTTTGCACTCCTCACTTTCCAGGCATGCTCACAGCAGTGCGGCTAATTCTGAGAAGAGCCAAATCCAAACACCTGAAGTAAAACCAACACCAACTGTGATAAGAGTTTTAAATTTATGCATGTTTGAGAAGTAAAGATGATTTTTATATTCAAACAGTGTGTGTTTGCGCCTGTCTGTTCAACATTCAGCTTGTGCATTTTGCACGACCAAACAAGCAGAATGGATTATGGCATTTTCAATGGAAGAACAAAACATCAACAACAATAAATGCATGTGCACGGTCTTACATTTCGGTGTGACCGTCAGCACGGTGTGTGAGTTTGGGGAGCCGTGGACATCCGGAGGGTTTCTGACTGAGCACGTATACGTCCCGTTGTCGCTGAGGGAGGCGTTGGTCAAGACGATG
This sequence comes from Salarias fasciatus, assembly GCF_902148845.1. NCBI lineage: Eukaryota > Metazoa > Chordata > Actinopteri > Blenniiformes > Blenniidae > Salarias > Salarias fasciatus. The sequence continues at coordinate 23,672,296 of NC_043758.1, forward strand.
GAGGCATCCCCACTCGCCGGGGTACCCTGCCACCGGATACGATCAACAAACTGACCATCGGGTGGGGGGAAAGCCTTCGAGGAGAAGTGGAAAAACTGGAGGAAATAAAGAAAAAAGAAAACAATCAGAAATTATTAATTAAGATTAAGGAAGGTGAAAACAAATGGAATGGATTGCGTGGTTTTTTTTTTTTTGTTTTTGTTTTTTTTTTTAAATCAAGCCACATGGACTACGTCTCACTGGAAGATTAAAACCTAAAAATGTTTAAGTTAATGATCAATTTTCATGTTCAGCAGGCACATGATAAGACTAATCACTTTCGAATCTCCCTTGTCTGGAACAACAGATGGCGGTGGCAGTTTCTTTTGGCCACGCTGCTCACAGCAGAACAGAAAGGGCTTCATATTCACTCAGAAACAAGTAAGAATCTGATCGAGCGACAGTCAAGCGACATCCCTTCAGGTCTCTCAAACATTCAGTTTCAGTGCAGTTGGCTTCAACAGAGCCCGCGTCGATATGTTTGCAATAACAAACTCCATCCTTTCATTACTCCTACATGAGGCTGACCCAGAACTGCTTGAAAACTGAAATCCAGAGTATGATAGAGACGTGGGTGGATGAGGGGGTAATGAAATGAAGGCAAGACTACAGGTACAACTGGGAGATATTCGATATAAACTTGATTGTTTTCCTAATACATTTTTACCACATATAAAATTCTGGGTCAAAGTCAATAACAAACTGCAACACAGACACCAAATAAAAAGAAAACATGAATGAAAATATAGTAGCTTCAAAATAAGTGCAATTTCAACATCATGCCAATTCTAAACCGAGCATCCTATTGTAAAATAAAATGAAATGTCTCTTTCTATCCTGCTGCAACTAAAGATACAATAATGACCTATTAACGATCTGAACAGTCATCTCAGGGGCCGGACTGGACCCTCTGGCATCAGTGACAGAGGCTGCAGGCAGGTGAAGAACAGGGAGATGTAGCAACTCTAATGCTTTAATGCAAAAAGCTATATTGATATGAGCAATAAATAGTAAAATAGATTAAATGATCTAAAATTACTAATCAAGAGGCCGCTGCCGGAGGACTTCAGGAACCACAAGGGACGATATGGTAAAAGCAGATGTGATAGATAAGAGGGCACAAGGCTGTTAAGACATTTAAAAACTAAGAAAAGAATCAAATGGCTAAAACAAAGCTTTATTTATTATATATATATATATTTTTTCTTTTTACAGTCAATCGTCACATGAGCTAGAAATGCTTTCAGACATGCAGATAGCTCAATTATAAGAATAACGGAGAAAAAAAGTACTTGAATGAGTTTGCAGGGCTGCTTTGAGTGTTTCGGACACTGCTGAAGAACAGTGATTTTCCACATCCGTCTCCAGAGTTCCAGAGAATGTTCTGATAAAGATAACACGTCTGGTGAGTGTCAGGCCTTAGGAGAACAGTAAGTCAAAATCACTCAGTGCTAAAGGTATATATATGTCTGTTCTGACAGCACATTGAACTGTATCGACTCACAGCTGCAGAACACAAGTGTCACTTCTCTCAGTTAAAAGCAGCCTATATTTCTGCTGAGTTCAGCATTTTTTAATTGATCTGCGACCACCGAGCCGATCAGCTTAGATTACTTCTATTTTAATGACAGCTGCAAGTTGCCCACCGTTTGGCGACATGCCATACACGGCCATGTAAGAGTCCCAGCACAACAGCATCAGCAACACAGCAGCTAGTAAGTAAACGGAGAGGTAATATTTCCAAGTAGGAAACAAAAACAGTCCGTTTGTATTATCTGCAATATGCCTGATTCAAGAGGAGGAAGCATTCTGTACAACCAATCTGACACATCTAAAACAAACCAAGGGCCCGTTTTCATCACGTTTTTAAGTGAAAATGTAAAACTGTTGTTGCATTTCAGGTTCCCATTTACACGACAAAGGTGCTCAGAGGCATTGTAACAATAACAATATCACCCACTGGTGGATACAAACTGTCATTTTTAGCATTTCTGCCATTTCTGTGTAAACAGACATCATTTTCAATATGCTGCCATGTAAATGTAGAGAGTAGAGCTTTTCTTTTCAAAACCTTTCAAAAACAAAAACAACCTGAAATGTTGTCGTGTAAACAGGGTTTAAAAGCTTCACCAATGGTGCTTTCATATTTATGTTGACCTGAGAGTGATGCAGCAGTGTCAAAGCCAATCTTAAGAGCTGGTTTCCGAGCAGCTGTAGCCCTTCTGGTGTGGCCTGAATGCAGAACAAAAGCAAACGCAGGACACTACAGACCAAATCCCGACTGTCCAATGAGTAATGGAGATGACGAGATAAATGCACAGCAATCCAAGCATAGTGATGAGTAAGCCATTTTCAGTAAACGCCTCATGGAGAAGAGCTTCAACGGTTTGCATAACAAATCAGACTGGAAAATACCAGCGACTGAAAACACTCGAGCCGATCGCGATCCGGGGCCAACAGTTTACATCATGACAATTGTAATGGACTGAACATCTCAGATCTCATAAGCTTAGCGTCATTCAGAAAACAAGTTTAGTAATCAGCATAAACATCATGCTGGTAAATGTGGAAGATAGTTCTTTGGCACATGATGGCTCTTCCAAACAAAATAACTACGTTCCACTAATCGAACACATGTGACCCTTCAAGGCAACACTTTACCATCTTCAAACACAGCTTCAAGCAGCACAAACAACATTTGACAAAACTGCCTCCTGAAGGTACCGTGCCACACAAAAGACGTTCACAGTGACCAGAAATAAATCTGAAAGGTTGAGACGGTCTCGTGGGAAAAAGCACGGTGTAGTATCTGAGATTACCCATGAAAAGGGAATTGACCTAATAAAGATGAACGTAGGGCCATCACATGATAAATCTTAATGATCAATACAACTAATAAATATTTATGAAAGCTTAATTATTAAATATAATATGCATTAGAAAGTTACAACACACTGACGTAAGCTAGAGAGCTAAGAATATAAGCATTAATGAAAATTATACATGTCTACTAATACAAGCTGCAGCATTCAAGTCTTCCACCAAAGAAATTAGAAAGAAAAGGCAATCAGTGAAAAAATGTTTTTAAAAAGTAAAAAAAAAAAAAAAAAATCAAAACCTAATGTAACAGTAGGGAAGACAGCTCGCACTCCCCCCAACCTGTTTCACTCTGTGCCCCCAAAAGAAATAAAAAATAGAAAAAAAAATGTCGTTTAACAATTATTTAACAATAAATTACTGTAATGGAATAAAATGTTGCTAAAAATCCAAGCTTAACTTCCTACTGTGTTTGAATAGCATAAAACACTGACTTCCACAATGATTTATCACACAAATCAAGATCGTGCAAACACAAGGCAAAAGATAGTGGGCCTCGTGTGAGCTTTATTCATTTACTATCTAAAGGGTGTAAAACACCTGGATCAGTGTCAACAAGCTTCCAAAAAAAAGGAAGATATATATAAAGCATGTGGAGTTGCCATATCCAGTTTTATGGCTTTACAGCCTTGTGTCTCTCAAATGGATTCTCCAGACTGAGTGGAGTTCTGGCAGAGATGAAGCCAGCTGTTCATCCACCAGCGATCATTTAAAGGCCTGGCAGCGCTCCGGCAGCACGAGAGCAGTGTGAAGTCCGTGACTACGTGAGCGTCTGCTTAGCCTAGAAATGAAAACATTAGGCCCGGCGGTCCTTTTAAATTTGTGAGTAGTGTTGCAACGTGACGTCGACATTTTCCAACTGGGACCAGCGACGTTACAACCAAGAGGTTTTAGACCGGAGCTTTGACTGGCTTAACCAGTCCTACACACACCGAGGCTTCACAGCTCCGTGGCAGATTTAAATGTAACATTGTTCAACAGAATTCAATTGCAAAAATCTTCTCATTACCAGCAGCTTGCACGAATATTTGATTGAACATCCAGCCTCTGGTTCCCCAATCTGCAAAATTAATTCTCATCAAGACTGAGGTAATTACGCAAGCCACTGAAGCACTGCAGCAATTCCGATTGACAGGAAAGCTTTGGCAGCAAAATGATATTTTCTGACTGAGGTTTGCACATACTTATTCATGGTCTCACTCACTGTGATATATGGCCAGAGACACACAGGCCAATAAAGCAGCCAAAACTGCTAATGAAATTGGATGGGAGGTAAATGGAGGCTTCGAAATAGAAATTAGAAACTTCCAGACTTGATTTCATCGGCGAGCAGTATCAGGAAACTGCCACTTGTGATAAAGAGAATATAAAATGTGGTCACGGGAGGTAAGTTTCTCCTTTGGTAGTCATAGCTGACACGCCTTTTTACTCACATGCACTGTGGCATTGTGACGTAACGCCACAGTATCTGCTGACAAAACACGTGCACAAAGTCTCCCTCCTCCTCCTCACTGTCTCTCCACACACCTTAAAGCCAGACAACTACGTCTTAATGACCAAACCAACAGCACTCCGTATCAGCAGAGCCACAAAGCATTAGCCTCTACTTAACTCTGAGTGCTCCTATAGGAAATGATGGCATATAGGGTTGCAGCTACCACACTATGGATTCCCCAGGTCCAAATGGAATTACACAGAACCACACTCGATGGCTATCTCCAAGCACAAATGGAACGTCTTAAATGATGTGGTGCATGTTCTGTGTGTACTGGTCAGTGAAACTCAACCCAGAGTGTTGCGGGTTGGTGGATTGAGTGCCGTTATGGGCTGAGAGGGAAATATCTGAACATGTCTCCAACGAGACCGCCGTCCCATTCCGGAGGAAGGGAAATCAACTTAGTCCAGCCACTGAGGCCTGCTCAGGAAGCGTCAAAACGAGACGGAAAGACAGAGAAGCTGCAGGCACGTCACTGCAACATTAAGCTGAACAATGCAAAAGTATTTGTGTAAATACTACTTGCAGTTTGCTACGGCGTTTTAGAAGCTTTTGAGCAAGCGTACAGGTGTTTTTGGGTGTAAGAACTGAAGATACTTGAGAAAGCAAATACACCGACTTGATCCTCAAACAAATGATGTTTGCACAGTGTAGCAAAGGAGGACACTGTGTCACTGTAAAGTCAAGCCAGTTTTCCCTCATTGTCTATTGCGCAGATACGCAACTGTGCCTGGTAGGTCCGCGATCAAGATGAAATAAATACAGAAATTCATCAAACACACTTTCACAAATCTTTCTTGTTTTGCTATCAATTATTTAAAATCTATGTGGACAATTTGAAGCTATCTCCCACTTCATTTTTCTTATACAGTCAGTCATCTTTGCATGAAGTTTAACAACAGGATGTTACATTTTACTTTCTGTAGCAAATTCAGACACTGGTTTACAGTGGCATCTGTAGCTGAAAGACACAGCACAGTACATAAGAGGCAGACGTGCTGGACCATACCGGTTAGATTTAATCCACTGGACGACAACGTGGACTTACTGGGATTCTGCAGGAAAACTCTGCATTTCTTGAGAAGCTGTAGTGTCTGCGGCTTTCGGCTGAACCTTTCAATGATACCAACTCCATCCATCAGGACGGTGAACTGACTTTAGATCAGTTTTTCTCACCATGGGGCTGATCAGAACTAGAAAGTGCGCAGGGATGAGTGAGCACTGAGTGAGAGTGCTGCATCTGCTATTTTTCTGATTACTGTACGTTTGGCTGTTTTTCACCCGTTTTCTTTTTTTCCTTTGTTGTCTGTTTTCTGTTTTTATGAAATATTTACTTGTAGAGAAACAATATCCTCCCACCACAGGCACTTGGGGTTGAGAAAGACAGAGTTGAACCGAGATATCAGGAACCATTGACAAAACTGAGCTCTCTCTGGCCAGAAATCATAACTTAACGTTAAGAAAAGCAGGTACAAAGAACTATTTGTATATACCTTGGTTCACATTATAAGGAGACATGAGATTGTTCCTGCAGCACTAAACGCATTGTTGGTCTTTTTTTTTCTACATGAAACAAGTTTATTTGTGAAATCTAATGCAGAATCATGTAATGAATTAACTTATTCATCAAAGAAAGACAAAATGTACATTTTGTTTGCATTTACACAAAAAAAAGCATGGTTTTCAAATTATATACTCACTGTCTGTGGTGGACCTCCAGTTTGGGGCCTGTAGGACCAGTCAACAGTCATTTTACTGGTCGGTCGACTTATAGAAGTAAACGTGCACGACAACGTGACCGCTTCCCCTCGAGACGCATGGAGCTCCGGCGGAGTAGTCACTGAGATACAGGAAACTGGAGAGGGAGCTGGAGGTAGAGTAAACGACAGGACAAGAGAAATACAAATGTCACGGAAGACGAGGGTGGGGTGGGGGCAAGGTGGAAAAATAAAGGAAACAAAAGAAAGAAGAAAAAAAACCCCACTGTGAGTGACATTTGAACTTCTTACTGTGGACAAAATCCGTAAATACACAGCAGGAATGATCGCATCTAATGTTCTCACACCACGGTGGCATGACAGTGCCAACACAGCCAGGCCTCACTGGTAAACAAGAGGGTGAGTGACACTCTAATACCAGTTTCTCAACAACCGCTCTTGATCGGTTTGACAGACTTGCTACACATCTGTCTGTCGGCAGCTGTCAGGTGCAGATAAGACTTTGTCCCCGTGTCTCTTTGGATGGATTTTCTTTGTTATCGTTTCACTGAGAGCTGTGTATCCAGCCACAGAGCTGCAGGACATTTTCCTCAGCAGTTCTCATGAACAAGAGCTGCATCGTTTTCTTTTATAAGAAGATTATTTGCAAAAAAAAATACTACAAATTTCTAACATATGAGACATACAGTAAGGAGGTATGAGGTCTGAAATATCTGCATTCAAACATATTCACAGAGATATCGTTCACTTATGCCTGGAGTATGTTTTGTTCAGCATCTTGTAAATTGTTTGGAAATCCCTGCAATGCTGAAAGGCTCAATGTTATCCTCGTGGTCTGCAGCTAAATTGACACAGAGCTACAGCAGCCAAAACCACAAAGGTCAGCCATACAGTGGTATTACTAATAGAATTTACAGTAATTTAAAGATTAAGACTAAGGTGTGGTGTTTTCATTATCATCAAAATCCATCAAGTTTTTACTGTGCGCAGGTTGGCTTTCTTTGGTCTCTGACTTCTAATCACGACTCCCTTTGGAACCGTGATCTGAATTGACATATCTTTTTTGCCTCATAATAGTCTGATCTATGAAAATCTACAGTCAACATGTAGTCGGCTATTTCAAAATCTTTGCATATTCAAGTGTTGAACGTTTAGCAAACAAGTATCAGTGGATTTAGCACTGTTGCTACACTCTTTAGAAATGGCCGCTTAGTGAAGTTGACGCCAGAAGGGCGATGCAGTTTGGCAACAAATCACAATTAAAGACATGAAATGGTTAACATGTTTACCAAATATCCAATTTATCCTCCATAACATTACTGGGAAAATATTTTATTTAGTCACATCCTTGTAGTTTAAAACCAGCCGCACTCGCTGTATTCACACTAGAGGTGTTTGATATGAACAGTCAATATCAGACTTATAAAAACCAAAAAATTGTTCAAAATCTATGGTGATGCTTCCTTTTGCAGCACTAAACGCTTCTACTATAGCAGCAGATGACTGCCAAGGCCTCTTGAGAAGTTACAAGAGACAAAGGAGGCTCAAGAAACTGAATAATTGGCTTTATTTTGCAGGCTTTGAAGCTGCATGGCAAGCTTTCCAGATTCTGAGATTCTACCAAGACTTATCATGAGCTCCTCGAAACTCCACAGCTCAAAGAGTCAATCTGCTCGGATGATCACAGAGTGGGTATAAACCATGGCTCAAACCCTTTAGTTCAGGGGCCACATACAGTCCAATTTCATCTTGAATGTCCCGGACCAGTAAAACAGCACCATAATCAGCTTTAAAATTAAAACTTTGAAGTTTTCTTTGTCATGGCATTGAGTATGCATCATGAAAATGTCGACAATTTCACAAAACCAATCAATCACTACATAAATTTACTCCATTCTCAACATAAAGCCAATTTTAATGAAGCCTTCTGCTGCAAAATACAGTGAAATGTCCCCAAAACACTCCTAAAGCTGTTGCATTATGCCTGTTTTCACAAACTCACCCTGACTGCATGGCTTTGAGGCTGGTTCTAGTTTGCATGTCAGCTATTAGGTAGCTATCTTTTATGGCAGCATCACCAATATCTCAGCTCAGGTCTTAATATTGTGCTGAGTTTGTTCATTTCAAAGAAAACATTCTTGAAATTTTTTTACCATTTACTTGGTGTTTTGGTGTGCCAGATCGGAGCTTCTTGGCCCACTAGCCTTATGTTTGACACCCATGGTCTAAACCCTCCATATTCAATTATTACTTAAAAAAAAACTTTTTAAAATATCACGCAACAAAAATAAAAATTAAAAAAAATGCTGGAAACCATTCTTCAGGTCTGCCTGTTTCTGTAGCTAATCATTGTTAACCTGTTTACATCTGACGGTTCACTTCAAGGACTGTGTGACAAAACGTCTGTATGATTCATGCAGCAGGGATTTTGTTCCTGAACCAGTGTTCATGTTTATTAATCTGATGCCTGCTGAGATATGTCACAATGGACGTCTGACTGAGTGACCGGCGAGGCCGCTGACAGTAACAGCAGCGTGCCAAAAGCAAAATGAAAAAATACCCCCATTACAAAAGCCTGAGATCAGCAGATAAGAGCATTTTAGACTGACACCACTGGTTTCATCAGGGACTCCAACATCCATGATAAGGCCAGAGTTTATCTGCCACAACAGGGTAGGAGATACGTCGCCATCAGCCGCATTCATCTAAAAATACCTGGGGGGGAGTGAGTCCACATGAACAACGCTATCTCTTCATAAAAGCAGAGGTCAAACTGAAAAACCAAGAAGGCAGAACTGGATTTGAACTTCAAAACAGCAGCAATGCTGACAATCTAGTAATTAGAATTGGGAAGCTGGCAGCTCTTCAATGGTCCTGTTGACACCTAGACATTTATTTGAGAGAAAAAAAACATTCAGCAAGAAACTTCCTGCAACTCCAAAACCAGAAACTCATTAGACAAAATAGGCACAGAGTAACTGAGCTGCCACTGTGTCTTCATGGGTGTGCTTTAGACACAGTGGTGCAGATTTCTATTACATTAATAAGAAATGTGAAATGCTTACAGATAAACTTTCTCCAGTTGGAACTCACGTGGCTTCTGCATAAAAACAAACACCACATGCTGCATACACAGCTCCAGACTATGTTAGGATTTTGTACTCTGGACAATCTCCTGCCTCCATTATCTTTTTATTACCATAAGAAGTTGTTGTAGTAGCATGAGACAAATTCAACGCTGCAGCATATCAACAGATACTATATACACTATAGTGTAAGTTATACTGAAGATATCAGTTTAAGTTCCACCTTATAGTAAGCTGAGTATTTCATGCACCCTGTCTCAGTAGTTTATAGTTTCCTTCAATAAAACATGGCGTGTGGTGGTGTTTACCAGGCTGGAGCCGGTTCTCCCACTAGGCCTGCCTTCACCTTGGACTCCCGTCTGCTTTTACGCATTGCTGCTGCGTAAACACTCAGGGAGATTCAACCTTGTTAAAAAGCGTCAAATATAATCCCCGCACTGCGCGCGACACTTTCCATTTAAAATATAAGGAGGAAACACTTTACGTGAACTTTTACAGCAGCAGAGGCTAACTTTTTTTTTCTCTCTTTGATAGTTTCAGAGGCAAGGTTTCCGTTTACTCACCGAAACAGGCGAGCCAGCACAGCAGCAGGGAGAGCGCTCTCACGGCGGGTCTGAGCATTTTCCTCAGGAAAAACAGCTCCAGTGGCTGGATGCGTTCAAAGAAAAGAAAAAAAAAAAAAGAAAGAAAAGCAAAAAGTAGTTCCCCCACTTGTTGCGTCAAAGCCTTGGTAAAATCCCGTCCATAGCCTGATACCGTGACTCAGAGTCTCCGTGTCGTCCGCAGAGGAGCGTACCTGCCAGACAGGTGTATCAGGAAGTGGAGCCGCGGCTCCCACTGCAGGCCGGCAGCAGCGGAAACACCCTGCTGCATCAGAACTACTCCATGAGCCAGCGTCTGCTCCACCGGAGGTCATTTCCATTCTGCGTGCCTTGAAAGTGTTGCAATATTTATGTTGTCAGAGTTCAAAGGAGATGGAGGTTAAAATAAAAACAAAAGAGACAATGAACTTTAAAAAGGTAATGGGAGATGCATTATTCATTCCTTTAATTCATTTAATTTAGTGAATCAGTCTTTATAAACAAGCAGGGGTGGTTGTAGTGTGTCTGGGCTCCCTGTGCAAGAAACAGGATGCATCCTGGAAACTTTGCCTCAATTCACAGAACACACGCGCGCGCGCACACACACACACGCACACACACACGCACATTTACACTTTGAGCGGTTTAGGGTCACCAATTATGATGACATGCATGCTTTTGTTAACCTTGCACAGCAGATGGGCCTGCCTGATTCAGTTCCTGAAGTCCTCCAGATCCTTGGACTTGTGAAATATTTCTGTGGCGGACATATGAAACTGTCCGTCTGGCGTGTCAGGTTATGCTTTTGTATCACGGAAGGAAACCGACGCACACATGGGGAGAACATGCAAACTCTCACAGAAAGGCCCAGCCAGTATCTAACCCTTTTTTCACCGTGAGACGAGAGCGTAATCCACTGCAACCACCTCATTTATAGCCAAGACTATTAAATAAGCATCTTTATTTTTCAAAATATCAATACAAACAGCCAAAAAACACACACACACACACACACACACACACACACACACACACACACACACACGCACAGTCTCGTATTTCTATCCTTGTGGGGACCGTCCATTGACTCCCATTCATGTCTAGCCCCTAACCCTGACCTTTACCCTAACCCTAACCCACACCACAACAAAGCCTAACCCTAAAGAAATGTTTTTGCACTTTTACTTTTTTCAGTAACAACAACATGGTCAAGAAAACACTGTTTCTCCTACTTAGGACCGGAAAAAGGTCCCCACAAGGCACGTCGTTTCACGTTTTGCTATCCTTGTGGGGACATTTGGCCCCAACAAGGATAGAAATACGAGAACACACACACACACACACACACACACACAAACAGTAACACAGACTTCATCTTCACTTTGCATCTTCATTATTTCAACCACTACACAGCAGCATGAAGCCGCGGTCTCCACTGGGGGGTTCCCACATGTTGTCTATTGTTGCTGGCAGGGTCTAAATCAGTGGTTCCCACATTTCTTATTTCCACAGCTCTTCATGCAGATAAACACACAGTCATCTTTTGCATTTAGACTCCACTTATCTTTGTTAAATATTTGATTCAAATTGAATATTTATCAGTTCAAATAAAGTTCATCAACAGTTAAATTAGTCGCATCACGTGTTACAATTTTTGCATTGTAACATTTCAAACTGCAACATTTCGTGTTTTCATGTTTTGTTCCAAAAGTTGCATCTCTGGAAAAAAATTTAAAAAACAAGCACAAAAACAAGGAAAGCAAACACTGGACCTGAGCATTAGCTTTTGTATATTAAGCAGGACTCACTTAAACCATCCTGCTTAGCTTTTACATGGGAAATGTGACCAGTTGTGGGTCAAGGGTTGTGTGCAAGTGGCAACCTGAAAGAAGTATAACTCAAACCACTGAACTCCTGTCATATTCAGCTTTATTCAGCGTGAACCTACATATCTCACCTGACAATGGGCCACCCAGCTGAAGCTTTAAAGCAGATAAGTCATTTCTCTGAGGAAATCAGAGATGAAATCAGTGACGAAGAAGATATTTTAAGTCAGTCTTGTATACAATAAAGCTATACAGCTACAGTATACACCCACCTTCAAAACGTTGCAGCACTTTGTCAGCACTTTGATATTCTCCCCTTATTTTCAAACCATGAATTGACAACCAGAAACATATAAAATCACAAAGAAGTGTGAAACATTCCCATCATCCATCCCCTGCCCTCACACGGCCCCTCTGAGCGGAGCGGCCTTATCTCCGCTGCCAGCCTCTATATAAAACCACAGATGCTCTGTTGGGACTCCCCCGGAATTTCTCGGCGTCTTTCAGCGCTATCCCTGTCCCAAATCTGCTGTCTTTGCCGTAGTAATTATCTCTAATGGGAGAAGGTATTTGTTTTCCTGTTCTCTGCTGAATCGGTTTCGCTGGGGTGTAATCCTTTATCTCTCATGTTTGCTCAGAATCCTTTTGAAGTGTGCTTATGTCTTTATTTGGTCAGGACTTGTCAGCTCCAGTTTTTTTTTTTTTGCATCCATCTGGTCTGCCCAAGAGCGTTTCTTCCTTGTCAGATGATGCTGTACTTGCAAAACCCTGCTTTGCGGCACTTCAGAGGATACAGAATGAGAGCATCATCCTCTCTTACTTTGGGCTTTGCTCTTCTGAAAGGCGCCGTTCCAACATCAGCTGTGTGTTGTCTTCTCATTCAGCGTCTGACAGAATTACAGCCTCAATAGTGACATATTCAATACAGAGTTAAATACACAAAGGAATGGTGCCAAAGGGAAAAAAACCCCAGACAAAATAGCACTCTAGGGAATCTGTGAAAATGCTGATTGTTATTCAGTCAAACCTGATGAATTGGAGGGGAAATGGATCATGTTTCATTCAAAGACTCACTCGAAGGGCTAGTGTTAAGAACAGTTGACATTCACTGATGTTATTGCATGTAAATAATCTGACTTACTTGTAAAGCCACAAATAACAAAAAGGTTAAAGATCTCACAAGCAGTGCAGTTGATTGACATCAAAGAAATGCCCAATCTTTCAGTGGTAAATGTGGGTTAAATAACTTTTTTTATCTGAAGGTCTTGGGGATTTTATATGTATAAAACACAATGCCTTTAATAGATTTGGAAAATGTGGAGGAATTATGGTGCACAGAAACATGGATCTAAAACATGTGTCCATGACCGTAGGCGTTCAGGCAATGATAAAAAAAAAAAGACAAAAAGTGCACAAAACAATCAAAAGTCTGAAGAAAGTTACTGGAGGGACGCAAGAACAATGCTGAAAACTGATGTTTACAAACACACCTTATGTGTAAACGTCTGTAAATGAGCTGAAACTCAAAATATACACTTGTTTTCCTTATAGCCTGTAATGACAGGAAACCGTTTTTTCCTGTGCAAACAGGTGGAAAAGGTTTATTAGAATAATGGTGAGCAGTTTGCTTCTGATGAACTGCAAAACTTTCTAATTTGCTGGGAACGACATGATGAGCAGAATGTTAAAGGGTTGTTTTTCATTCTGTCTGAAGCCCAAACTTTCATTTAGACTTTTTTCCTTTAATCCTGAAACTACATCCCAACACTTCTTTTAATCCAGACTGTTGATGTTTTACCTCAATGAGCAGCTTTTCTGCAGTTTGTTTAAATCACAGTTATATTTACCAGTGAAAAGAAACCAATTATATGTCCTATTTGTAACAAATATAATTAGTGCATTACTTTGTATTTTTCAGAATATATACAGTACTGTTTTCTCATTGAGAGTCCTTTTCAAATCAGGTCACCGAAAAGTAAAAATCTTTTTCTTAGCATGCAGTACATTGTCCTGGTTTTTTTTTTTTTTTAACAGAGGATGCAAAGCCTTTTCACACTATTGCAATTTTCTCTCTAATGAATTGGGGTTGCAATTTGCAAAGCAGTGTAAAAATGTCTAAAAAAAAAAAAAAAAAAAAGGAACAAAGAGAATTAGGTACTTTAGAATTGAATTTTTCAACCGGGTATGTCTTGACACAAATCTAACAAAGTTTGACTGAGTCAATGTCCCCTCCTCCTTGAGTTGAAGGATTGGGCTGCAGGCCCAGACAACAACCTCCCTTCTCCTGCATCTGTTCACAAGTACAATGTTTTTATTGTATCTGCTGGCTGTATTATGTAACAGTTCCCACACCGGAGCAGACGTCCTTTATTGAACTCACTTACCTGACGAGGGAGTGTTCACAAAGTCTTTTCTCCACAGGGTTCGATTGTGTTCATTATACAATCTGCTTCAGCGAAGTTGTGTATTTCTTACCTGAGATAGTTCACAGACACACAGACACCCACTATTACACTGCGCAGTGTATTGTGTGCGTGAATACAAGGGCCCTCTGTCTGGTTACAGTACCGCAGTCTCAGTTTCAGCTGAAATCTTCCTCGGCTACAGTGAGGGCCCCCCCCCCCCTCACTCGCTGGCAACTCTAATCAACAAGAGACCTGTTCTTCTGTTGTCAACACTGCAGGGGGGACGACTAATAAAGGTGATTTGAACTGTCAGGGCCAGACTGTGTGTAACCATTATCTACCATCCCCCTGAAAAAAAAAAACAAAAAAAAAAACAACAGAAAACGTGAGAGTCCTGCGGTCTTTTCATCAGTTTAAATGCACCGACTGCTTGATGGAAACGTGCTTCTGCTGCACTCCGGTGTTTTAAAGCTCGCACACACGTTTCTCAAGACGAACAACAGGTAGAGCAGCATTACTCAATAGCTGTACAAGGTCCTTCACAAATCATTAAGGAAAAAGATTCTCTGTGTGTGTGCGTGTGTGTGTGTTTTTATGAGGATGTGTAATCTCCTGTGGGTGTGACAGTCATCAATAGAAGTGACACTGCATTTAGAGTGGCTTTCGTTTCCTTCCCTGCACCGTGTTACTGGAAGATCTTGTGAGTGTGTGCGTCTGCATGCGAGAAGGCGTTTAGTCTCTCCGCATGACTGTGCCAGGTACAACCCTCCCTATAAGGTGTGGAATGCAGACCTGAGACTGAAGGAGGAAAGAAATGAAGGCAAGAAAAAAAGAAAAAAAAACAAGCATGAAAGAGACAGCAGCGGAGGAAACAAATGTGATTTCTTCTTTGTGTTCCGGCTCTTATTAAGCAAAGCTCACATTAAAAGCGCTCCTCGGAGAAATGTGTTGCGTACGTAGCGATAATGAGCATATTGCCAGAGAGAATGACTTGTTAAATGAGTCATGAACTAGGAATGCTTAAGAAAACCTCTCCCACCAGTTTTTTTTTTTTTCCTTCTTCACATAAGAGGTAAAAAGTAAGACAAATGCAAACACAAATGTGTCTCTGTAGTCCCTTAAATCACTCTCGGTGTGTTTCTTCAATCATCGGGGAAAAGGTGGAGGTGGAGGCGGCAACAGCTGCATGAAAGCTTAAATGTGTTTTCTTGTTCTCGTGTCATTCTTCTCATTAACTTGCCACACAAAACGGTGTGTGTTCGGCTGAAGAAGCTGACAGCAACGATGATAGAACATCGAAATCAACATGAGAATAATGTGATCTGCTTCACATTCAGTGTTCAGTGATTTGCACTGGAGAAAATAGCACATTAGTTTTTGCAGCATTTAGCAGTTGAGCACTGATGCAAACATTGAGTTTCAGGCTGTTGGCAGCCATGTTTCTCTGAATACTGGCATCATTCTAAAAGAGGGGGTTTGGGTCCAGGCTTGGACACGTGTCAGTGTTACAGTCAAAAGTCCAAAAACATGAGTTTGAGGTTAATTGGTAACTCCACTCGTGTGTGTGATTGTTTCTCTTTCTGATTGCCCTGTTGACCGACTGGTGACCTGTCGTGAGATGACCTGAGCACAAGAAGTAATGATATTTATATTTGATAGATCATTTCTTTGTTGCCCTTAAAAGACATTTGAATTTGCTTCCCTTTCAAATGATGCTAAGGAACATCCACTTGTGGGATGAGCAACAGAGCTGAAAGAGTTGCTCCCATGTAGTAAATGGATTTGACCTTTGTTCTCTACAAGTGGAAGAATGGATGCTCAGACCTTGGATCTGCTTGATTCCACATCTCCAAAATAATTATGAATGTATATCAATCCATACAAAAAAAACAAACAAAATGAAGACTGATCGCACACAGATGTAATGATATTAGAAAAGACTGTTACTTTCCCTCCTAGGCCAGCATGAGGAGGATGTGCATGACTTTTTGGTTGCGTGTGATTTATGCTTTAAAAAAAAACAAAAAAAAAACTATTTATTAAGATGTTGTTTACAGATCCACAGACATACCAGAAAAACTTCATGAGACAAAACTACAGTATAGTTTACTTTCACTGTTTTGCCTCAGTTCAATATTATCGGCCTTCCTCGACAAATGAATGCAGCTATTTGCCTCAAATAAACACAAATAAACTTATCAAGTCAAAATTCCTTCAGCCTAACATCTGCACACTCACACACACTCACGGTCTGTCAGTCAGTAACTAAAGGTTCACCCGGAGGGGCAGACTTTGATCAATGAACACAAATAGGCTGGCAAATACAAACACACACACACACACACACACACACACACACACACACACACACACACACACACACACACACACACACACTCCCACAAATTGCACATATAAGAGTAAGATATTCACAGTCATGAACCAGCCTGGGCCGAAAGACACAAATAAACGTACTGAGCCTGCAAGAAATTAAACAGCCATTCACCGCAGTAATGCTGACAGGTAAACAAAAGCAGCGAGCTCTGCAGACACACGCGCCATAAACACACGACTGGAGGCAGTGCATTAAAGATAATCATGCATAATAAATACCGGATAACAAGATTACCCTTTTACATAATGTATTGTTTTCATCAAATCACTGGCAAGGTGCGAGAGATCATGTCTCACACGGTAGGCGATGTCGCCGGCACACCTCGGCTAGACGGGGTTACTTTGAAGTGAGAGAATGTGGCAAAAAAATTTAAGAGCAATTTTATTAGAAAAATGTTTTCAATACACATATACATTTGTATAAAATCTCTACAACAAATAAGGTGACACTTTTGAACATGATAAAATATATATGTAGAAAACTAAAAAAAAAAAAAAAAGGAGGAAATCTATAAACATCTTGCAGTAATAAAATAAAAGTAAAAATCCTGATTAAAGACAGGTAATACAGACATTTGTTAGTAGACGTGATGCATTCACAGGCGCGTGCAGAAAAAAAAAAAACAGGCTCTCAAGGGCATTTTGCAATCAAAGGTTTTCAGATCTGACAGCATGCATTCAGGGCTGGAAGGTGCTGCAGCTGGCACGCTGATCAAGTACTTGGCCTTCTGACTAAATAAAGCCGAATCACAGTTTTGCTGCTGTATCAAAGTAATCTGACGTGGCTCGTTGTAAGCATCCCGGCCTACATGTGCGGAAGGAGACGACTGACGCTGAGGGGTATCAAACGGTCCGCTACTGCCTGAAATCCGAGACTTTCCCAGTGATTTACCCTCATGGAAGGTTGTCCTGCACTATTCTGCTGGATTTCAGCTATTAGCTCAACGGGAAACTTCTCTGCATGAGCCAAAAGCAGCCTCTGAAATAGAGACATTGGTACGGCTCATTTGTCTCATTCTGTCTGTACATGTCGATACGTTCAATGAGATCAATTTCTTACAGCAGCTGATTTTAGTATATCGGCTTTCTCCTCTTTAGGAGATTCATGGTAGAACCAAGAGACAGATATTGAACAACAATTGACCCTCAGTTCATTCCTGTGGTTTCATTCGGGCATGAATGATGCAGTATTTTCTCACTCGTACTTTTGTCTTGCCCTTCCTCAGCAGCAATCTCTTTCTTCTCAAAAGTGGAATCTGTTCCTCACATTGTCAAACCACGGGCTTATTTTCCTCACAGTAGCCGCACTTCTTCATGTAGACTCCGCTCGGCTCGGCGGTGGGATCCTCGGGTTCCACCATGGCTCTCCCTCCAGAGAAAGCTTCCCGGCCGGCTTCACGCCAGCATCGCTGCCCTCGTCTTCCTCCGGCTCCTCAGTCGGAGTCATCATCGTCGTCGTCGTCGTCATCGGAGCTCGGACCCTCATCCTCTGAGGAGCTGGAGGACGGGGTGCTGGGGTCCGAGATCATGCCGTCCGAACTGTCAATCTCTATGGACGGTTCTGATAGGTAGAGGTGGACGGCCCTCGACGGGTGGCTGAGACGTGCACACACAGGAGGGACGACGCAGACGGCCACCAGGGGGAGGCAGGGGCAACAAACACAGGGGGGCATACATTCATGCATGGCACATTCATGAATCATTGATGTGCACGAATGCGCACAGGTCACACACAACGGGGACGGGACAAGGACGAGTGGACACAAACACAGCAGCGGGGACAAAGGGTTAGCGTCAAACACCGTTCAGAGAAAAGGTTGGATCAGAACATTCGTTTTCCTTTTTTTCCATCTGATCGGAGAGGAAATAGTTTATTCCCTTATCAAGCACTTCTCTCTGAGAGATTCAGTTTGAAGCCTAACTTTATGCACCACATTCAGTAAGTTAAAGTAGCCAGCCACTGCACCGCTTTTACAGACCAGATCTGAAAACCCAAGAGAGCGGCAAAGAAGCCTGGCATGCCCAAGAAAAGCAGTGTAACAAATCAGCTCATTGTTTGAAACAGACAGAAGGACAATAAAATGTTTATCAGGAACAGAATTGTCTGCCTGGCAGTGAAAGGTTCAGATTATTGCCACAGTTACTGTAAATTTGCTGATTATCATGTCTGTTTCCAACAAGTGCTCAACATCAGGTTTCCATCATTTGATAACACCCCAGTTATTTCTGACACAGTTGCAAATAAAACTGTTACATATAAAAAGAAATACAGCATTGTAACTTCAGTAGTGAAACAAAACGCACATGTAAACCAGCGTCCTCGTGCAGATTCAGATGAACCACAGTCGATTGGACCAGACAGCTGACATATACACCCAATGGAAGGAGGCTTGGTAACAATTTGGTTTCATAATGTTTCCCAGCATGTGGGGATTAGAGCAATCCAATGAAAGCTTGGAAAGGGCTCATTCTTTGTTCTAGTCTTGTTATTGTTCGATGGAACAATATATTAAACATATGCCAATTGTGACATCGCTGTGTTGGGGTCTGAACTGTATTAGTGAGGAAGAAAACAGCCGAAATGCACCATTGTTCTACCTCTACGATCATCAAAACATTGACTCCAAACAGGAAATATGCTTGGAAGCACATCAAGCTGCACAGGAAAAGATGAACTGATAAAAAACGTTGTTTTTTCACAGAAATGAAAGGCACAGGGTGATATCATGAAGCTACAGAGCAGTCTGGCTAAAGTTCACTGTCTAGAATTGTCTACACGAAGGCACGTTCTTCATTCACACCTGCTTAACCACAGCTGCCCGTTACTGGTCCGAGTCTGGGGTCCAAAGACTGCAGTTGGAGAGGAAGGAAGAAAGCGAAGCGTCCAGTAGGGAAAGAGCCCCTGACCCCCAGAGAGGAGCGCCACATGCCCCGATCCCCACAGTCAATGGAGGAGAGAGAAAGAAGGCCTGTGATTTCTCTCTTCCTCTCTCTTCCCCTTCCTCCTCCTCCTCCTCCTCCTCTCCCTCTGTCACTCCGGTCAGTCTTACCACGCTGTGGGGTCTTTTCGCTCTTTGCGGGGGGCCTCCTCGTTCCCCTCCAGCTGCCTCTCCCTCCTCCTCCTGCACCGCCGGCAGGACACGATGATGACGAGGAGGACGACCACCAGGGTGATGCCGCCTCCGATGGCCAGCACCAGGAAGAGAAGCTCGGAGAAAGAGGCTGTCGGTGACCAGAGAACATACAAATGAGTGAACTTTTGTACTGTTTCCTGCAAACTGCAATAACTGAGTAGCTAAATCTGAAGCACGGCATCGGGATATTTTGGAAATGATTTGGAGGAAGAATCAGCTGCTGACCTGTGGTGACCACACGGAGTTTGATCTCTCCAACCGTGCCGTGGACGTCAGGTGGATTCTTCACCTGGCAGATGTACGTGCCGTTGTAGGTGAACTTCACCTGCCGGATGATGATGGACGCGTCTTGGCCCATGATGTTGCCGTCCCAGGCGATGCGCTTCCTGAAGATGCCCTCTACGGGTGGATATGGCTTCTGCTGGTAGTGAAACACCTACGAGAGGAATTAGAAGAAAGGATTTGATGTACGCCACAGTGACACTATTTGAAATAAATTGGAGCAGCTGCTGCCGGGAAGGAACTATATTTTATTACTGCAAGTGAAAAAAAAAACGTACCCAGACAATTCTCAATATGCATGCACACAAGAACACAAACACAGGCTTGACTCGGAGGCTCCACGGGGAGCCCGATGACTCACCGACTCCTCTCTCGGTTGATTGTGGGGGTGGATGCTCCCTGACACAATGCAGGAGGCTTATCTCACTTTTTTTATTCATGCAAAAGAGACACACAGACACTCACCGTCTCCTCGCGGCCCTTTGTTAGAGGTCTGAAGGTCCAGGAGATGGTGACGGAGTTGGCGTTGATGGCGGACGAGCTGTAGAACGTGCACTTCAGGCGAACATCTGTCCCATTGACCGCCTCCATACTCCCAGGTGTGGATATACGTATCCCGCTCACCTGCAGCACTCCTGAGGAAGCAAGCACCAGGATCAGAAGCTGAGCTCACACAGAAGGAATTGCACATAAAGAAAAATCAATGCATGCATGAGATAGGGTCCAGGCAGCGGTTAAAGAAAGCACAGGAACGCAAACAGATGCAGTATGAATTTATCTTCATCAGTAAATTCCAGCTTTCTGAGAGTGTGCAGCGCACCCAGTGACCCTTCCTCTGCCCACACAGCGCTGCTGCAGGAAAAATCATTAGCTTGAAGTTGTCACCAGAACCGTATTAGATACATGCAGCGTGCTGCAAACTGTTACAAACTAAAATCCTCCAAGCTGCTGCAAGTGCTAAAGTGCAAAATGCATGATCAGTCAACACGCACCAAACAATAGAGTGCCTTTTCCTCCTGAAAGTAGGGCAAATCAGGGACGCCTAATGAATAATAGCCTCCTTGACAACACTATTAGATGAGATAGGACAGAAATTGAAAGCCTGCTGTATGTAATGTGGATATGGACTGCATCAATCTTTACAGTAGACCACATCCATTAGATGTAAAACGGATGGACTGTGTGAGCAGCGTCATGATGGATTGAGCTCCTCAGATTGGAGCTCGTGCTGCTATACACCACACAGACACACACACCAAATGCCCACTATCCTGGGAAGATGCATGTTTGACTCTCCAACCTCAAGATTGCAGAATCTTTGCTGAGCTATCTATGGGAGGATCTCCATACATCCTAATCATATGGGTGGCCCTGCTAAAGCTGATGCCCAGGCACGCAGCAGGACATCCATCAGCGAAGCTCAGGGCAGCCAAGAACTGTCCATCGTATGAAGACGCTCCAACTCTCAGAAACACGTCAGTCTGAGAGAGGAGCCATCTGTGACTCCGATCACCTGAGTGCACGGGTCGTATCGGGTTCCAGAAACATTATTCAAAGACCAAATGAGCAATACCGGCCTCCATGTCTTCCTGTGAACAGTGTGAAATGTGTGATCCGCCACTCAAGTGTGTGTTCTTTACCTTTTACTTTAGTACACTTAAATGTGACTACAGACAAAAAGACAAGCACACAGTCAATTAAAAAAGTAACATAGCCATCTTAAAAAAACACCCATAGCTAAGCAGTTGCATTTCATGGATCACATGAATCTTGTATTTGATTCTTAATTTAGCACTGTCCTGAAGCAGTCACCAGCATGGTCTGCAAAATGCCCGGATCTGATCTTAACATTGTGTCATTCTCAGTTTATTTATTTAGGAAGCAACATCTCAGCTGTAATGAAATTGAGTGTGCATTTATTTATTGTCTGCAGAGTCTGTAAAGTGGAATTAACAGTGAAATGGATGAGATGTAACTCGTTGCTGCTTTTTAATAAAATCATTGCACAACAGAAATTGCACTTTGACAGTACTCACTATGGCGCACATGAATAATGCATCACATTGAGATTTGCAGCTCTGAACACGGCAATATAAAATGTGAGGCGGTAACACGAGCAGCAACACGAGGCTCCAGGTGCAGAGCCGAGGAAGGTCTGGGAGATGAGGGTAAATTGAGTCGTACGGTCACCTCTGCATTGTAATCACACTGAGAATTAAGACCGGAGCTCGCTGGGAAAATGTCAGCGGGGGCTTTGCTCCTCGGGCTCTGTGTTCTGCTCCTTATCAGGCCGGGGAGTGTTTCCTGTGGGCCGGGATGAGAGAGCAGGGCGACCAGACGGCCCCCTCGCAGCATCAAACAGACGGGCCGCTCTCTCATCGCTGGAGCCCTGACAGCGCTCGAACAGACTAATGTGTTTTAAATGAGCCCGATGAAACCTGGGAGTGGCTGCGTACGAGCGGCCAGTACAGGCAGCGGCCATGCTGCGAGGGAAACGTCCACCTTTGCACATCGCATGGTGCTTTGTTGGATGGACATCAAAGGGGAGAGGCCGCATCTGCTCCGCTGCTTTCTGGCTTCTTCCTTCACCTGGCCATGCGCACGGAAAATACTGAAGTTAGTAGATGAGGCTGCCCGTCTTTTGGATATTCATTAGGCAGATAACATCGGGCCTGGCTGGATTCGCTCAGCTCGTAATGACTCTCTTCTTGGCTGCACTGTACGTGTGTGTTTTGTGAATATTAAGTCCTTATGGATGAATCCGTCCCACCAGAGACACTAACCTGAGGTCAGTGTGAGGGTTGGATATGAGAAAAGAAGAGGAAGAGCACTCCTCTACTTTCATTTTCCGGTTTCTCAGCATGAATACAAGCTCACTGTGGACAACACATATTTTGATGTTTATTACATTTTTGTTTGTTTTCCTTATAAGCTCATGCTTATTTCATCAACGTGGTCATAGATCATTAAAAATAATTCCACTGCTGCCCAACGCATTTACTAGGCAAATAGGAGGAAAGAGTTATGTTTTTTTTTTTCTTTTTTATTCAATTCAGCTTTATTTATTCAGTCTTGAGAGTGCAGTGATAAATTGGTACATATTAGACATGGACAATCTAACTTCCACGAGGATGAATCCTCAACTATTCTTGTGATCTTTTAAGGTCTGAGACAGAGGACTAATTTTACTAAGATCCTGATAAGTTGCACTTTGAGCAATTTAAAGTGAAATTTGTGCAACTTTTGCAGGTGATCAACTTAAAATAAAGCCATAAGTGATGTCATGCACACACAGGAGTATTTAAATGGGGTTTTTATATGTGTTAAACCATATTTACACAAGACCGATCTGCTGGAAATTGTTTTGTTTCCATATCTGTTTGGTTGCATTTTCCACGCAGTGATTAGATGTGGGACTGAACGCCCACAAACACAAAATGGCATGTGTTATTATGAAGTTGGATCATTTGGCTCTGGAAGTTGTGAAATAAATCAAAAATTACACAAAAAACATCTGAAGCAAAAAAAAAAAAACAAACACGAAAAAAGCGAGCGGCAATATGGGGGAAGATCAGTGACAAATGGAAAGTTATGGAGAGAAGAAGAGTAACAGAAGAGATTCAGAAAACACTGGAAGACCTAAGAAGGGATATTGCACAGAAACTATCTTTCAATAAAATCTACAAATAAAAGTCGTGATGAGCCAGTTGTAGAAATGACTTTCATCGTGAGCAGCAGTATTTTTAAACAATCTAATTTGGACACGTTGAAAACATGAACACGACTAACATAGATGTAAATTAGTGCACTTAGCTATATCTACTTTAACTTTTACTTTGTACCGATCTGGTTTAGGTTAGAATTAAAGCATTCACTAAGTCCTGTTTACACAGAAAAGAAGGGTAAACCTTTATCATGATCACAACACTGCTACAATGGCTACTGTCTTATTTTATATATACATATCTGGAGGCAGGGCCGGCCCGGGCTTCAGAGGCGCCCTAGGCGAGCCCGAGACGAGCGCCCCTTGGGAGCGTGTTTTTGGAGCGGTCCCGACATTTGTTGAGCGGGGGGGGGGGGGGGGGGGGGGGGGGGGCTGAGTAGCGATGCCGAACAATACCGATCAGTGCCGGGCAGCGCCGAGGACGAGGAGCGCGGTGCGTCGGACCGCTGCACAGCGGGGCACACGGAACACAGAGCGTCGTGGCGCCCCTTGTACGACCGCGGCGCCCCCCTCGGGACGTGGCGCCCTAGGCGGCCGCCTAGTTCGCCTATGCCTAGAGCCGGCCCTGTCTGGAGGATTAGCAGCGCAGCACTGTGAAGTGCCCATCTTCCCTTCAAAAATACTTTAAAATCTCTCTCTCAAGTGATTCATCGGGCTTCAGAAAGGGCCACATTTCACGTCTTCCCTAAACCAAATCCATTAGTTAAGTACATGAATTTAAACAAGCGTTGTTAATCTCCTCTGAACAACAATGAATCTAAAAATGCTTTCAACGCCGCTGCTCTTTGACACAAGCAGAGCTGATTAAGACTGAAGGTTAATTGGACTTTTTTTTTTTCCGGCGGAGTGGATTTTAGCAGAACGGCGGCCCCGTTACAGCGCTTCCATTACTAATTTGCCCCAACAGCTAAAAAGTACATGATTGCTACTTAATCGGCCATTAGCGAGTGCTAATTGGCGAAGAGGATGCGTGCCATTACAAGAGCGAAGACATTAGCGTGAAGAATCTGACTCATTCAGAGGAAGAGAGGGAAGATAAATAAGACGACAAGAGGGAGACATGAAAACTGGACAAGGCGTCGAGTCGACGAGTGACTGAATGGGCGGAGCCAGGCTAACAAAATTATGGAAACTGTATTCTTCTACATAATTGCAGTCTGACGGACCGAGATAAGATAACGCTGCTTGTTTGTTTGCTCATTTGTCCGAGCATTCACTCGAGCACTCCAGCACGCCTTGCTGTCCTATTTGAGCCGCCCGCTTATTTACATGCGAACATCCTGCCTGGCCAGTGCTGACCACACCCAGCACCCAGAGACAGAGAGAAGGAGCTTTCACAGCTTATTAAGATCAAGTTATGTAGCTCTGCGCACGAGGGCAAGGCCAGAGAGGACCGATATATGCAGTTAACGTGATTACTCTGACCGACTTACTGGGGTCTTTATCCAGTTATTTTCTGTAACTCATTTCCTCTTCTACGTGTTTCAGGAACTTGGAGGTAAAAGGGTTTCATTAACACCTGAAAAAACTTATGAAAATGCATAATTATTAGCGTTTTGCAGATTTAGTCTGTATGTGTAAAGTAAATCTATTACAACTTTTTAATAGTAATTAAAAAGACGACAGAGTGTGAAGTGTGCAAACACATGGCAGCTTGATTGGCTTTACTTGAAACTGTTAACGGTGAAAATGAAGTGTTTCAACTTGTAAGATTTCACTTCAGTTTCGTCACTTTGTGTGTGTGTGTGTGTGTGTGTGTGTGTGTGAGATCCCAGATGTTTGTATTCACAATAACGGGAAAAGATTGGAAAACCATATCTTCCTGTTGGAGCACAGAAAGGTATAGCATATGTGTGAGTGTTTATTTGCCAGGATTTGAGAGTGGGGGGATTGGCACAGGTCCACCACACATTCTCTCACACACACACACACACACACACACACACACACACACACACACACACACACACACAGTCCCGTTGAATGTACAGGCATTGGCTTTAGTCCATCATATCAATCAATAAGTCCAGTATATCACAATTAAATGAACTTGCTGAACCTTTAATGCACTTCATCCTACCTGTCAACGCCGCTCGCTACAAGCTACGCGGGTCCGCCAGACCACTCTGAAGCCACCGAGGGCAAATACTTTCATCTACCGTAAAATAATCAAACCAAGCCCACTCGAGTGTGATTAGGTCTGCTTGGCTTGGCGGCCATCCCAAGACAGTATAAAAGGAAACAGGAGAAATATCAAGCACGACTCGACCTGCCCACATAATATTTCACCCGCTGTCAAAGAGTATAGGCAGGTTTTAAAGTGCTGAACCCCATCCATAAATGTTTTACACCGTCTTTGGTCTCACACTGCCAGATATATGCAGAAGTCTTTTCTATTCTGTCACAGCTGTAAAACAAAAGAGATTCAGCAAAACTTAAACGGAATGAGATGCATGGCTTGAAGCAAGTTGGAGGATTTTAAGTGAAAAAAAAAATGTTTTATGTTTCCATTTTCATGTGGTAAAATGAAAAAAAAGTAACTCCTAAGAGAACAATTCATGAAAAGAAATGTTTAATTTTGCTATTTGCCACTAAAGTTGCTGTGGGCTTCGGCCTGCTTCACCCAACACGACGAGAGAAGAAAGACAGTATTGACATTCACGTTCCAAAACTCCAAAATAGCAGTTTGCAGTCTGCTAAACTACCGCTCTACTTTTCAGTTCTTGTTGCACCATTAATAAAGTGCCTTCACAAAAAAAGTGAAAAGACTTTCCAGTGATTTTTAGGATATGAAGCAAAACTCTGGAAAACACACCAGCTGCCACGCACAGATGAGATTTCATTAATAACCATGTACTCTTTCCAGCATCTGCTCTATATATACGAAACTTGTTATTGTGGCTTTTTATTCAACAAGTGCGAACTTCATTTGGACAGTAAGTCAGCCACTATCCCAGTCAGTGTTTCTGCAGACATTTGCACACATGAAGCTTATTAACCTCATTCAAACTGCGGTAATCTTACATTATGCATGTTCCCCGTTAGGATCAATGTGCATGCACATATTTACCAGATGTCAAGACGCACTGAACACACAGATTCAATTAAGCCTTTCCTTTATAAATACATGACATGAGACAGAATGACTGCTGCAGAGAGGCGCTCAGCTTTATGTCAGCATATTCAGTATTTTTCTTTCTTCTGGCGCAGAACCCTGAAGTGTCAGTTTCACATCAGCTCTCCATTGTTAAAGGCTGCTCTATTAGACTCTATTTTTATTATCTAGTTAAACAATGCACTCTGACAGCATTCTGCCAGGCCTGACAATCATGTCATGTACAGTGCGTTCTGCACCAAAGAGCACTGCGCTCCCTTTTCCCTTGACTGTCTTTCCCATCACACTCCTCTCATTCTTTGCTGACTATCTGAAGACCTTGTGGAGACTGAAAAATTCTGCAAAGTCAATCCCAAAAGGATGGGATAGTGTGTAAAATGTAGAAGAATGCAGAATGTCATGTCCTGTAATTCCCGTAGCAGAGTTTTTCCACAAGACAAACTATGCAGTGGTTTAGCAATCTTCAGAAAACTACTAAAAACAGTGGAATAATTATAGAAAAAAACATTTCTGGTTGTAAAATTACTGACTTTGAAGATCCCACACTGCACTACATAATCGCTTGAAACTATTCAGAGAGTGTGGAGAATATACACAGACACTTTCAACCTTTTCTGTCTGGAGTTTGTGCTCAACCAGGGCAACTTCCCAGAAGTTTCACGTTTCCAGGCCTTTGAGTGTGTTCTGCACGGCGGAGAGGCTCTCTCTGTAGTCTGAGCTCTGCGCTAAGTTAATATTCTCTGGTATTCTAAACATTTCCTATGAATATCTCCAGAAATAATTTGCAGAAGGACCAAACTCTGTTTTCACGTCGTGTGCTGGAGACTTGCGGGGCTCGGTGCGGTTGCTTCTAAGCTTTGCAAACAGAACAAAGTTTCAAAGAAAAGAAATATGTCAACATTCAAAGTTAGATTGCAAAGTCTCTGCAGAAGCAAAGACTGGTTACTGTTGTTGTTCCCTCAACAGGACACCTGGATTACTGCTTGGAAAGACTCCATTCAGAGTTTAAGAGAGGGAAGGAAACTCTGCAGGAGAAATCAAGCGACCGGCACAACTCTGAATCAGGAAATTGGTTTCATTACAAGATTTCCTTGACGGTGCGTGTTTGGGCCTTTCTTCTCTTCATTATAGCACAGAAACAAAGGGACCACCGCAGGAAACCTGAGTCTGTTGCACTGGGTTTGGAGGAAACACTTAGGACAGGACCAAACACACAAAGGGTTCCGCGGATTACAAAGAGCCTCTTCTCTCCTTTGTGAGACGTTTCACAAGCCCCGGTTACTTTTCTCTATTTTTAACAAGGCCTGTCTTTCATGAGGGGGGCCGGACCGAGCGGCTGGGAATGGCAGGTTCAGGTAACAGTCTCCAGAAGGAGGAGGAGGATGAGGAGGAGGACACGGCGTTTCGGGAGTACGGTACTGTGAGTGTTGAGAGGTGTAATGGGAGGGAAACCCTGCGATGGATATAAGTGGGCTGTATGTTTGTTCTGCTCAGGTTTCCGTTCTTTGCGCACAATCAAGAACATGAAGTTGTGCCAGAACAAGCAAATGTATGGGCAAAAGTATGCACATTTTTTTTGCATGACAGTATGTATGCTACACATTTTTTAGAAACGCTTAATGATTTTTTTTTTTTTTTAAAGAAAATGTTTTGTCAGCATCATTCAACACATTCTGAATTGAGGTAAAAGCAGTAAAAGCAATGTTACAGATTGTTGCTTCCCACTGGTTTAAAACCAAATCACAGTGGTTTCCCAATAAAGTATCTAAAGACAAATCTTAATCAATATAGCTACAAGACTATAGCGTTTACCGAGGTTTTTCATCTGCGAACTCTGACTGTTGAACACTTGGAATCACTTTCTGGCCAGCAGGAAGAGCGGCTACCAGCAGATCCTGTGAAAAATACACTCCTTTGACATTTCCTATTCAATACTAATAATAATAACATTAAAGTGGACAAAAGTTGGATTTGCAGGAGCATATTCTGTGGAAAAAATTACATCAAGACTCTTTGAATTCTTTGGCAGACTCAAAGGTTTACACACCCTTTTTTTTCTGAGGGCCTTCAATAGCTCTTGAGATCTTGGAAATGTAACACTGCATACTTGGATGACAAAGAGAGGTGTTGGGCAATCGTCCCCAATGCAACATCGGTTCACACAAGTGACTTGAGAGAGAGTATCATTTGTAGCAAATCTGGAGCTTCAGATCTAAATTTTAGAGCTCTTGAAATCTGGTAACAGGATGCTGTCATAACTTTCTCCATCAAATTATTCTTAAAAAAAAATAAATAAATAAAATAAACAATTCGTCTATTATTGTGTAACACTACAGTATGTGGTGTTGGTATCTTTCTGCTTTTGGATCAGGCCTTGTAAATGCCAGTGCTCTTTTTATTTTATGATCCTGTTTTAATTAGACACACCTGCCACACTAGCTTAACCACAAATGGAGTTTAATCATAAATGGAGCACATGCTGACTTCATTTAGGATTTTTTTATCCATGACTCTAGATTTTTGTGCTTCTGGCCTTCTGTCACCATGTATTCTGTAAATTAGATCTAAGGAAGTAACATATCTGGAACAGTATCACTCCAATTGATTGGCCCAGTTATGCACAGTTCAAGTTCAGTAAATTTTTTTCTGTCTTGATATTGAAATGAAGATAAATTTGTGATAAATTGTGTCACCGTAATATAAATTGTTATAATAAATACCAAATGTTTCAATCTTCCAGAAAAACTGCCATTTCCTCTCTTACTTTTTGCTCAACTGAGGTTACAGCACTCAATCACACACACGTCTTAGGGGATGATAAAATTCACTTTGAGCCGACGCCGTTTCCCTCAATCCATCGCAGGCGTTGTTGTGACTCCCGTCTGCTCCTCTCAGTGAAGCTTACATTGAAGATACATCACGAACCGAATTCCCGACGCCGGGAGATTGAAGTCGCAAATCTAAAAGCTGCCTTTAATGTGACTCAGCAGAATTTTGCGCCGTGTTTATACAGAAGAGGAAGAATTATGTTTCTTCCCTTTAATAAGGACAGAAACTGCAGCCGGTATATGTGTCTGTGCTCCACTTTAAAGCCTATATCTATATGAACTCTGCCAAACTAATGTGTCTGAATACACTCTAAAGGTCAGTCCGAACAGAGGCCAGGCATCAATCTCATTTTGAACACTTTCTTCCTCCTCCTCCTTCTCCTCCTCCCCCTCCCCCTGCCGCTGCTTCCTCCAGACCGATTGTAATTCATCAGGCATTGTCCAGAGGAAACGTGAAGTGGGTGAGCGAGGATAAGAGTTTAATCCATCAAACCTCTTCCACTCCCACCACACGGCTGACTCAACAACTTCTCCCCAGGATTACAAACTCCTGGGCGTGGGGAGGGGGGGACGGGGGGACGGGGGGACGGGGGACGTGTGCGCTTCCATCCAGCTCACCCACAGCCGGTAAGCTTCCTCTGGACAGAACGTCCCACCCTCCGACCGCGGCCTCCATTTCTCATGTTTACTACGGAGCAAGATATTCATATTTTTCTTGTCTTTTTCTTCTCTCAACAGCGGCATGAGTCACAGAGAAACCATTCCCTTGGTGACTTCCACCTCTGGCAGATGAAAATAAGAATATACAGAGAGA
Organism: Salarias fasciatus; assembly: GCF_902148845.1. NCBI lineage: Eukaryota > Metazoa > Chordata > Actinopteri > Blenniiformes > Blenniidae > Salarias > Salarias fasciatus. The sequence goes on from NC_043758.1 coordinate 23,702,614, forward strand.
TATCAAACAGGACACTGTGGAGGAGGTGGAGACCTCTGCTCTCTGCTCTCTGAGTCACAAAAACTCGTTTCATAAATTAGTTTACTCATTTCAAAGACAAATATTCTGTAAAACTAAGTTTTATAAAGTGTGACTGGCTTTGTACGGCAGTGCTATGTAACTTTAGACGGAGGAAACATCATCTTCCAATTAGGTAAAAGTATTTATTAACATCAGTGCCTGGCTTCGTAGATGCTCTAACAGTGAATGAACCTGTTCGTGGTGGGGAGGTGTGCTTTGATCCTGAGCACTGATTGGACCACTACACTCCTGTTGCAAATCATCGGATTGCTTCTCTCTGCAGCAGCAGGCCGGAGGCTGCAGGAACAGGAACACCTGAGCTGCATGAAAACTGCCAACAGCAAAGACTGTGAAACTGTGAGGCTTTGTGCCGTGAAGGAGAATGAACTTTGCCCCAGGGTTATTTCCCACGGTAAAACTCCAAAATCTTGTGGAAATCTGTCAGAGCTGGAAGCTGTTATAACTGGAAAAGGGAAACCAGCTCATTATTAAAATACGAAGTTACGTACAATAGCTCCATGTTGGTATACAGCAAACGTACGGCTCTAATATAAAAGTAGTTTGTTTTCAGCTGCAGAACATTTCGACTTCCTCTGAACTTGATACCACATAAAACTGATGTGGAATATTTTGACTAGTATTTAGATTTCCTGTTCTCTGAGACGCTGAAGGACACACTGTTATGACTGGAGCTGACTGCAGTCATGAACTTTCATCTGAGAGGCAGCAGGAGCTTTTCTCCTGATTATTGTCTGAATAACGTGTGTTGACTGAAATCATAGCAGAGTGGGGTTGGCCTTGCTCTCAATCAGCTGATTCGCGTATGTAACCTTTGCATTCCTAAAACAAAACCTCCATGTGCAGCGGAAACACCTTGACTCCTCATTTTTATCTCTCGCTCACAAAATTCCACAACAGTAACACAGAGTTACAAAATGGCAACATGACACAAGGTTCATGACGTGACACAGGCTAAAAGATTACAATAAAATTAAAATGTGTCAAAATTACTGCATACTTTCACAAAATAGCTTCGTTCCATGGAACGTTCCATGCTGGATAACACTGGTATTTTTTAAAATCTTTTTTTCCAGCATAAGTTAGATATTATGTTAAACTTAAATTCAGTTATCCTTGCTCCATTTTACACCTCGATTCTTTTCTGTTGGTGTCAGTTAGTAGAAAACACAGGTCGGCTGGCCACTTTATTTATGTAACGCAAAGCACCAAGCTAAATCAAACCAATGTTCCATCTTTAAAAACTGAACAATATTTCATTGAAAATATAATTCAATATGTAAGTCCTCCATTTACAAGTCAGTTTCTCTTTGTCTCACTCAAACTTGTCTCAAAAATGTGGTAAACTTGACCTATTTGATGTACATGTACATTTAATTTTAGTTGTAATACATATGCAATCAGATATTCTCTCATCACACCTCTGCCAAGAAGAAAACAACCCCTTTTTTCGAACCTCAATGATCCTTAAATTCGAACTGTTCTGATCAGTTCATGAAGTAACTTCTTTGCACTGTTTTTACAGCACATTTCAGCATTCTTCATTCTGCTGAAGCCGCAAAATCTGAAACACAAGTCTCTATTCTGCATTTGTGGTTAAGCTTATAGAGCAAAAGTCAAATGAATTTGACAAAATGAAGAAGCGAGGGTTTCGTTGATGCGGTTTTACAGTCGGTCTGCATCTACTGCTGAACTGCACAGCTGAGACGTCATGTTTGGTCGCTTGTCCTTCACCTGCTTCCTTCATGACTCTCCTCCCCCTTCGCATCAATTTACACTCTAACTCCACCAAATTACTGAGTTCACTATCAGATAATTAAAGCACGGAGGCACATGATTGAGTGTTTCTCTATGTTAAAAAAAAAGGGAAATAATAGCTGGATTTGAAAGTGGCATACCGAACAAAGGAAAGGAAATCGAAGCACATCACAAAGTAACTTTCCCGGCCTGAGAAATTCTAGTGACTCTGTTTTCAGTCACAAATTATTCAGCTAATAAGCGATGACTCAGAAAAAACAGCTGCTATTCAGTGGAAAGTAGCGTTGCATTCTGTGAAGCCCCTGAAGTCTTGTTTTGACTTGTGGCTCTACTTGTTTAGAGTGACTGTAAATAGTTTCGGGGCGAGCGGCGTGCCAGAGGAAGGCCTGCAAAGTGACAGTGACCACATAAACAGAAACCCAGGCTCATAAATATGTCCTATTTGTATTCAGACGAGATGCAGATGATCGTCGAGTGTGTGCGTGCATGCCCGTGTGCGTGCATGCCCGCGTGCGTGCGCGTGTGTCTGTGTGTCAAACCCCTGCTGAACCTGGAAACATAAATACTGATAAACGCCTGTTTACGTCTGAGCCTCATGATTTAAATGCCACGTGGGGAAGGCCCCGCCGCCATCCTCAAACGCTTTACAGATGGTGCCTCGGAGCCTCGCGCTGCCCGGGATCGGCCTGCCGTCGTGTGCCAACGCGTCACTGGCAATCGCGTCAGCCCCACACAAAGGCCAGCCGTCCCTCTTAGGTGTGTCAACACAGGGCGGCAAGTCGAAAACCGCAGTCGCGTTTTGTTATAATGACTTGTTATTGCGGCGAGACCAGGCCCGCCGCGGCCGGGAGATACCAGCTCCGTTCCTGTAAACAGACGCAAGGAGCTGCTTCTCCGGATGGAAACCCGCCGGGTTGAAGCAGAGAAGCACAAATGAGCTGTGATTTTTTTTTTTTTTTTGGGGTTTGCTTTTGTTGGTATGCTGCCGTCAGCAAGCAGACATAAACCTGTAAGTCAGGACAGGCTGCCGCACGTCAGCGTTCAGGCATTTCTGGTTCGGGAGGAAAATGTGGGAGGAAGACAAAAGAATTAAAGCACAAAGGGTAACATAAAAACTCATTTAGCGACAACAGTTTTTAAGGAAAAGTGGGGTTTTCGGGCTTCTGGATCTGTTTTCTTATTATCGCGTCAGTTTGTGGCTGACTTGTTATTTTGCTGGATTTGAACTAAAGTAGCACAAAGAAGAAAAGTCTCAAAACAACATGCTTTTAAACCCTCACAGAGAAAGAGTAGCAATACAGGACACACTGCGGGCTTCCTACTTCGTTCTCTTTGCTTGATGTTTTTGTGACCACAGTACAAATATCCTACCTCCGTGTGACTTCACCTTCTCCTGATGCTTCCCATCAAAACACCTGTTTCTGACAGAGTTTAATACACCCTCGCTTCATTTGGGCTTGAAGTTGTTTAGTATCAAAATCAACAATAAAAGCTAAAAAACAAACCTCATTTCTAATTACTTTATTTCGACTGTTTTATTGTGAAGCATCAGATATACTTTGAAATGGTGAAGATTTAATACTATAAGTCAAATTTACCTACTCCTCTACGGAGTGTACGAATGTTCATTTGGTACAAGTTTTAAACCGGATGCCCTTCCTGAGCGCCCCCAGTCAAAGCGGGGGGTGAAAGCATTGGTCTGGGGCCCACAGTGGTGACCATGAGCAGAGAGCCTCTTCTTACAAACCCACTTCCTTAACAACTCCCCGTATCCAGTAAAAGTCCCACGTTTCCCATAGTCTTAGCAGAGTTAACCTTCTTACTGTGATTTTGTATATCATAAGAAATCATTCTGTGTGTATTTTGCTCCCTTTATTCCAGTTGAATGAAGCTGTTTTCTTATATATTTTTCACCACCTTTCATATATGTTGGTCAACTGTTTCAGACATTTGTAGAACTTAATATAATTATGTTATCACTCAGGATATGCATGTCAGTCACCTTTTATTATCTGTTGATTTCGCCTGACCTCATTTAGTAATGGGCCCTCTGTTAAAACCAATTCATCGAGTTGATTCTATCTTTCAAAAGACTGAACATTGATTTTCTGTGGATTTTGGATGTTTTCAGAAAGCGCGGGGATGAAGTGGGGTTCTGTTAAAGGATACCACATTGTTTTCGTCCCGTAACATGAAAATCTCAGCAAGGCTGCACTTTGATTTCAATTCATTTATTATTTTTCATCATGCTGCTTGGAACAGAAACGAACCATTAAGGAGTAAGCTATCCAGAAAACATGTTTATTTTTTTCATGGGTTTGTTTTTGTCAGAATATGATCTGATATTGTTTTACAGTAGCTGTGCCTGCTCTCTCGCCGCAGCCACCAGAGACACCAGAGCTTTTTCAGCTCCATAAAATGATTTAATAAAAGAAAAAAAAAATCCACATTTAGTAAACAATGCTCCCAGAAGGATCTTGCCACAAATTATGATTTAAAGCATAAAAAATGAAAACAGCTGCCAAGCACACGTTACAAATACCCACAGAGGAAACCGTACATTTATCTCTAATAGAGCCGGCACAACACTTGCTGTGATGGAGTTTAGAGTGGTGGAGCAGAGGGAGATCTTCACCCTCTCCTTCAAAACAGGCTCTCTGCAGCAGCTCAACACGAGCTGTCTTTGATCAGTACAACGTGTGTCAAAACAGTGGCGTGCCGAGGGGCGAGCGTGTTCGTGCTGGAGCTGCTCTTAATGTCAGCTCATCCATCCACCTGATGGGAGCCCGAGCGGGGAAGCGAGAGGAGCTCCATTTATTCCTGCACACATTTGCACACATTGCAATTCAATTCCACATGGCTCATGAAAATTTGTTGTTTGCGCTTGCTTGTTTCATCCTGCCTTCCCGTCTTGCCAATGCTCCAGAGCCGAAGGCAATGGAAATTACAGAGATGCAGCTGAGGTGTAATCAGCTCCAGCATGTTTTCCTTCTTCATCCACACGCATTTGATCATACACCCCCCCTTCATCCTCACGGCACACACTCAGTCCTCCTCCTGCTCCTTCTGTGTCAGCCCTCCACCGTGTTATGACTGATCTGCAGACACATGCTCACTGTAAACATAAGCAGCTTGCCACTACAGTGGATCCCAACATGGTGCTTTGGCAGCGGATGGACACGTTCAATCAATATAATCCACTTTACCGGGGATGGACAGAGATTACTTCAAGGTTAAACAACCTGGCTATCTTCTCAATGAATTGGCTTTGATATGCAGACTCAGTGATGTTAAAACATGGTCCATTAGAAGCTCTGACAATGTGATCTCCGGCCGTTTATGTTGTTATGATCCACACTGTCACATCCTCAGCAGGAAGACGGTGGACGTATCTGTGTCAGGCAGAACAATAAGGAGTCTAGACGGAGGATGTTGATAGTTGGGAGGACAATTTTAAAACACCCACACACCCACAGAGTTTCACTGCGTCCACGGGAAGTCATCAGTGCCACTGCTCCTTCCCCGTGACGCACGGCGCAGGCCGGAGCTGGAGGTCAGGGGTCCCGGAGGAGCTGTCACTTATGTCTCGCTTTGAACTGCGATTATTGGGAGCGTCTCTCAGACTAATGGATTCCCATCCTGTTATGACTGAAGGTCCCTCCTGGGACATCACACTGTAAACTTCTGGAAAACCCAGCATGGCACCACTCACAGACAAAAGGCTCAACTCACAATCACGAACAGGTTCAGGCGCAATGGTTCCATTGCGCAACAACCCAAAACTTTTTTTTTTTTTTTTTGGAAAAACAATCAAAATGAATAAATAAATAAATAAAAATCAAAGTTGAATAAGTTGGTTATAAGTGTTGAGGAGCAGATACACAGCGGGGGTCTCACCTGAAGCTGCGAGTCCACAGAGGACGGTGAGGACATGGAGCCCCTTTACGCACATTGGACGGACGCCCGGATGGTCCGAAACCCAGCGAGAGGAGTGAAGCTCGACCAGCCCACTGGCGCACGAACACACCGACTCACGGACACGCGGCGGTCAGGTCAGCGGACCCTCGTCTCGGAGGGATGGCGAGCTGAAGTCACGGCGAGTCGCTGCTCTCTCCTCCACCCTGTCCTCCCTCTCCGTGTCTCTGTGTCTCTCTCTCCACAGACGCGTCCCGACTCGCCGCTTCGCTCTCTGCGCCCTCCCACCACCACATTTTCGGGCGGAGTAACAAACTCTGCCACTTTTTTCTTTCCTTTTTTTTTTTCTTCAATGCCGCCTACCCTTTCTCCCTCCTCACAGGTTCAACCCGGAGTTTCTGAATTCTTGACGCTCATCCAACCTGTTCCGCAGCCGCGCGCGAGAAAACCAGCCGGAGAAGTGTCTCTTTACGGTGAAAGCGCGACAGATCGGGTTTATACAGAATCACAGTCCAGCACAAAGGGTCCAACACAGGCTGACAACAATGTTTGTGATTAAAATTAACTCTGCTGATCGAAAATCAACGTTTTAATAGTTTAATAGTTTAATAGTAGGTGCAAATAGAGATGATAAAGTTCCCACTGCCCACATTCTACATCCTTATATGCTCATCTGGGTCATCATTACAATCAATAAACCACTAAAGAGAAACTTAAACAACATCAGTGATTGAATTCAAGAATGATACCGGTTTAATATACTATAAGACTTGCATAAATACCTCAAAACTGTATTAAAAGTCAGATTAACCCAGGGATCACAGTAAAATGATGATTCCAATCACTTGAGATGAACACTTAGGGTTTCTGTGTTTGTTTGTTTGGTTGGTTGGTTACATATGAGCCCTGCTTCAGACCTGATCTCTCTGAAGTTTCCATTACATGTTCAGCAAAGACTCATATTTTATTCCTGCACTTCTCAGTACAACACAGAAATGTTAACTTGTTCCCACTCCTGGTTGCACAGTGAATATAAACACAATATACATATTAGACTTAAAACACCTGCATACTTGGATACATGCATAGACATATACATATATAATGAATCAATACAATAAGCACTTTAGATTTCGACTATTTAGAAGTCTATATTTAAAATATTTAAAATAATAATATTTTAAAATATATACCATCAAAAGTGTATATCACTCAATGAAGGAGAGAAATAAAGTAGCTGCTCAGTGAAAGTCATGTTGATGTTTGATCTCTGTCATCTCTTTCTGTAAAACCCTCTGAGTTGTGTAGTTTTTGATGTAAATGTGTTGATTTCAGCCTTTATGACACATTTCAAAGTCAAAGTAGCTTTCACTGGATCGATCCACTCTCTTATCGCTGGTGCTTTTCAGTGGAAGGTGAGCAGGGACATTTTACTGCTCGTGTTGGAAGCGTGTATTTCATGCAGCTGTCTCTTTGCTGGATCGAACCACTTGGGGGCAGAGCTGCACTTTGACGGAGGCTTCGCTCTTCCCTCTCTCCTGCTCAGAAACCTGAGAACTTCTCAACATGCAGTTATTCAAATATCAAAATGATGAGGTTAGGTCTTCCAGAATATTTTATCGATTATTTTTCCACTTAGAGAAAAGGAAAGTGTGTTGAATCAAATGGAAATGCAGAAAAATGTGTAAAGATCCTCATTAGACTGCAGTCTAGAAGTAAACATATTGTTGATCATATTAGAACGTCACATGTATTACTATTAGTACCTGTTTGGTTCACATAAAAACTTTTGAAGTTCTTGTTAGATCTTAGGTCAGTGCACAATTACCCAAGATTTCAGAGATTATAAAAACAAAACTGCAGGAGATCTTTACTCGTCCCCCTGCAGTCACATGAGCTGTATGTCGTCCCACTTTACAGAAAACAGCTGAGCAGCTGTGACCAAATCAGTCTTAACTGACACATTGTCTGTAAAATAGCTGTGAAAGTTTACTATGATGTGAAACCAGACTGATATCTGCGAGGAACAGACTCACCACCCTTTATTATATGATAATAGAGATGGGAAAAGATAATAAAAGATTTGAGAGAAACTCTTTTTAATACTGGGGACACATATATTAGATATCAACTGGACTGGGCCTGTGAAAAGACAGCAGAATACAACAATGTTAGCAAAAATGTGTCAATTATTTTGAATTAGCAAATCAGAATCAGAGTAACAAAATCTAAAAGTGATTTATATTAGAAATAAGAGGACAAAATAGATAATAGAACAATACAGTGGATTATTAGTAAATGAAAATGCTGTAAAAACAAAAGTATATATAACAATCAACGTGACACATCTGCAAAAGTTTTCTAAAATTAAAAATTGTCATTCACTTCAAAGGTCTGCAAATCCTACCCAAAAAAATCCTAATGAAGAACTTGTGGACAGAGAGTACCTTACAGAGAAAAATAATGCAGACTTAACCTTAGAGCTCGTCCTGTGGGCCGGACTCTCCGTCTGGTGGGCCTGTTTTGGAACATGAGCTGCATGTCTGGTATTGCTCTTGCTAAAGTTTCAGAGTTCTGCATGAAAAAAAAGTGAAGATGAGCTACCGATGAGCCGCTCTGTCACTGTTTCAATAAACTCCTGTTGAATGAAGCTCATCAATACTGAACCAGCATTCAGCTGCATTCATAATCCCGAGCTGCATTAACAGCCTGAAGTAAACGTCGGCTTACAATAAAAAGAGCTGTCTGCATGCTGTCGGTTCATTTCTGCTTATAGTAAGTCTATAAATGTTTAAAAAATAACAAGCATTTAAATAATGTGCACACTATTACAGTGCAATGACACATTAGCAGGAAAACTAAAGTTAATCAGGTAACTTTTTTTTTATTTAATGTCACTAATAAAATAACTGCATCTCAGTTGTAACTTTGACTTTAAAAAAAACTCAGTCAGGTCAGCTAAATGTTGTTAAAGCCCCCGCTGCCTCCAAAAGCTGCAGATATATGGAATTTTCAGCAACCTTTTACTCAGAAGTCGTCTATGGACGATAACTGCACACCAATATCAGAACATTGAAAGAGCAATGATTCAGTCACTGTGGGTTTAGTATTCCGCTCTGATAGTGAGCTGGTGCGCCATACTGGCAGAAAAGTGTCCTTGAACCCGAAAGAAAGACCTTTTACATGAAAATGAAACATAACTTTTTTTCTTATTATTGATTTATATCTTGCACATTATACAATAAAGCTTCACCATAAAGTATCACTGCTGTTGGTCTATAGAAGTAACATATTCCTTCATGTCAATTTAAATCATGAAAAATACACATTTGCCATCTTCGGTGCAGCTTGCACTGATCCACCATAACGTACCCATCAAGGCTTCATCTCTAAATCTTATCTTCAGTATTCAATATTTGCAGCAACTGATGGATGATGTGTGTTTTAGGACAGGCAGGCATTTACAGCATCAACCGTACGTGGACATTATTTGCTCAGACCACCTTTTTCTCAATGATCTGTCGTCCAGCTCTGACGTTTGCCTCTCGTCGGTGAGTTCAGAGTTGTTTCTACCCAGCATAGACTGTTCTGCAGCTTTCTGCATGTTCTGAGCCTCATTTCTCTTGTGAAAGGTAAAAAAAAACTTGTGAAAAAGCAGCAGAAAAGGAGCCTCTTCTGTGGGATCATGTGCGTCTGTGAGGCTTGGCCACACTTTTCTGGTTATGTTTAAGAGACCTGCAGTATTTTACATGCTCTTCATATTTAGGCTCTAGCTGAGGTTCTTCAAATCCTTTTAATTGTGGATTTTTACTCGCTAGCAGCACATCTACTGTTCATTTGTTGTCGAACACTTTCCACCCAGATACCCCTCATGTTTAACTTCACCTGCTAACTCAGGATCAGATTGTTCAGATTGCTTTTGACAAGTGTTTTCATTGAGTTTGAGCTTCTTTTTTCTGTGGAAACATTCATGAGGCAATAGTTTCATTGTGATACTTCACTTTGAAGCTTAACTGTGAATTCATGTTGAAAAAAAAAACAGCTTCCTGTGGGGTGAAGCGTGTGTGTGTGTATGTGTGTGTGTGCATCAGAGAGAAAGACGGAAACACCTCGTCGACTTCTCTCCATGTTTCTGTCTCAACGAACAGCTCGACTAATCTGAACCATTTCTTCTAGATGATGATTAACAGAACGATTTGAAAACAGAGGAAACACACACAACAGGAAGAAAAAAAACACATTTGTAGAGATTATCTGAAGAAGATACGAATCATGGACGTCCACGCCGTGTTCATCATCTTCATCATGTTGCCAGCTGCTGTAAAGACTGCGGAAGGTAACTGTATAATTCTCTTTTATTGATAATAAGAAATGTTATTCTGAAGTCACAATAATGGGTTTATACTTGTAGACTTTAAAAAATACATATTGGTAGTGATATGATATGAGATTTTGAACATTTTAAAGACTTTCCTATATTTTCTTTTTTTTTTTTTTTGCTCCACATACCCATCAACTGTCTTCCTTCTTACCAGCGTCTGAACACGACTATGTTGTTCACTTTTACATTTTAAATAATCACTGCAAGTCCAGAATGGAAATGTTTTTGTTTGCATATGAATTTCCTACAATGTAACACAGTGATGGAATCATGATGTGCCCTTTAGAACGTGAATCTTGGTTAGCTATGATGTAAAGCAACAGTCACTCTTTATGTCTGTGTGTTTAAAGGGGTGAAATTCTGGAGGGACAACGTCACTCTGACCTGTCCAGAAGTAGGACGATGGTTTGAAAATGATAAACCGATTCCAAATGCAGAGACAGACGACACATATAAATTCACATATATGGACAAAGGCAAGTATCACTGTGAATACAGTGGCAAGAAGTATCAGTTCTACGTGGAGGGAAGGGGTGAGTACGAGCATCTTCTCATCTCTCCTCATCTGTTTGTCATTCTTGTGGAGCTGACGGTTCTTTGTCCTGCAGCGTGTAAAAACTGCTTCGAACTGGACGGTACTGTGTTTCTGGTGGTCATCATAGCTGACGTGGCGGCAACGGTGGTTGTAATGATGATGGTCTTCAAGTGCACCAAAAGGAAAGACTCAGCTGGACCCACCAAGACTTCCAGAGGTCAGAAGAGGTTAAGAAAATGAACAAGGAAGCTGAAAGATAACCAAATAAATGAAGGACAGTCTGAATTATAACTTTAAGCTTTAATTCAGTCTTTGATGAAGGTACAAATAAACCGTGAGGATCAAATTATGCTACATCTCATCAACTGGTTCCACACAAGTGGCCTGATTCAACTAGTTAACCCATGAGAGCATGCATGCAAAATAACATGTGAAACTGGGAAAATAAATGCAGCTTCAGAGGAATGAAAACACTTAGAGCATGAATTCCATCTTGAATTGTTCATGTCATCCAAACATCAAAATATATTAGTTTTAATTTAATGTTTTGACTGACTGAAAAACGACTTCCTGTCCAGGTTTTGATGCATTTTCATGCTTACTGACGCTCTTTCTGTCTTCGCCTTCCAGGACCCGGTAACTCTGGAGGCCGAGCTCCAGCTGTCCCGTCTCCTGACTATGAGGTGCGTTTTATATCACACTCATTTCAGTTTTAAACAATTTTAAACTACACCGCACTTCTGACATGTTTTCATCAGAAACAAACTTCAGGAGAGCATAATCCAGGAGTAGTGACTCTATCATTGTTTTAAATATAATTATTAGATATAACTTAATGAATGCAAAACATACCATCAATGCTGCCATTTTGTGGATGATGAAGTAGAGAAAAACAAACAAAACAATGCTTTTCAAAAACCTTGTATCGCCTTGTTAAATGTGGTTAATAATCAAAGAAAATATGTTTTTCTTTCCCATAGGCTGTAGGTGTCATATCAAGTAATTAAAAAAATAAATTATTTAACTATTTCTATGAAAAATATATGCAAATTTTTCACATTTTGATCTCATGATATTACAGCCAAAGTTGGGATGGAGAAAAAAGGTGAAACAATGAAAACATAAGAGCTGGAGGATCATTTTGTAACTATTCAGCTACAGTGGGAGACATGTAGTAACATAACTTAATATGTTAAAAAAAGATGCAACAATGCGCGTAAACTACAACTAACCAGTGTCTGGAATAAAGCTTTCTGACTTCCTTTTTATCTGGACTGGATGGCCATTGAAGCCATTGATGCATTTTCTGATGGCCAGCTGTTTTTAAAATAACATGGTTACTCACGTTCCTTTCTGTCACTTCCAGATTAACGATTAATATTGATAGTTCCAGCAAACAGGAACAATGAAGTGTGTAGGATTGTTTTAATTTCTTAAATCATAATGATGCAAGACAACTGTTGGCTTGTTCACTTTGACGCTGTTAATCACCAATAACTAAACGTAGTGTTCTCAAAAAAAAAAAAAAAAAACTACTACAAACTAATTTTAAAGCAGCAGTGCATGGAGTCTGGCATATTTTTGGTTAAAAAAGAGGTTTCCATGACACGTGCATACATGATACATCTCATTTCAAACTTGCACATCTACTTATAGAGTTTAAAACGATATATTTCCTTCAATTTTTTCAGACAGAAACGAGTAAATATGAGTTTTCATTGATGCAAAAAAGTGCCAGATACAAAACTTAAATGGAGACTTTAATCTGAGTTGGCTGGACTCACACCTGAATATTTAAATAATCAAAAACAAGCATCCTGAAGTGCAGTTTGATTTTACGTCAACAGGAGCAAACATCAGTTCTCATATGACTGTGATCGAACCACGTTCTTCTTTTGTTTCTCCAGATGCTGAACCCTAACACTCGCTCGGCCGACACTTACTCTGCAGTGAACAGGATGGGGTAGAAACAGGTCCGCGAGCCACCTGGTCATTGGTTTAAAGGCTGCACTGATGAAGACGAACACTCCACGGAGATCACCGTCCGTCGACCCCAGCGGCGTGCAGACCCCTGTTTCACCTGTTTAGAATTTGGAAAAGACATTTTACCCAAAAAGTCAAACAGCAAAGTTTTTTTCTTTCTTTTTTTGCCCTTGTTCACAGCAGGTAGAGTGTTTCCATCGTTGATGTCTTCCTGCCTCTGGGGCACAACAGAAGTTTACTGCATTTAATTTGTGGATCTCTGAGTAGAGTGGAAGTGGAACTGAAACCCACTCTGGGACGACTTTCTTTTGAGTTGTGAATCCCAGTTGAAACCTTTCGGCATCTGATCTGTGGGATTATGAAAATATCACTTGTATCGGTCAGTTTCAACTGAGTTTCCATCCTGGGTCTTCGTGGAGCAGCTCTGTCACAGTGCAGCCACCCAGGATGACAGATCAGATCAGGTCTTCACATTATCTGATCATCAGTTCTTCATAGAGTCAAAACCTCAATACATTTAGATTTAGTACTGGCTAGTTAGGGAACATCTGGAATCTGTTTCTACCTATTTAAATTTCTAGTCAGTTCTTGACCCCCTGAAAAGATTACTTATCTGCATTCGACACATCCTGGATATAGTTGCTGCTGCAATGAGGCACGGTCAGGAAGCAAGGGAACAGCTGGGGATTGATCAGGGGGCAGTCTGGGAACAACTGGTGAAAAGTCAGGAAAGAGTTGGCTTTGGCTGAGAGTCCATGCTTAAGATCATGAGAGTTGGAGTCAACAGAGGATTTTATTTTGACCACCTAAATGTCACATGCAACCGTCACAAACTCTCTTCTCTAACCTTCACTATTGCACATGATTTAATATCAATGAGTCATTCAGAGCAAATTAATTTAATTTTAGTAGAAGGGTTATAAACCAATGCTGTGAACTTCTGGCCTTTCAACGCTGTCGGACGTGTAGATGTGGACAAATAAAACTAAAACTATTTGCATCTACATCGCAACGGAAACTAACAACTATATTCGGCTTTGTTTCATAGTAGTATACACATGCTATCCATTTTTTTGTTTATATTTAACAGTATTTCACATTCTAATGACATGATGCATGTAATTTTCAAGCTTCTTTGGTATCGCTTCATCTGCAATGCATGGTGTGTATTTCATGTTTTTTTTCATTATATTAAAGCAGTAGTTCAGTTAGAAAGAAGGTTTTGGCATTGTGAAAAGAGTAAAAAGTGGTGTGATCTGTAAAAACAAAACACATCTGGATGAATTGACATTGTTCCTTGTAAAAATAATTTTAAAAAACAAAATATTATTAAGCTCTTTAAATATAATGCAATTTATGACAGTAGTGTTGGAAGAAATAGACGAATTGTACTGTAAAACCCACACCAGTGGAACATATAGTCATCATATCTGTCTCATTATTTTACATTGATACACTTGTTTTCGTTTAAATGTGCGTCACCATGACTTGAGACTGTAAATAACGGAAATTTTGTCTCAGACGTGTAAAAAGTTGCTGCATGAGCACGCTGACAGTTTAGCCTTTTTATTTAAGACTCTCGTCTTCCTCCTTTGATGTGCTGATCTTCTCATGTGTCACTAATGAAATAAAACCGCCTGTCAGCTCTGCTCTTGATTTCTTCTTGGTTCATGGTTGGAAACGAGACTGCGAGGGCTCCACAGATGTACGTGAAGCGGCGTCAAAACCGCAGCTCATATCCGCACAGCTCGCCACCACCACCGCCGCCACCCTTAAAGCACACAGTCACCAGGCAGTCTTCATCGTACTGAGAGTGTGTCCTGTGTGACAGTACGTGCCTTTTCAAAAACATTTGACGCATCGTTGAAACAATCATACAGGGTGGAAATGTCTTGTCATGTCGTGTTTTTCGGCCTTTTTGCTGGCATCGTCGTCCTTTTCCCATCAGTGACCGAGAACAGCTGCTCTCATGGAAACCAAAACAAGCCAAATAACAATCTCCTCTTTCTAAAAACTGCTTGTGACTGATGAGTCTGTCGCAGCATGAGAGGCTTCGAAGTGTTGCGTTTAGTGGAAACACTCCCACACTTACAGCTGGGTTATCTTCATTTACATCTGCAGCGTGTTTCTGTGAGCCAGAAGAAAAGAGGATTTGGGGGGGGGGGTTAGTTTTCATTCTGCTACCTGACTTCGTTGAAGTCAAACCGCTCCCACACACAGACCTACATCTGCTCATCTGTCTGTGTGATCCGTGCACGCGCCGGCGTGAACGGCGTGCACTGAGTCACGAGCATTTCATGTGTGTGTGTGTGTGTGTGTGTGTGTGGGCCCATCGGGGTTGTGCCGTTCAGCCGAGCTGTCAGAAGCTCCACGGTTTGATCTCCTCGCTCTTCCTCGAACAAAACTGCAGCGCGGAGTCGAAGAGGAAGACGAGTCGCGATCAAAGAAGTGAAGATATTAGATTATCTGACAGGGAGGCCTCCTCACAAATCAGTCCGCCTCTCCGCCTCTCCCACTCACGTTCTTTGTTACTATTCCATCGTCAACCTCTCCTTCTTACCTTTGATTTAAAAATCACTCTCTATCCTTAGTTATTTATTTGCATTGTTTGTGCATCAGCGCGGCACTGTTATAGTTAATTGAAAGCTTTGAGAACACTGCTCCTCTCCTCACTGCCTGGATTTGAAATACTGTAGTTGATTAACGTGTCTTCACTATGAGACGATGAGCCGACTGTCATGTATGTGATGAAATGACAGTTTTCGTCTTAGACTTGGTGAAAGCATCTCCTAGACCGGCCCATAACTTGGAAAACCGCCATTACAGATTGAATTAATTGGAAATATTGCAAGATACAGTTCCAGCATAAACACTGAAATTCATCCTCAAGTGTTCGTCATTAACTATGAATAAGAATTTATATATGCAATTTGAAAAATAGCAATAATACATTAAACGTTTTAAAAATCCATTAGAGCTTTTCGTTCAGCTGCAGTATATGATCTCGATATGCTCTGGGGCAGAACCGGCAGCCCACTGAAATAAACTAATTGAAGTTAAAATTAATAGTTTAAAAAAACAAGCTGTTTGGAAAACAAAACACATGTACAAAATAATAAACAATAGAATAAGATAATACATTTGTTGGCGTGATTACCACAAACTGCTGGAAACCACAAGCCGTATCAGAGAAAAGCTCACAAAGTTGGTGGGAATCGAGTTTGAAGTCATTGCACAGTGTACTGCTTGCTGATTTTAATCTGTCTTTATTACTGCCTGTGGAAAAAACTACAAAGCATCCTGGAGCTAATATGCGTGCTACAGAAAAGAGCAATGACAATAGACCGTGTAGGCTGAAAAAAAACACACAAGTCCACTGTTTCTAATGTCAAACTCCTTCAAATTCATAGATTGTTTGAATAATAAGATCACAAACATGTAGTAAGTCAGAAATAAGCTGTTGTGTAAACTATACAGAAATGTTCATGGAAAAGGAAAGTCCCTATTGTGAGATAATGTTGTCAAGTTTGTGAAACGGTTTTTATCACTGAACAATACAGGGGAGCTTCAAGGTCCATCGAGTGTCACATCTTCCCTGATGGTTAAATTAATAAAAGTTTGTCTTAAACGATAATTCTTGCTAATGGTGACCAACATGAATAATAGTGAATAATATTGACAACCTGGAAGTTGATGATTGCTTAGATTATATTTTAATCTGTAGATGTTTCTATTGCATATGTATTTTTTAACTGTTTCTATTTTTGATATCTTCTAAATGGCTGTTTCATCTGTTTGTTTTTTTTTAACCTGTCCTGTCCAACATGGAAAGCAGCAGAATGGAGGTCTGGCTGCTGTTAGGTGCCCAACAGATTTGGTCTTCCAAGAGAAGCTTATAAGTATCAAGCTCCTCTTGTTAACATGCTTTTTTTGAATTTCTTTTATTTATTTTGAGTCCTGATATATGAGACTGCTGCAGCTGGACTAATGGGGACAGAAAGACAGGTACAGAGACAGAAAGTGAAAGAAACAAACAAGTGAACAGGCTTGCATAAAACTATGACAGAGGGCATCCGACGAACTTTTGCTGGAGAATATAACTGGTAGTGAACTGGGGCGTGCAAACTGAGAATACAGGTATGAAATTACACCAGAGCATCAGGGGAGGACTAATACAGATCACCATTAGTCAAACCCACCACAAGAAAACAAGGTAACTGAGTCCACATGCAGAATATGAAGAGTGATTAAAGATCATGCAAATATGAGAGTGATCATGCATGTATGACCTCGGACCCCTGAGAAGATCAGAAGCAAGTCAGAGAGGCCTTCAGGGCCCAGACAACCGACGGCCATCCTAGAGCCCAGATCCAAGTCACTCCCCCAGGCAGACGTCCACACACCGGTCCAGAAGAGGGCAGAGGAAGACGCCTTCCTGTTTGATCTTCTAACTCCATCTCCGTCTGTGCTTTGCTTCATCCGATGTTACACTGACCATCTTCATGAGTTCCTTTTTCTACTCTATCCACTGTGGCTTCACTGACTTTCATTTCAGATTATTCTCCACCTGCCTGCACCCAGTTCTCAATACAAATTGCAATATAATATTATCTGGCAATGAGCAATCAAAAAAAACCTTTAGAACATTTACTTACAAGTCTGTCACTCTAACAGATTGGAACTTTATAGTAATCAGAGGACCAGCTACAGTGCATAAATAAAGTAAAATACATGTGATAAATACTGTGTACAAGACAGAGAAGCAGTTCAAAAAAAGGTTTGCTCTCGTCTTGTGAAATTATGCAATTCAACAATGCTCTGCAGAATATGAATAAAAAGAGAATGCCAAAGAAGTAAAAAAAAAAAATCCACAAAAGAATTTCACATTTAGCTGTAAAAAGTGAGAAAACAAGAGAAATATTGAAAGTGAGAAATGATTAATTAGATTTCATAAGTAAAAACATAAATATAGATCTCTATCAAAGAGAATAAACACAGAGAATAATATGCAAATTTATCAAAATGCATCACTTCACAAAAGTAGTTTTAATGTGCACACAAGTATGCTTTTCTGGTGCACACATACCATTTCATGAAAAAAAAAAAACAGTTTGCATTGAAATGTATTTGTAAAATTTATATTTTAAATAATAATTTTGGTAACACTTTATTTGAAGCCCTCCTGTATAACACATTATAAGTACATTTATAAATCATTATAATTCCATTATAACACATGTAGCTACAGTTATAAACATTCATAAATGATCATAATGCCAGGACCAAACCCTAACCCTATGCTGTATAGTGAGTTATAAAGCATTGTGATCATTTCTGAGTGTTTATAACCACTTAGAATGTGTTATACCGGGTGCTTCAAGTAAAGTGTTACCATAATTTTGAATTTACAGTGTTTTTAATGGGTGAACCTCGCCACAATATTATGTCGATTTTAGTGATTTTTCTGGTGTGATTTATCACGAGCATGGTTCTGTGTAGCAGTGCTGGTTCTCTTCAGAGGAATATGCCGCACCATGAAATAAAGAAGTGCATGAAGACTCTTCCCCTCGTCGCCTCAGTAAATGACACTGAAGTAGTCTTTTAACATATTAGCGCTGATTAGCAGGTAGAGTGAGATAAGTCTGCATTTTCCAGCTGACATGAACAACACTTTTTTTTCTTTTTCCACGACTAAATACAAAAAAAGGAATTGTGACTCAGATCTGTGTCTCACCCAGGGGTGGGCAACTAATTTTCCTAATGGGCCACATGAGACATAGGAATTATCATTTAATAAAAAGCAGTTTTGAACATGAGAAACTGTTACTTTGCAACAATTTTATTAATAAACCTTTTGTCTGGAAATCATTAATGGCCAAAAATGTGTCCATTTCAGATGTAATTAAGCCAGCAACAATAGTCATTTTAATTTGATTCAGGATTTCCCAGTGGCATAGGCCAAAGGCCAGTCAAGCAGAGATAAAGGGTCACATATGGCCCTCAGGCCTCATGATTCCCAGGTCGGGTCTCATCCAAAGCAAAACTCAATCTCAGAAGCGTCCTTCATGATTTCCTTAAAATTTACCATTGCTGATAGCTACAATCTAAAATGCTTGTGCAAGTAAAAATAGGTGCAATCATGATAATATGTGGAAGATGAGACACACTATCCACAATGCTTACTTTCATGATATTGAGAGAGACATATTGGGAGGGTGATAAGATAAATTATTACTGCTCAACATTCTGTCAAGTTTTCTAAAATCTGAAAACGCTTGTTAATGAATGTGTCTGTTTTCACAGTGTTTGAAGGAGAATTGTTTTGAAGCCTGCTGAATCTATTGTAATGAAAGACAGTTCCACAGCTGGACCTCAAAGACTTTTATTTGTTGACTTCATAAGAGATTTCCTGTGTTGTACCTCAAATCTTCACACCTTCTCTGTTTTTGTTTTGCTGGCACATTTTTGTGTTTGTGGGGTCTCAACGATTCAATTGTTGGCTCCATTGCGAAACGCAGTACTTTACAGCTTGTAAAACTCTCATTCAGACGCTCCTGTTTACATGAAATGTCACATTGTGTTTTTGGGATTGTGCAACTTTGCACTCTTCATGTAGAAATTAAATTCAGGCACACTGTTTCTCAACCTCAAACCCTGAATTCAAAACTGAACGCTCAGCATATAGAATGTTTTTTGGCTTTATGTAGTCAACATAGAACAGAGGGCTTCAAATGTCATTATTTACTCTTTAACTTCCTGCTCAATTGTTTGACTGAGAGGTTTTCATTGTTTTCCATGAGACACTTGATGAACTCAAGCTGATTAAAATCATCAATGACTTTTATTTGCAGTGTGTCAAACCACTACTGTCAAACCTTTTGTTCTTAAGTTGTTAGAAACAGCAAAACATTTATTTTACTATTTTTGAGAATTTTTAAAGTCAAGAGTAGTTTGCAATACTCATTATTAATGAGGAAAATTATTTAGAATGCAATGAAACATTAAATAATGAAATGCAATAAGACAATAAAACTAAAAAGCTGCATGGAAAGTTACATTTTCTATAGAGCTGCTATGTTACATCTAAAAAATCTGAAAACATTGTACTGCGGCAGATGTGATCGAGTTAACAAAACATGGAAATCGCTCATTGCATGTCCAATAGTTCTTTACTTTTAATATTTACAGTGAAATCACAACAAAATGTAAATGTTAATTTCTAAAGCAAAAAGAACAATAGCATTTTTGACAATCCTTCATCGATCTCCTTCTCTTTCACAGGGCTCATTACCTTGTTACCCCTGCCTCCAAACCCAACCCACACCCCTCACCCCCACCCCCCACCCCGCCTCCTGCTCCTTCCAAGGTTTTTAACTCCACAAAGACAAGCAAGATAAACATAAACACACACTACAATATGTTATACTTGGCAAAACAGTTTTCATGTGGGCAAAATAACAACAAAAAATAAGCCTCCATGGTGTCATCAGAGTATTTCACAAACACGGTGAAAGCAGATTTAAACAAGCTATGGAGATTGATTTTAAAAAAAAAGAAAAAGAAAAAACAACAACAAAAAAACCCTCTTGAGTCCTTCTATCATTTTCTGTGGATCTTGTCGTACTCGTCTTTGGGGGATCTGAAATTCAGGCGCTGTGGGAGAAAGATATGTCATTTTGTTTGGTTATTTATTGGTTAATTCTGGATGTGAAGAAGAGCTGTGCTTGTTGGAGCCACCGGCTCACCTGGTAGGGGTCACTTGAGGCTCCTATTGGTTCACGGGGCCGGGGGGGCAGCCTGTCGGACCCTGAAGAACCAAGACATCAAGTTAAACGCCGATAAACTTGCAGATTTTAAATTCAACACGTGAAATGCATGTGCTTCATACTATAAATGTGTATAAAATGATACAGATACAGACGATAATGATACAGATGTTCATCTCACAGTTTGTGTTTAAGACTGCGTCAGATCAAAAGATTAGACAGATGGTTTGATAGTCGTTACTTTTGCTGCTGGGTGTGGCGACGCCACTCCGGACGACGGAGGCGAACAGATAGACGGCGACTCCGACCACAGCGGTCGCCACCACCTCGCCGATGGCCAGGCCTGCGATGGAGGACGTGTCCAGCTCGATGCAGTTGTCACAAGCTGGAAACACGAGCACCACTTCAGCACGTCAGCCCGCATGAACCATCCTCACACTGACCTGCAGAACTTACTGCGAAACTTCACATAGATTGATATGTCTTGAGGAGAATTCTCGTGAGTAGCATTGACACACGTGTACTCCCCCGACTTCTCGTCCTTGTACGGCAGATGCAGAGTATTCTTGTCTGTTTTGCTGAATGTGAGGCCCGTGGGACAAGTCAGCTCAATTCCATCATACACCTCTCTCACAGTTATTGTCGCGTCTGTTAGGGCAAAAAGAAGCATTAAAAAATGAACACTAAGCTGCTGCTTTGGGTCATTTTCAACTTTTCTTCTTACCTGCACCGGTGTTCACACATGCTGTGGGAGAAATTTTGAAAGAAAAAGTTATTGTAAACTTTATTTAAGATTTTTAAATGGGTTTTGGAGATATTAGAAAACCGAATCACCACAATGAGACTTTGGATTTCGCATCGGATTCCTTACCTGTCCATGTCCAGAGCAGCAGCACACAAGCGTGTGAAAATAACAGGCGCTTCATGGTGTGTCTCTGCTGAAGACAATAAAACAACCTGAGTTTAGACGCCATCTTCTGCTTTGAGGCAACCATTTCACACTGACTCACAAGGAACTGAGGGCGAACGACAACATTCAGAGTGAAAATATGAAAAAGAGTGATTTCAAAAAGCGCCATGATTGATGTTACACAGCATTAATGAAAAAAATCAAAAAGCCAAAGAGTTTAAACAGAAATACTGACCTTGAAATGAAGCGTGTCTCAAAGCATCCAGTCTCCTCTCAGCAGAAACCGTTCAGTCAGACGTCGAGTCTTCAGAGGAGGAAGTAAGTGTGATTGGTTCCTTTTCTGTCTCGGCAGGCTTTGTTCATTTGTGCGTGTTGACTGTGTGGTTTACGTTTGCCTTGTTCAAAAATTATTAATAAACTGCAGCTTTTCTCAGCATTTTCAAAGGTTTCAAATCAGGAATTACTGTTTCGTACCCTTCCTGTTTTCACTGGTGTCTTCATGTAGAAGTGTGTTTTCGATATTTAGGACATTTACAGCAGAGGATCCTCAGTTCATTCACCAGTTTGTTAAAACACATGGAGAGCTGCTTTCAGGGTGCAGAAATGAAGGAAATACAGCCATTTAGTGTAAATGAAATCTGATGGTAAATTCTCCAAATATTACAGACAGACCAAAGAGATTTATCATCACATTAAGAAGTGACCTTCACTGTACATGTTGCTCTGACCCTGTCTATGAGGAAACAGGGAAAAATGCAACTTTTTGAAAATGCTTGGGCTCCGTTGAAAAACACAACTTTTCTGAAACACTGCTATTGCGCATGCACACCACAGATAAACAGTGTAAACAGTGTAACAAGCAAGGAGTAGGGAGGTAAATGAGGCACAGCCGACAACAATAATCATGAATCAGGGAGGCATCACAGAGGAGACAAGACGGCGGAGTCAGCAGCAGAAAACTCGACAGACATGGGACATAAAATAAACTTAAGCATAGAATTCAGTGACAAAAAAAAACAAATAAAATGACATGAAGCATAACTGGATGACATGAGATTTAAGTTTGAACATCAATTATAACACATGACTAGAAGTAATAATGAGAAAAATGACTGGAGGAGGACTCGATCACTACATCACATAAAACATTAGAAAAAGTGAAACTTCTGGAAATCAGAAATGATGAACAACCACAGCAACTCCTGATATGTTGATTAATACAGAAATAATAATACTTCAATCAAATGCGTCCAGTTTAAGGAAGAGTCTCCTGGTGAAAGATGACTGTGCTGAATAAATTCTGGAGAGGAGCTGGAGGGAATTTACTGGACTGGAGGACGACGCAGAGTTTATTACATATGAAGTTAAAGATACATATATTAGAGAATTCAGATAGAACAGTAACGACACAGAGGGTTTATTATTACAGGTCTGAGGAACCGACCCTCATGAGGATGGATCACCCGTCTCAGTTAGAACATGATGATGGCTTGATGGCTTCCAAACTGTTTGACTCACTCATGGATCAAACTGTCTGTCGTGTGATGAACGGGAAGAAAAAGCTGAAAGTGTAGACAAGTGGTCGACTCAGTTTTTGATCTTGTTGATGAAAAGATTAACACTACCTCATCATTAAACAATGAAGCCTAATTGAAATATTAACATATTAAAATATTATAAACGCACATCCAGGTTGTAAGATGAACGTTAGGTACATTTTCAGATATTGTTGCATGTTGTCTCTCGAGCTGTCAGCCAACATCGTTTGTCTGTTGAGACATCAAGTCATTTCTCTAATATCCAGTAAAAAAAAGAAAAAAAAAATGTCCCTCAACACGCTAATACAGATGGTTTGTCTGCATTCTGCATAATTATCGTCAATAGTTTGAGGATGTTTCAGCATTTCTTTGTAACTGCAATCTTAAAATTATTCTGTTAAAGCAACTATTAAACAGTTTTTCTACTTTTGGCTCCAGAAAAACAGAATAATAAAGATGTTATTTTTGACTTGAGCATAAATGTGAAATGCAAAATGAGAGAATCTTCACAATGAAAGAAAAGCAGTGGTTCATTAAAAGTTTTTGCTCTTTTTATCATATCATAACGTTATTCTTCCATTTACAGAATACAGATCGATATGCTGTTTTTTAAATATATAGGAAAATAAACATCTGTGTTTAATACACTTTTTAAGGAAGCTTTTGAGGACAGTATTGTTCCGCTATCGGTACTGGTGATAACAGCGGACAAAACTCTCATTCTTCTTTCTGCTTTGTTTCTCCGCTCTAGACGTGAAGTTTCATCCAGCACTGAGCTGAAATGACTGATAAATGTTCATCCCCCCCCCCTGTCTGTCGACGTGCTACGAAGAGTGGTGAGAAAAAGCCGATTGAAGGAGACAGTACCCACAATGCACCTCCTTTTCCTGTTTGTAGCAAAGCCACAGCAACCTGTGACCCAGAGCGAACACCTGGCCAACACACAACCTCTCCGAGCATCTAATGTCTTTGTTACTGACACACACACACACACACACACACACACACACACACACACACACACACACACACACACACACACACACACACACACACACACCTCCCTGAACCTTCCTCAAAAACCTTCATGAGATGTGTATTTCCACATCAGAGCGCCCCCTGGTGAGAGCCAAATGAAACTACAGCACATCGAGCCCTGGTTCAGTAAGATCTTTATTAGACGTCCTCTTTTATACACATATACATATGCATACAAATATACAGTACATGACACGCTGCATGTCCATACCCACATATTAATCTATAATTATACACATTCTTATTCAGATGATTATTGATCGAAATGTCAAAGGTCACGGTAACATTCTGGTGTTAGCGGTTAATGCATTCCAGTGATGCAGCAGGGAGGAGGATGTTATGCTCAGGTGGTTAAAGGGAATCATGTCAAAGCATACTGATTAGAAGCTTTTTTTTTTTTAAACATATGAAGGCAGGGGATCACACTTTGCTTTGTTGAGACAACACATCAGCAGTGGAAACACCCAAGTACGCACACGACGAGGACACATCCAGAGGTTTGGACGCCTGAAGTTCATGTCGATGATTCGGGGAAGCAGAGGATGAAACCTCCAGTTCGTCTCTGCTCTGTTCGAAGGACTTCCGCATGCACGTACACTTTATGTTAGTGTTGCAGTTCTCCAGACCGGCCGAATTTTCAAGATCTTGGTCTTGACTTGACTCGGGTCAGGTGGTCTGGACAACAACACGACATGAGGGTCTCTTCCCGGTGGGTCAGAGCCAGATCTCCTCGCTGCTTGTGCTGTTCACCTTATAGATGTATCCCACCATCGGATATCTGGCGAACCCTGGGAAACACAATGTAAACAATCAATACAATTTAAGTATAAATAATGGGGAAAAAAAAGGAAAAAGCTGCGGTGTGCATCCCCGACCTCTGGCGGCGTAGGCTAAAGACAGATCTTCCTCCTCTTCCTCTTTTTTCTGCTCTCCCACGCTGTTCTGCTGCGCGGTCTCACGAGCTTCCAGAAACATGGAGGACACAGGAGGAGTTAAGACAACACGAGGAAGATCCACGAGGGACAGTTTGAGAAAAACACACTTTCTTTTACCTGTTTCAAATTAAATTCCAGAAAGTGATATTTTCCTCACAATCGTTTGATGAAACAAAGCGGCCACAAACTGTAGCCACGCTACGAGCTATCCAACATGTTGGGAGCTTTTAATTCACATGAGAGAGAAGGCACGGACTGTCTTTTGTGTGGACATTTAAGACACATATCTTAAATGGGAGAGGAACCAGAAGAATTTCATCCATTGTAATGTAAAGCATCCATTAGTAAGAAATGCAAATGAACAAAATTTGATAAAGACATAAAACTGCATTATCATAAATCAAAAACATTTTGTACGAAGGGCCGCAAAGAGACTACACTCCCACAAAACAGTCATAAAGAGGTTCTTAGTTAAACTGAAACATAAATTAATTCAAAAAACAATTGTGGAAATAATGAATTATAAAATACTTAATATTATTGTAATTAAATTGTATTTTGGGTTATTTTATGACTATATCTTATAGTGCAGGACATGTAATCTACTTTTAAGATAAAAAGTTAAAAATATGTACACCTTCACTTTTAATTCATATTCAAACCTTTTGATCTGCTCTCTTGTACCTAATAAGGTTTTATTTTAAAGGGGGAAAGTTTACATTCATATTTCTTTACTACAGTGTTAGTTTTCTGTTCTTAGATATTTATTCTTTTTCTGGTAACAGTGATCGAGTGGGTGGTGTTGGAAAGGTTATTAAATGCAGCTGAAAATGAATGAAATCTTTTTGAAAACTTTCAAGGCTCAGATGGCGAAGAAGGTCATCTTGACACATTGTGCAGATTCCAACTCTCATTTAGGTTGCAGCACGACGGCGAACCCAGAACCTCCTCCTGCATGTGTGTGTGTGAGTGTGTGTGTGGGTTGTATGAATACACAATGTGAGTAAAGATCATTCACTTTTACTACTTTTTTTTATTTCAATTGAGTTATATCAAACAAATTGAACAGTAGTTGTACTTCAGTACAAATTCTTAGGTGTTTCTTCCATTTTCTGTTACAATACTGAGAATTTCTTAATGTTTACACACTACATGTGTGCTGTGTTCGACCTCTGATAGTCAAACCGAGGTCAGTCCTTTACCTTTTCTCAAACTGCTGAGGTCGTGGAGCTGCATGTTGGACGGCAGAGACATGTTCTCTCTGGGGATGTACGTCTTATCAGCCTTCTCTGTCTTCAGATTGGCTGAGTCACTGCGAGGGGAACAAGGAGTGATATCAGACTTTGGATTAGGAGTGTTATCGACCTGCAGGATGGGCTTAAAGTATTCCTGAGAGCAGAAAAATGCTTTCATCAGTGCTTTCCTATCAATCTGGTAATGTGCCGACGTGGAATTTATGTGGCGTCGAGGCGCGCTGCATGCAGGAGAAGTTCGAGTATCGCAGGACAGACAGAAAGATACACGCTGCAGTCCTCCACGATAATGTGCTGATAATGTATAAATATATGAAACACAAAACATAGCACAACACGTCCTGTAATTACATAACATGAAAAGTGAAAAGAAGTGATATTTTAAAGGCATATTGTGAGATTAATCACTATTAAAGAAATGTTCATTGACACTGTGATTTTTGCACCGTTTGCATATATGCAGAAACAATGACCAGTCAAACAACTGGCACTGATGTTTGTATGCATGAAGGAAAGCTGAGGATCCAACTTGTGATAAAAGTCATCTAAGCTGATTGTTTTTAAAATCCTTCACTGGAACTTTTTATGTATTACTGTCACTCATGTTTCTGACTGGCTGGAATCCGCCCTCTCTGCTGGCCTGCTTTACTTCCTGTCGAACATCCAGCGCCATAAGTCCAGCTGTATTACTTACCTCTTCTTGGCCATGAGGATCTCCACGGGCTCGTCTGCAACAGAATGAGAGGAAGGGCGTGAGGGTGCTGGAGGATGTACTAGAACAACAGAGCGCGTCGCGGCCACAGGTTTTTCCAGTCGATGTTTCCACCGGCCGGAGGAGCGCTCACCGATGGACTTGCTCTTGTTTTTTTGCATGAGGCAGAGAACTATCAGACTGAGGATGAGGAGGGCCATGAAGGCCATGGCTCCGCCGGTCACGATCCCCAGCATGGGGACCTCCACACGGGACTGCAGGAACTCTGGAGAGGCAGGACGGAGGCAGGGAGGCAGTTCATTTACAGCTTAATTATTCTCTTTCTGTCTCCAGAAGACTGAGCTGAGTCTCGCTGAACGCCATGATTCGTCCGACACGACTGCAACACCTCGTCCTTTTTTTAATACATAATAAACATATAATCAGTTCATCGTGGGATTCAGAGATGCTGCTGACGAGTGTATTATGCCCACTAAGACCAACTGGATTACAGTTTCAGTTCTTCTTCTTATACCAATGGAGCCACCGGCTCCATTGGTATAAGAAGAAGAACTGAAACTGTATCGTCGTCAATCATCGTCCACAAAACAGAACCTGGAAGTTTGAGTTGTACGCCACTGCGATATGCTTTTCTACAGTTATCTGAGTATTTTATTTCCACGTTTTTTTCTGATCAGGCTTTTCCTTGGCACC
The DNA here is from genome assembly GCF_902148845.1 of Salarias fasciatus. NCBI lineage: Eukaryota > Metazoa > Chordata > Actinopteri > Blenniiformes > Blenniidae > Salarias > Salarias fasciatus. The sequence goes on from NC_043758.1 coordinate 23,730,109, forward strand.
TCTCCCACAGAGGTCGAATGTCTGCATGCAGTTCAGCACCAGTTCTGCTGACTCCGATGTGGTTTTTGGTTTCTGAGAGACACTTCTGGGTCGAACTCTCTGCTCTCGGACTGATCATGTCTGCACAGGATGGAAAGTAAAGTAACTTCTGAAAAGTCGCTCACCGGCCAGCGTGAGGTTGCTTTGCGCCGTTCCCACACTGTTGCTGGCGTTTAATGAGACGTTCCCCTGCAGGCTGTTGAGTGTGACCTTCAGAGAGTGATTGGTCAGCCAGGGGTAGCTTCGGGAGTCCAGGATGAGGAAGTCAGTGGTGTTGGCCACCAGGCGGCCGGACTGGTCCACAAAGTTGATGGTGGCGGGCGGGTTGGAGCGTACCAAGGCGAAGAGGACCAGGGCGAGGCCCGGGTCTGAGGTCTCGCTGTACTGGGCGTTCACCCTGAGGATCTCTGGCTGGACTGCGGCACAGAGGACGGGAGCAGAAACGAAATGCAGACGCCACAACGCAAACACAGAGCTATCTGACAAGCACTCACACTGGACATTGAGTGTGACCGTGGCGTTGTAGCTCTCGCCTGTGCTGGGGTTCGACGCCACACACACCAGCTCCCTGTCCCACTTTCTGGCCCTCAGAGAGAAGGTGCTGTTCCGATTGGCCACGGGCCTTTTGACGCCGGGACCCCTCTGAGTGCTCGTCACCAGACGGCCCCGCTTCATGACGGGCTCCATCTGCTGCTCTCCGTTCAGGTACCAGGTCAGTACGGGGGGGGCGTGGGGGTCCCAGCTGTCTGTCTGGCAGCTGAACTTGTGTGTCATGTTCTCCTTCAAGGTCAGAGCCGCGTGGTGCCGGCCGTCTATCGTGGGGCCGTTCTCAACCGCACCTGCGGGAGCGAGAGCGCAAACGAAACGCTAGAAATGGAAAACTGAAGCGTAAGAACAGAAAGAGCAAGTCTGGTGATTTCGCCGTCTTACCCGTCCATGACAAGGCCAGCGTGTGAAGGAACACCACAGCAGAGCCCGACGCCCATCCTCTGACAAACACACACTCCATACTGGCTCAGCGGAGCACCACACACACACACACACACTCGCACGCACACACACACACACACACACACACACACACACACACACTCCTACACCTACCTGCTGAGACAAAAAAGTATTTCATTCAGTTTATTACATCAATTTTAAAGTGTTATGCAATAAAACAAACTTTAAGGCATTTATTCTGAAACACTCACAGAATTTACTACACAGCTTCATGTGGTTTGGTTTGCAGCAAATCAGAGCCCAAATCCTCCAGCATGCGTGTGCATGGAGATCATTTCTGCTGTGGGGTTTTGGAAGGGATTTGCCAGGATGACCACGGATTATAAACAATATACACACTTAGAGGACCTCTGGTCAGTTTTCCAATATGTCAGTGATTATGATGTTGCGTGCCAACCTCCAAGTCCAAATGAATCGGAAAAACAATCAAAATGAGGCACTATCAAAATTCCTCATTCAATTTTGTTGCTGTGATTTATTCATTATTGAAACTTGAACTGATGAAGCCGTTTAGTTGACGGATGAATCGTTTTCTCAGACATATGACCAGTTGATGTTTTCCAATTGTTTTTTTTTTTTTTTTGGATGCTAAAGATATTGTTTGAATTTATGGATGGAATGAGCGGACAAGACAGTAAGAAATGCAAAACTTCATCTGTCAACACATTCCAGGGACGACACTGTAAAAAGACAAAAAAAACAGACCACTGGCCGACACAGACAAGTGAGAGAAACCCGGTTGTGGAGGAAAGTCGTCTATTGACCGGAGTGTTGGTGACAGACAGAGTAAATAAAAGACCACATGGCTGAAAGTGAACCATAATACAGACCATGAGTCAGATTCATTCAGAAGAAAGACGTAACTCATCCACAGTCTTGATTTGATGAGACGTTTGACAGTGTCTGCTCCAAGAACAAAGATGAGCCTGAATGTTGTTTTGTTTTTTGTGCTTGTGTGTCCATGTACTCACTGTATTTAATCCCTGAAGGACTGAAAGTGTCTACGCTACGTTGAGAACCCCATACTAAACCGTCCCCTGAAACTTTGGATGCAATACGGTGAAACAAAGGCAAAAACAAAGCATGCAGGGCTCCCCGTGCACACAGTGACATGCCTCTCACTCGTCAATTATTCACTGCCTTTCGGGCTTTGATTTGCAGCCTTGCCCCTTCAATCCAATACAAAAACACTGGCAGGCCGGCTTGGATCAATGCACCTTCACACACACACACACACACACACACACACACACACACACACACACACACACACACACAGTAATAGCAGGGAATGAGTAATGCCTTGTGCTTGCTTGCTTTCCGTGTGGGTCATGTGATCTGTGCGAGCCCCTAAAGCAGGAACTGAGCCAGCAAAGCAGCGTAAAAAATCCTACAAATTCAGGGAACGGAGCAGGACGACTCCTCTCACACATGCACACGACAGAAGGAGGCGGCAGCTGTTTGCACTCAAGTTGAGGATGCTTGACTCTTTCTTCTCGCTGACAGTCAGGAGGAATCTGACAGGCAGCGTTAACGTTACACTATAGGGTTGAAACACACACGCATAATGCGCTTTGTGAGGCTGCATGCAGATGTGTGGACTCAACGCAGAGTCTCCTTCACAGCGCGCGCAGCTTTACCTCAAGCCTTTGTGCGGCCAGCGGGGTGATTCAGCCTGCTGGAGCTCCATGGCAGCAGAGGAGGCGAGGAGGAGGAGGAGAGGAGGAGAGGAGGGAGAGGGAAGGATGGTGATGACAGCGGAGAGATGAGAGGCAGCCCTCCCTGACTCAGTTGCTTTCCCATCTGCGTAAACTCACACACACACACACACACACACACACGTACACACACGCACGGCTCTCTGCAAGACACAGCAACCTCCAGTAGCAGCGTTCACAAGCTGGCAAAGGGGCTGGCAGAGACCGGCTGACGCACGGCGTCGCCGCTCTGAGGGGATGGAGAGGAGAGGGGAGGAGAGAGGGGAGAGAGGGGAGAGAGGGGAGAGAGGGGACGGGGCAGGCAGGGGGAGAGATGCAGGAAAAGATGGAAGGCAGGGGAGAGATGTAGAGACAGGTTAGGAGTGATGAGAGTGGGCACAGAGTCGTGAGGGATGAAAAAAGAGCTGTTGTGGGGGAGGATGGAGAGGAGAGGAGAGGAGAGAGGAGGATTTACAGAAACAGAGAATAGACATGGAGCTCCGTGCAGGAGCGAACCGTCAGATCAGAGTGGATAATCACTATTTTTTTTTTTTTCATTCTTGTTACCTGCCGGTAAGCACATTACAGCCTCATGAACATAACAAGGCTCAACACCGTCTGAGCTCGACTACTTGAGACTGGAAAGCCTCTGCAGTGCAGCTGTACAGACCGGAGCAGCAGCAGGCAGAGCGGTGCAGCCTGGAAGCAGACAATGGAAGCAAGCTCATTAGGATGAGGAAGTTTCCATGTGGTCGGCACGCTGCATGCCTCAACAAGCCGAAGGTCATTTAATGGACAGTCTTTGGGATTATTTGGAAAGAAAATGAATATTATTGCACTGAAAGAACTGTCAATTTTACCTGGAAAATAATAAATACTGGGAAATTTTCTCTCTGTGATCTGCAGTACAACTGCAGGAGAGGAAACTAATATTCATGAGGAATTAAATCGATTCATCTGTAAAAAAAAAAAAAAAAAGTCATGCAGAAATGAGCAACAGAAATGAGCTCTCCAGTCTCAGTTAATAAACAACTTTTTGAGATATATCCCCATTGTATAAGGCCTTCTGTTAAGCGATTTTCCTTTGACAAGTGTTCTGCACTGACACACTCACACATTCTCTGTCACACACACACACACGCCCACACACACAAGTGGTATCGGAGCCGCCATGCAAGATGCTCACCCTCATGAGCAACTTGGGGATTCAGCGTCTCACAGGAAGCCCTTCGATCGAACCCACGACCTTGTGCTTCAAGTTCACTCTACATCTTGAACCTCCAGAGGTAACTGAGAGGGGAGGAGAAGTCACATCGCAACTGCAGACATACACATGAAGGAACACATGAAGGTGGATTACTGAGCTTGAAATGTGGAACAAGTTTGTTTTTGGAAATTTAATCTAACATTTGGTTTTAAATGGAGTAAATCTTGAATCTAAAGTTGAGAATGAAGATCCGACCTTTCAGAAACTGTTCTTAACGTCTTTCTTTAGGCTGCACAACACACATCCAGTGGAGGAAACCCTGCAGGATGAAGGATCCGCTCTGTTATCAGGCTTCTGTGTTTGAGAAAGTAAAGTGTCCCAAACAGAATCGAAATAACTTATGACACAAAAATGCAATTCTTTTTACAGCATGGCAAAACAGTCAAAACAGATCATCTGATCAATTAATTTTTTTTGTAAAGCAAAGCACGGTGGAGGCAGTATCATTCTTCAGAGGATTATTTTTAAATATTTATTTTTTGCTAATAAAAGAAACCAAATTAAAACTGTTTATCTATACGATTCAGGTATCTAAATGTAAATTAATTCAGAAATACTTTACATTTTATTTATAGACCAAATTTGGCGACATTTCTGAAAGTTCCTTTAAACTAACAATGGTGCGTTGATGGCGATCATGTAAAAATATGCCGAAAAATTATATATTCATACTTAAGTTAAAAGAAAATCAAGCTTGACCTAAGCATTGCACACATAAAACTAGCACAAGTTTCACATCATTTGCCCAAGGTTTTAAGTTATTCATATTTAAAAAAATTTATTTGTAAATACATATAGTAGAGAAACTGAGTTCAGTGACATGTAATCAGTGTTTCCCATAAATCCACTGTGAGATCTATCCAGGTCCGTCAGCCTCTTGCTGAGCTCTCTCTGGATTGGTTTATGTTTCTCTGCTTCAGCAAACCTGAATCTCATGTCATCCTCAAGCTTGTAAAAAAAAAAAAGCCCTATCAGGAGTTCCTCATTGCAAACAACTGGGATGAGAAACAAACATGCAGGATCGCGGCCCTCAAGGGCTTCAGTTTGACACTCCTGGAGTAAATAAATGTCAAACATTATGAAACATGTTCCTCTCAAGCAGTTTTTATGGGGAATTGTTAATTAAAAAAAAAAAAAAAAAAAAACACCTCTTCAATGAAGAGCCTGTAGCAATAAACCAGGCGCTGAGACAACACTGGGCTGGTCCGAGGAAGACTCATCAAAGAAGACTCATAGACATCACTGAGCTGATACTCAAAACAAAGGCTCACAAATAAATCTTTTTTAAATTATTTCTTTATTTATATATATTTATTTATTCATCTCAGTTTGGTTGATATTCTTTTTAATTGTTGTTGCACTTTAGTATTTTTGTACTCAACAGAAATGAACATAAAAACAACAAAAAAAAGACCAAAAAATAACCAATAAAAAAAAAAAAAAAAAAAAAAAAAAAAAAAAAAAAAAGAACCTAAAAAACAGGAGTGGAGCAGAGAGCTGGCTTGCAGGGATGGAGGGAAAAGACGGGTCAGGATGGAAGAGTTAAGACAGAAAAGAAGGGAGGCTGGATGAAAACGTTCAGTCTGATCAGAGGACGATCTGCGTTTGCTTCTGGATCTCATGCAGTGCTTTCCATTCTGCGGATCGGGTCACGAGGCGGAGGCGCGCCAGTCTCCTTGGGTTGCAAAATTTTTATGCTTTGATCTTCCTGTGGGACAGGAGAAGTTCCATTTCAGAGATTCCTTCTATTGTCAATGCCTCCTCCATTGTTTCTCTTCCAGTTCTCAGATTTGGCTTGGTGTAAACAATATGAAGAACAGAAAAGAAAAGGCGGAGCTGGAAGAGGAATGAATGAGAGCTGGAGGGCTTCGATGTTCAGATCTGGACTAAACGGAGATTGGATTTTTAGCAAATTTGATTTAAAATGGCATAAAAACTGGAATGCTTTGCACTCATTTAACACATTGAGGTGAGGGCAGACAAACTATTCTTCAGCACATTCAGTTCGAACTGCAGGTGACTGCTGGGAATCATGCTGCAAATGGAAAGCACAAGCACTGCGCGCCGCCGCCGCCGGCTCTCGTTCGCATATTGGCACACAGGAAGTCCGCCGTGTGGTCAGGTGCTGCCACGGGGTCGCAGCACAGTCTCTTTCTGGCACAATATTGATTCAATATCCAGGAGTTTTAGGAATAGACAGAGAGGGCTGAACAATGAATAAAAAAAAAAGTAAAGGAGGGGTGGGTGGAGGGATGGGTGGAAGTATCAGGCCTCTGCTGTGGTCCCGTGTGCAGGCACCTCCACCTGGCTGCGTCCGCCTTTGCAGAGGGAGGCATGTTTACCCTCACGCTGCTCCCGACGCAGAGGGATGTCAAAGGATTCACTTCTTTGGTCGCCTCCTGAAACGTTTCCCTTTCACAGTTCGGAGGCGTGTCCGAGTGGATCCCAACACGACGGGATCCGCCGACGGCTGGAAGCGCAGCCTTCGTCTCGCCCTTGCCTCCCGAAGGCGAAGCAACAGAGAGCGCTAAAAGAAAGGGGGGTGGGGGGGTCTGAGTCGTTTCCTCCTCCGTTGTCATTCTAACAAGGTGAACTTGGGGAGGGAAGCGGAGCAGGTGAACGGTCGCGGGAGGATCACAGCAGAAGGGGGAGAATGAAAACGCGGGTTTGTCCGTCTCCACACTCGTGATGTTCATGATGATATGTCAGCTATTATACAAGTTAATCCCTTGTTTGTTTGTTTTTTTTTTAAATGTCCTGTGAGTTTTTTTTTTCCTTCTCCGAGGAGCGTCAAGTCTCTGTAGCACCCGATCCATCCCAGACAATCCCCCCAGCCCCCCCGCCCCCCGAGAGCACCTCCCCCTCCCCCGACCCTGTATAGCCTGCCACAACTACCCCGTTAACAGAAAACAGGCCCAACATCGACGAGAAGTCAGACAGTCACGACAACATCGATTGAAATGATACTTTAAAAAGCAACACAAAATAATTACTCTCCTCTTATTCAAGTGTATCGATAGAATAATCTTAAAACAAATAAGAACAATCGCTTTTCACGACACAGAAAGAGCACTGTCTTCTCTGTCCTCTTTTGGCTAGAAATCTCAAGGTTCATAAAACAACAACAACAAAAAAAAAAAAAAAAGAAAACATTCCTGAAGACATCCAAAAATACAAATGATAAACAATAGCAATATAAAAAAAAAGCCTCCCGACACGATCTGAAAACAAAAGAATCCAAAAACAAAAGTAAATAAAACAAAAAATAAAAACATTTCATACAGAAAATTGCAATAGCGTTCTATACATGGCATCACTGTACAAGGAAAGGAGCAAACGTCTGGTAAAACTACCCACAATGCAACACATGGTCACTGACGTGGGGAAAGGAGGATGGAGGACGTGGAGGATGTGGGTTCAGAGGGGCTGGAGGGGAGAAGAGGAGGGGATGGCGTGAAGGAGAGTGCGAGACGGAGGATAGCTTGAACCCAAAGTGCAGAATTTACTTAAGTCACCAAAGGACGATGTCGTCTTCCTTTGCAACACAGAGCTGTTTTCATTTCATAATAATAATAATAATAACAATAATAATCATAATCAGAAAACTTCCTTTACAGAAAACAGTAATAACAATAAATCTAACAATATTGACCGTAATGCCTACGAGGACATTAGCTGAAGAAATGAAGTTGGAATAAAAAAAAAAAAAAAAAAAGGAAATGAATGCCAAAACAAAACAAAAAAGAGCTGGTTTGTCCTGTGCGATGTCACTGAGCTCCATCTTTGGATAGAGCGCTTTTTGTTGTCCGACCAAACCCCCCCCCCACCCCCCCACCACCCGGGGACAAAGGGGGGCACTGCCGCCGCTGCCATGACTTTCAACCTGGAATGACCTGCTGCCGTGAAGCTGGGGGGGGGGGAGCGAGAGAGAGAGAGGGGGAGAGAGAGAGAGAGGAGAGAGAGAGAGAGAGAGAGAGAGAGAGAGAGAGAGAGAGAGAGAGAGAGAGAGAGAGAGAGAGAGAAAGAGAGAGGCAGGAGCAGATCAAACTCCCCCCCCAGCTTGTCTTTTCAGTCATGCACGCAGAGACGCTCACATGTCATGTGAATACTTTGGGTTTGTGGCAGCGTGTGTGTGTGTGTGTGTGTGTGTGTGTGTGTGTGTGTGTGTGTGTGTGTGTGTGTGTGTTACTGGACTCTGTGTTCTTTTCAGTCCATAATGTATGCATGTATTATACCCTGTGAGGCACGTCATGAAGTGATGCAGGGGGAAGAGGGGGAGGTGGGCGTGTCGGGGTGGGAGGTCTAGGTGGGAGGGGGGGGTCTGGCCCAGGTTTATAGAACGGGAGGGGGGAGGTGAGGAGGTGGGTGCTGTCGACAGTGGAAGGAGACGGGACCCCAAAGATGACGATAGATACTGCGCGTGTCTGTGCGGGAAATGCTGGCACGTTGGCCTCCGAGCCCCCCACCCCCACCCCCACCAACTCCACCCTTCCCCACCCCTCCCTCACCCCTTCTCTCTCCCATGAAGACTGCCCTCCTGGGGACAGATGGAGACAGACAGATGGGACAGAGAGCGCCCCCGCTTGGGCAGACGGTGGTTTGGCGTGATGCTGCTCAACTCAAGTCAACACAACTCAGGATGGCTGATATGGACCGATGTACACAGGATGCACGCCGCCCTGCAAGACACAGCCGGAGAGAGACAACTAAGAAACCATGAGGCAGTCGTCTCTGAGGTACTGAGACAGTGACACTGGATGATCTGCTGTGGGATAATCAGACTTTTTTTATGTGACTCTTCATGGGTGTAAGATAATAAAAATACACTCCCGTTGACGAGTGTGTGAAGCTGCTGGTATCGGTGTACCTGTGCTAAACCCCGGCCTGCTCCATGCTGTACTGCAGGTCAGGAGGTTTGTAGCTGAGGAGCATGTCACTGGTGCACGACGACGGGTAGCAGGCGGCCGCCGCGTGGAGCTCCCCTTCCACGTCACACGCTGGAAGAAATGTGTTTCAGAGATGAGGACGGGCATTTCCCGCCCTGTCGGCACTGACCGGGTGTGTCTGACTGACCCGACTCCTCCCGCTGGCTCAGCTGCTGGCTTCCTGTCAGCGACGTCTGGCTGAGAATGTCTGACATGCGAGCGGAGCTGAGCGCCTTCCCGGCCAACAGACTCATCCCGGACATGGGCTCTGCCTGATCCTGCACAGGAGACACAGCGACGTTAAGAGATAACACTTTGTACTCATCCCGACATGATATCGAAACCACGTTAATTTTTTTTAAAGCATAAGATGTAATTTATTTTTCAGATAAACCAAAGACTTGATCCAAACTAACAAGCTGCAGTGAGCAGCGTTCACTCACGTAGGCATCGTCGCAGGTCTGGATGGTGTGGTGGCGCTGTAGCTGTCCTCTGGACCTGTAGGCCTCAGACTGGGGTCCTCGTGCATACCCTACGCCGTTATGGTCAGGCACCTCCATGGCCTGCCCTTGGGGCCTGCACTCCACGTGCTCAGATTCTGAAGGAAGAAGGTGGATTTATAATTCCAGTGACTGAGAGACGTGTACCAGCTGATCCTGGTCATCGGGACTCGCCTCTAGCTGCTGGAGCGTTCCTGATGTAGCCAGCGTGTCTGTGCGTGGGCGAGTTGTAGGGTGGCGTTCCTCCTCGGGGAGGCCCCAGGAGCTCGTGTCCCTCTCCTGCCTTCGCCAGCAGGCCCTCGTGCGGGTGGTGGTAGCCCGCCGGGGCCTCGTCCTCCTCCATGCTCTCCGAGTGCGGTAAGGCGGGGCAGGGCGCCTGCGCCGGGTGCTGCTGGGGCTGGACCTCCGGAGGTCTGATCTGCAGAAGGTGGTGGTAGTGTTGCCCCCCGGACGCCCCCTGCGGCGCCGGCGGCTCTAAGCTCTCCCCTTGGCTCAGCTGGCGGAGAAGCAGCATGTCGTTGTACTCCTGTGGCGCGTTGCTGGGCGGCGTCGGGGTCGCCGAGCACGGCCGGGGACTCTGCCTCTTCAGCAGGGCGGCTAAGTCTTGGGGGGGCAGCCTGGGGTCGGCGTGGCCCGTTAGAGAGTGGCGGGGGGACAGGAGGCCCTGCAGGGTGGGGGTGACGTGCTGCTGTGGGGGGCGATAGTCCAGCGGAGTCGGGGAGAGCAGCGCCTGCTGTAGTGTAGAGGGGGTGCCGTAGCCGCTCGTCCCCACCGCGCCGCTCTGGTAGCCCTCCAGGCCGGGGACCTTCAGCGACGCCCCCTGCAGGTACGGGCTGTAGGAGCCCACCACTCCGGAGGCGCCGCGGGAGGCGGCGTCCCCGGAGAAGAGGTGGGGGTTGAACTGGGCCTGGTCGTAGGCCGACGTGAAGCGGCCCAGGCTGCGACTGGATGAGGGCAAACAGACGACTATTAGCGCGACTCTGAACTACGTCCTTATTTCACACACACTGGAGGACTGACCCCCACACCCACACACAAACACACACACAGCCTAGCACACACTTCAGTATTGGTCCAGGTTCAAGTGTTCACTGAGAGCTGCAGAAGCACGTTTCCAACGGATGAAACAAATATTGAGGATGTTAAAGAGTCTCTCAGTGAAGCCAGTCCTGGCTACAAGGATCTGAGGAAGTCGGGGGTCACAGCACCACTGCTGTCCTACTCAGCCTGCAGAGACACTCCAACCCGGGCACTCACCCTGACACACTGAGGCGGAGCGTTTGTTCTGGATATCCTCTCAGCAACGTTGAACAATTCACATTAAATTCTCAATATTGCTAACAAACAATGTAATCATTCTCACATCAGCCCAACAACCCCACCCTCCCCCCTCCCAGGGCAAACCTCTGGCGGAAGCAACAGCATTGAAATCCGAAGCTTAACATGAGAGATCTTAGCAAATCAGTGAAATGTAGACAGAACTGACGACAAAGAATGACAATGAGACAAAAAGAAAACGCACAACAAAGAGTGTTCGTTCAGAATTGAATGAAACGTAAACAAAAAGGCAGACGAAGAGACGGCTGAGCCCGCTGGTGTCGTTAGCAGCCATCAGAGGGACGGAGGGGGTCACCTGTGCGTCTCAGCGTTGTCCGCGCTGAGCTGCTTCCCAAGGACTCTGTGTCCTCCTGGCGTGGCCAAAAAGCCGCCTGGTCTCTGCGCGCCGCCTCCCAGCTCTATTTCCTGCACCTGAATAGTGACCTGCAGTCAAAATTTATTCATCATTTCATCAATATTCAGTCAATTATGCATCAAGATATTTTATTAAAAAAAAAAAACCCAACATGTAACGATCAGCAGAGTCTGAAATAAACATGGCTGTCTCTTTGCGGTCACCTGCTGCTGTTGGGGGACACCCTGTGCCAGAGGGACAGCAGGACGGGCAGATGCTGCTTGCGGATTGGTTGGCAGAGTAACTCTGGGCAGTCCTGTGGGAGGCGGGCTTCCGCTCTGGCCCTGGTACATCGCCGGAGCGCCGTGCTGGTACTGCACCGTCGACTGACCTCCTGTCAAAGCACAAGAGGCTAAAGACTTAGGAAACCACTGTCTGAAGTCAAACTGACATTATCACTGTCAAAACAGCCCGAGCTTTAGGTTACAAGGCTCAAAATAGCTCCTAAGAAAAGAGGAAAAACTGGCACAGCGAATGTTCCGAGGACTTTTCACCAACTTCTTTTACCTGTCATTTGATTTCTGTAACCACGGGCGTCTTCCGTGACCCCACCCACCCCGCGCACCAACTGTTCTCCATCCATGCATCAATCAATCTAAGAGATCTGTAACCATCTTTACAATCTTGCTTCACTTTAAGCTTAATTTCATTTTTTTGTTTTGAGTCCGTGATGCAGAAAAAAAGTGACAGCTGGTATTATAAGTAGTCTGCTGTCAGTGAACACACACCAGCAACAATCTGAAGCACGGAGGCAACGTGGCGGCGGCGTTACTAACCGTGCCCTTGCATGATGCCCGCAGCGCCAGGCGGAGGACTCTGATTGGGCTGTCTGAAGAGGTGGTTGCTGGGATGTGTTGGCGGAGGGCTGGAGGGCTGGATACGCAACCTGAGGGAGGACGGGACAGAGCGAGAGAGAGTGAGAGAGAGAGAGAGCGAGAGAGAGAGATACGACAATGATGTAACGCTTCAGTCGATAGCGCTGCACCATGGTATCAGGTTCACTGTTCAATAGCTGATGAGTAATGTGTGTGTGTGTGTGTGTGTGTGTGTGTGTACCTCTGGAGCTGGTGGGTTAGGTGACTGGGCTGGCTCTCTCCATGGCCTAGAGACAGACCCTGCAGGTAAAGAGAAAACACATCTGACTCACACGGCGAGGATAACAGAATTAAGACTGCACGGAGCAGACAGCATGAGGGGAGAGAAGCGCTGCTGGGAGGTGATTCCTCCCCGACCGAGACAAACAAAGCAGCAACGCACCACATCCAGGAATAACGAATCAACAGAACTTAACGTCAAGTCTTCAGTGCGAAAAGAATTCCTCCAAAACCCAACAAACTACTTTCATGGCCGTGTCGATGCAAGAGCTAGTTCTTACGGTTCCTCCACTTCATCGCAGCTGTGCGGCGGCTTCACAAGTACCTGGATTTGCTGGTGGAGGATTTGTTGCTCTTGCTGGTACAGGATATGCTGCTGCTGGGTGTGCTCCAGGAGGCGCTCGTCCTGCTGGGCAGCATACATTTTCTGAAGCTGCTCGCACTCCTGGTGGGAAAACACACACACACACACACCCCAGGCCAAATATTTAACAGGGAAGCTAATAAGGAGAATAATTAAAAAGGAATTCAAAGAACATTGCAAGTTAGTATTCAGGCTCACCGGGTATTACTAATGATCATTTAACACAGCGGATTACAATATTTGGAATAAATTACCATCCTGGTAATAATTACAACGGCAGCAGAAAGACTTTTAAAACCGTTTTTATGCTAACCCTGCTTTGTGCATTTGGTTCTGAGTGCAGCGCTTAGAGGAAACATGGACATCCTCTATTAAAACCAGAGTTTTATTGATTTCCAGCTGCACCTGCTTGCCCTCACAGCTGAATATTTTCAGAGGTTTTTTTTCCCGGACGACGGATTCAGTCAGGAATTGGACCACTGTGAGTTGACATAACTGCTTCCATCGAAGTTTGCAATGGTTCTGATCCAAATCGTGCTTCTCTGTTAATGAACTGAAGTCTGTACGCAGACAACGGCTGCAACATGAGTTAGTGTAGTACATACTAGAGCAGCGATCCAATACAGTGTGCAATAAGTGTGCAGATTTTGCGACTTTTACATTGAGACACAGCAAACGAATAGACGGAAACTCATTCCTACTTCTTTAATATATCAACACAATCTAACAAAATATCTTACGTTCTCCTGCATTAAGCTCTGATTACAATGTAATTTAAATGTAAAGAAAACATTAAATTCTAGATGGTAAATAATAGTTTCTGCAAGTCATTCTAAAATTTATTCTAGAATAAATAAGTTCTCTTATTGATTTTTTAAGCTCTGAAAGGTTTTTCTTCTCTGTGTTCATCGGATTTAATTGTCAGAGCATAGAGCAGCTCTCAGCTCCACTGGAAGTGGACTTCAGTGCCAATAGTTCGAATCAGAACATGTAACAGGGCATCTTTTCAAGGCTATGACCCCTCAACTTTGGATTACTTGAAGACCTGAGGGCGCCACCTAGTGTTCATGTTTTTAAGAACAAGTTGAAGATTCTTTTAGCCGATCTTTGCACTGAATCTGCGGTCACTTGATTTGATTTCTTATGGATCGGCTATTTTTATCATTGTTTTTTTTGTTCTCAATTTGAACTTTTAACACTTCATTCTGTTTCCTCAGTCGGTCCAGCTCCGATCCATCATAGTTAATGTATGAGTAAACTGTGAACTGAGATAGAGATGGTTGTAGGGTTTTTTTTTAAAGGAAATCTTTATGTATTTAATGCACTTTATGCACATTTTTTTTTGATTTCATGGAAAGTTTCTAGTTTTTCAAACCATTTCCATCTTCATTACTGAGCTATAAAGGAAAACACTCTCATCAATGACCACTGAAAAGAAACTGCTTCAGGCTACAGGCCCAGGCCACCATGCTCTGGAGGAAACTCTGCCCCCTACAGCATTAACAGAGCCATAGCACACTCTTTCATCAACGACATAAAGCATTCTGCTTTTCCTTTCAGTGTGTCACTGTCACAAGCCCACAAGTCATGTGTACCTTCGCCTCTCCTCCAACCCCATTAACCTCTTAACACTTCATACTAATTGTAATCCCGGCACGTCACTGCGCTCCTAAGATGAAGCGGCCGCAGCGAGCGCCATGATTATCCCCCTCCCTATCTATGCCTCCTGCAGGGAGAGCTAATCTCATCGCTGGGTCACTGCGGCTGATGTGATGCCTCCAGAAGATGCTTCGGGACTTCCGACCCCCGCCGCTGCAGACTCGGTCTGGTCTCACATGATTATGCGCTGTGAGCCGCGTGTCGAGATTACGGTGAGGCTAAAGTGTGCCAGTGTTGCTTCATCGCTAAACTTGAACTGGCTGACTTCGTTTGACCTTTGGCCTTCACCTGATTAGTGAAAGACTTAAAAAAAAAAAAAAAAAAAAACTAGGATAAATGCTGGTGCGTCGATATCTACCAAGAAAAGTTAAAACTCTGATCACAAACATTTTTTTAGGTGAAAGGGAAAGCCTGTTTGCTTTAGATTAGCTCAATCAACAAAGGTTTGTTTCGTTCACTAACAAGTAAGTGTGACCTGACAGCTTAGCATGTGTTCCTCTCCTGACATGATGACCTTTGTCCTCTAACACAGCCAACCCATCCCTGAGTGACATATCCTCCTCCATGACCAAACATTTCAGTTTTGTGTTTCATGAAGTATTTAAGGCAACATGTTTCTTTATTAATGAAAGAACTTAATATTTCACGCCAGGTGAACCAGGAAGCAGAATGCGTGAACGGGCGTATGAGAGGAGTGTTTTCACATCCAGTGCGTGACTTCTCCCACACCGTCTGCCGGATCACAGTATTTTCTCATATTCATAAAGTGCAGAGTCACAGTGGCAGGAATCCCCAGGAGAGTTGATCCTGCATGGGACCGGCTGCAAAGCATCACGATTTCTGCCATCCTTCCTCCACTGAGAGCTAAAACTGTTGCGTCATTGTTTATGGGCACCTGTGAGAAAGTGCAGGGAACGGGAGGGAGGGGGTGTGAGGACCTCTGAGATCCCAGCAGCTGCTCAGGTCACTGCTGAGTCACTGGATCAGGAGCAACATGTCAGGAAATATTAATGTCGTCACTGGACTAAAAAAAAGACAGTATTATGTCTTTAAAAGAGTGTTACGCAAAGAGAAAATCATCAGGATGTGGCTCACAAATATCTATTCTGCCACAATTTTTAGTAGATGAGTACCTTTTGGTGTTTCTTAGCATTACTTGAATGCTGATCAGAGAGAAACCACAAAGGTCTCCCGACATGTTGTCAACAGAAGATTTACTCAATTTTCCTACGAAGGGAACGGGATCGACACAATGCAACATGACCGCAACTATAAAATTTTCGCAACCATGTATTGTGAAATATTACAAAAGTTGTATGTGGTAAAACTCTATAAATAATGTTTACTTTGCAACACCCAAACCAAAAGACAAACTCTCTTCACTGTATTCCCAGGAATTCTTTTCCATGAGGTCGGAACCGCTTCATCTGTGTATCGTTCAGGTACACTAAAGATCAGAGCCTTGCAATTCTTGATTACAAAACAAATAATTCATATACTGGCAGTGTTTTAAGTTTAAACACATGCAGCAACACACCGGAACCAGACTGTTTAAAGCAAACCAATCATAAACAACTGTTGTTGAACTTGGCATTGAAGTTTTTTTTATGATCTCAGAACTCTAATCACCTTCTTCAAATTTAGGAATCACAGGACAGAATTTGCTTAGCCATCCCAGCAGAACACTTGGCTTACTAAAAATAGAACAGGAGGCAGAGCTTTCAGTTATCAGGCTTCTCTCATGTAGAACCAGCTCTTAGGTTCAGTTAGGGAGGCGAACACAGTCGCTACTTTTAATGTTCAGCTTGAGACTTCCGTTTTTAATAAATATCACCACACTCAGGGCTGGTTAAGGCTTCCTGGATCACTTTCTCTTGAAGCTGTTGATGGGCGGAGGCCTTTCTGACTCACTATGTTTCACTATTAGATGTCACGAACCTTTTGTCTCTGTGTCTTCTTCTCCCCGAGACTTTGGATTGCAAGAAGACTTGCGAAACCCCCCCACTAAGAAAAGTACAACCTCCGGGCCAGACAGCAAACTGCCAGTGTTTACTCCCGACACCGAGGAGCGTTTTACCTGCTTGAGCTGCTTAATGAGGCTGCTTTGCTCGAGTTGAGCCTTGAAGGCCTGGATGGTGGCGGCACCGTCGGAGAACCGTCGAACGGGGGAGAAGCGCTCCATGGGGAGATGGAGGGTGTTACAGTCCTTGTAGCTGGATCTGCAAAGAGGAACCACACAGAGCGGCCACAGACAAGTGTGGGCACAAATAACATGGGAACAGAGAGAGAGACACACACACACACACGCACACACACAGATGAGACAAAGAAACAGAAACAAGAGGTGTGAGCTCTTCCCAAGCTGTGTAGGTAACGTCATTCAAATCACTGCATTCATTATGCAAACTGATGTTAGTTTTCCAAGGGAGACAAGCCGCCGGTGCTGAAAGTTCATATAACAACAACACTGCCATCAAGGAGCGTTTCTGAAACTTACCGGTGATGGCGAACGTCTCTCTGAGCAGAGCTTAGAAGGTGAGGAACTTTTTACTACACAGCAACGGGGACACTAACAGCTACCGTGTGTCAGCATGCTCATCGATAACAGTTCTTGGGGAAGCACTGAACTAAAACACATCGTTTCCATCAATAAAGGGTTCCACCATAACAAAAACCAAATCACATGAGCAAACAGAGCTTCTAGTTTCATTCACAAACTGAAATCGGCCCGATTTCAACCAGCTTCGAGTTTCCTTTAGTATCTAAACAAAGAGCCATTCTCGACTGCGCTGGAGGGAAATAACGCTTACAGCGGACAGCGGTTCAAACAATGACACCGACGCCATCATTACACAGGAATATCTGCCAATGGAAATAATTTGCAAACTACAAAGCTTTGGGTTTTTCACTCAAACAAAAAATCCTGGGAGGGAACCTGCTACATACCTGCTCTTTCCAGATTTTTGGGGAAGAAATGTTTATTTACAGTCTGGTGAAGTGGAGATATGTCTGCCTCGGGCCACAAACTCCACCATCATCTCCCACACAGGAAGATTAACACACCCATCATGTAAGGGGTCTTCAGTGGTGCGAGTGTGAAACCAGTTCAGCGTGCTCGTGAGGATTTGTGTGTGTGTGTGTGTGTATGTGGGGGGGGGAACATTGGAGAGAAAGCTAGGTCTTCTTTTAGTGCGTGAGCCCGAGTGTCCGTGCGTGTTTGTGCAAATACAGCTCGGAGCGGGTGTGTCCCCTCACCGGGTGTGTATGTCGAGGGCCCAGCCCCCCCTCTGGCGGGGGCCCTGGGGCCGCTGTGACTCTGCCGAGGGCTCGCCATGCGATGTGCTCGTTAGCGCGTGCGTCGTGTGCCGCTTGGAGCGGTTCGCCAGGTACCTGGGCCGCAGGGAGGGAGGGAGGACGGGGGTGAGGGTGGGAGACAGGAAGCAGCGCTGGTCAGCTCTCTGTCCTTATTGGCTAATGGAGATGGGGGGGAGAGGCCCGCCCCTTCCCAACTCTGCCAATAGGTTCCATTATTCAGTCGTAGCCAATCAGAAAAACATGAGATGAAGTTACACCACAGATGGATGTTATAGCTTATGGACACCCACAAGCCCCCAGTTTCCAATGGAGGGATTGGACTGGTTGTCACTTTGTAGTTACTGGTTTTGCAAGCTTCAGTGTAAGCAAAGCCGTGTGAGAAAAGAGTGGGAAAGGTCCAGAGAGTCATTTGGCACTCGCCGAAATGAAACAGATCAAGCAGCTCTTTGCCAAAAGAGTCTGAGAGAAAGGAGGGCCGTACTTGGTGGCGGATTCAGTTTGGAACTGTGGGAGAGGCGCTGGCGCGATGGAGAAAAGAGGAAAGATGGGATGAGCACCACAGCAGAGTGGCCACCTCCCGTTGGGGGAAGGAGGGGGGAAGCAGAGCAGCCTGGAGGCACTCACTCCCAGCAACCCAGGACACCAGCAGAGAAGACAGGACGTGCCGTCTGATCAGGACCGGCGAGGAAGCCCGAACCTGGAGGTCTCATTAAGATGAGAAATCTCATCCAAGATTGTGGTCATAAATGTACGAGATATGAATCTAAAGCTTTTCTCTACGTGATTGAACATGTAGAGAGAGGTAAATCAGGATGTATTTCTTAATGAAAATGAGGAAGTGTTTTAATTTTCATATTAAGTTATTCAAACTACTGATTCGACAACGATTTACTATTTAACCTGAGCTCACAGGTAGTCGGGCTTCCACAGTATCCAGTTCAAACAGCACCCCTGTAGTAAAACACGCCGTTAGCGAAAAGCCGCGACCGAAGATTACCTCTGTACTGCTTCTTGGTCCGGCTCGCCGTCTGAACCTTCCTCATCCACCGGAGCGACTGCAGGGATGGGATGCTGACCGAGCGAGGGAGAGAGGGAGTTTAGGTCTCAACGCTTGTTTGAGACATTGCCCACACAAAGCTGAACACTCTCAGACGCTCCCACCCTCACCGGGCTGGCGACGAGCGGCGAGGGCCCTCGGGGCCTCTTCAGAAGCTGAGCGTGTAGCTGGATGTTGGCGCCGCCGTCGGAGGCTCGCCGGCCCAGAGGCCCCATGCCGTTGAGCAGCTGCAGGGTCGGAGGCTGCAGCAGGGATTGCTCCTGCGGGGAGACGAACCACGAGAGGTGGGACCAGGGAATCGACCGCGGCCTCCGGCTGAAACCCGGCTGAGGTGGAAATGACGCTACCTTGTATTCCAGCTGCTGCGTGGGCTGCAGGCTCTGCGTGGGCATGAGAGTGTGCATTTGGCCCATGGTCGGAGCGAGCGTGGGGAAAGGGGGCTGGGGTAGTGCGCCACGGGGGAAACCCGGTGGAAGTTTCTGGAGGTCCTCCTGCATCTCCGTCCTGTGATGGAAGACGAAACGACAGGGAGGGGTGAGTGAAAGCTCCTGTTTATGGTCCCATGCCTTAGCTATTGTCTTATTTAGGATAAATTATTTAGGCGCACTTTAAATAACCCAGAGTCCATCATCACTGTATCAGCTCACTCGCGAACAAACGCATGCCATTTGTGATCACCCACTGGTGTTTTTAAATGAGCTATAAAAAGCTCGCTGCTCTTACATTTGATTGCATTAAAACCTGACACCGTGCTCTGAGGCACTCTGTTGTTCACAGAAATAGCTTTTTTTTTTTTTTTGTAATATAATTTCTAAACTGTGGGGGAAGAGAAACTGTGTTGCAGATTGGAGTAAAAATGTCTATTTAAAATCATGGTTGGAAACAAGCAAATGTCGCGACAGGTAAGCTTAGAGCTGTACGAAGACAATCAACAGGGAATAAACAGGGTGGTGATTCAGTGGGGAGAGCAGTCGTCCCCCAATCTGGAGGCTGTGAGTTCGATTCCTGTCTCCCACTGTCTGCATGTCGAAGTGTCCTTGGGGAAGACACTGAACCCTGAATTACCCCCACTGTTGTACATCGCTTTGGACAAAATCGTCTGCTAAGTAAAATTGTAAATTGTAAAATACATCGAAGCATGAAAACAGTGAAAATCAAGTCTGAGATTGTGCGGTTATTGTGCCTTTTAGTGTGAGGAAACTCAAGCATGTGGGTGAATTTTAATGCTTCGGGGAGCTGCTTGTTGCAGTCTTGTGCAAACCACTCGACATTTTGGCAAACCAGATCAATGTGAAAGGAAATATGCCAAAGTCGTACATATACCTTAAGTTTCATAACAAAAGGCTTCAGAAATAAGCAGAAAGGAACACGTGGAAGTTGTAGTGTGTTACCTTTGGTCTGGTACCCCCACTGTGTGCCGCCTCATCGACAGGTAGCGAGCCATGGCCTCGGGCGAAGGCTCCTCTCCTTCGTCACTGTCCAGGGCCATGCTGCCATCCGGCTGAACAAGAAACACACACTTTGTATATCTATATCATTCTTTTAAACACAGGTTTTACATGCATCAACTTTCTACTAATCACATTTCAAACTTCTCTCTCTTCCGAATGCTGCAGTGCAGTGATCTGACGCACTCTCGTATTTCACAACGTTTGTGAGTCACAACCACAGCGTGTTAAGTCCGAGTGTGTCAGTGTAGCTAAGTGTGCTCGACTGAGATCTGATCGCAGACTACGAGAAGGATCGCATGCTACAAGAGCATCTTAAACACGAGTAATGAACCACGAAGCTTGGACAGGAATTGAGAGAGAATTGAGAAACAAATACTGGATGCTGTTTGAGAGAGTGGCGCTCCAGAGAAGAGCTGTTTTGCTGTAATAGAGTAGCAACTTAAAACAGTTAAAAGAAAATACCGTCCTGTAAAAATGTGACTGTGATTTTAAATCGTGAACAAAAAGTCCCGAGTGGTTTGCGTTTGCTTATCAAGTGTTATGACCCTAAATCCCGGCCACCCACGGGCAGCCAGCCTGACGTAACTAAGTGGACTGTATTGTTGACTCACCTCAACAATCTGGTTCTCCGGGTTGATGAGCTGGACGTGGGGAACGGTCATGCTAACGGGATTACCCTGTGGGTCCGTCTGCTGGGCATGCACATACACACAAATAGGTCATGTGAGGATTGGGCTAGTTTTATATCAATCTTCTTAAGGGCAGTGGGATTGGCAGACATGGGTTAATCAATCCATTCAGTGGGCAAGAGCAGCGTGCGAGCAGGCGAACGCCTTTATCGAAGGCAGGAAATAAATAAACAAATCACAAATATGTTTTTTTTTTTTTAAATACGGAAATTACACTCCTTAAGCCTCATAAATCCCCACAACACTGCGTTAGAAGTTGGCATTGGCTTAGAGAGGAACACGGATGAATCACCTGTACAGCATTTAGAGGATAGGGAATGGGGCGCGGCGTCGGTGGAGCAACCCGCAGGGTCTTGTGTTTCTTGAGGCGGTCGGCCAGCAGACTGTAGATGGCACTGTAGTGATCATACGCGTCGGTTTGTAGCGACTGGAGAAGAAGAGGCGGGTAAAACATTAGTGGCACTGTGGATGTTTGTGCTACCAACTGAAGCTCATGAGTGGAAAATCAGATTCAAGTTTAAAAAAGTCTCCAACCTGAAGGGTGCGCTCTCGGTCCAAACCCATCTCAGACATCGCTATCAGCACCTGCTCGTTGATGAGCTCGATTTCTCTCTCCGTTTTCACCTGTTCGCACTCAGCTATCAACTGCAAGGGAGGAGTAACAGGATTAAAATGAAATAAATGACTCGGGGATCAGTGTGAAACAGATCATCAAATCCTAAAATGTGAGCAGAACTGGTGCTCCTGTGGAAAACACTTTCTACGACCCTACGATGACCTGAAGCTGCTGTGCAAGACTTTTCTTTCTCTGCCTGCTAAAAGCAGGTACATTGTGGCCAATATCATCATTATCTTATTATTCTGGATTCAAACTGTCCTCATAATCTAAACCTTAGAAAACAGGGCTGGTGCAGGGGGTTTATGGGAAATACTTACCACTGCCATTTGCAGTGAATTCTACTAGTTAATATTCTATGAGTATTTAAAGTCTATAGTCCAGACACTAAATACACCAAGTACATTGTGACCTATATTACTTGAACTGAAGAACTTCCAAAAAGATGAAAAAGTTCGTGGAGCACATTCAGTTGAGCAACAAAGATAAACACAGCGTCCCAAAGGCGGAGAATCCCAACCTTCTGTCCTCAGTGAACCCCAGGTTGCCTTTGACCCACTTTCTTATCGCTAATGTTCTAAAACATTACAGTGAAGACTTTTTTTCTTCTTATTTTTAGGCATGTGCAAATCTAATTTTGGCTTTCGAACTACTGCTCTGGGGCTTCATTTGGATACAGTGTAAAACAAGAAGAATACAGTGACCTTGTGCAAACCGTGGGCTCACCCTGTCAAACTCTGGGTCTGGGTCTCCTTGCCTCATCCACTTGTTCTTACAGATCTGCTCCATGGTCAGCCGCCTGCTGGGCTCCAGCACTAACATGTGTCTGATCAGGTACTCACAGTCTGCAAAACGCACGGGAACATCAGGCGAGATCAAACAGAAATACAACAGAGGTAGTACAAAAACAAAAAACACACGGGAGAGTGACTCCTACCTGTGGACATGAAGAAAGGGATGCGGAACTTTCCACTGAGGACACGCGCCCGCAGATTTTGGAGAGTGCTGCCGTCAAAGGGCAGGGCGCCGCATACGAGCACATATAACACCACACCTAAGCTCTACACGAGCGAGTAAGACAAACAGATTATGAGTGTATCACTGGTAAATATGACTCTTCAACTAGTAATCAGCCACACTCACCCATATATCTACTTTAGGTCCGTCATACTCCTTTCCCTCAAAAAGCTCCGGCGCTGCATAAGGAGGGCTGCCACACCACGTTTTCAACAGCTGGCCTCGGGAAAACAGGTTGCTGAAGCCAAAATCTGCCAGGAGGAGGGACGGCGCAGGACATGTTGATTCAATCCCATCATTTCCTCCAAAGTCAGAAAAAGCTCCAAAAGCACATGCTGGCACTTGCCAACGCCCACTCACCGACCGAGACGGCCCGTAACCACCGAGGGAAGTTTCCCACCCTTACACTCGAGTGCAAACACAAACACACACCTGCAATTTTGATGTTGAGGTTGTGGTCCAGCAGCAGGTTCTCGGCCTTCAGGTCTCTGTGGACGATGTTGCGGCAGTGACAGAAATGCACCGCCGCCACAATCTGCTTGAACTTCTTCCTGGCGTCTTTTTCCGCCATACGGCCGTGTGCCACCAGATGGTCTACGGACACGGACACGGACACGGACACGGACACACACACACACACACACACACACACACACACACACACACACACACACACACACACACACACACACACACACACACACACACACACACACACACACACACACACACACACACACACACACACACACACACACACACACACACACACACACAACTGAGTTATGGGGGAGTTAGGTAATCAGTCAGTCTGCCGTCCTATTCAAGCTTTTTAAACTAAAGTTTACACTGGTGAGACAGATCTGTACGATAGTGACTTACAAAACTTTTTACCCCCTTTGGACTTTTCCATATTTTGTCAAATTACAACCACAAGATGTAAATTCATTTTATTTTCATTTATTTTATTTCTACAAAATGTGTCACATAATTTGGAATGGAAGGAAAACGATACATTGTTTTCAGATTTTTTTTTTTTTTTCCAAATGCAAAACTGAAAAGTGTGACATCCAGAGGAGCCGTGCCCTTTTACTCAGATCCCCTGAAACAAAATCCAGTGAACGAAGAGTCTTCAGAAGTCACCTAATAAGTAAATAGAGTCCACCTGTGTGCATCTCTCCTGTGAAAGTCTCAGACCTTCATTGGAAAACTTTTGTGAACAAACAGCACCTTGAAGACCAAAGAACACGGCGCACAGGTCTGGGAGGAAGTTGTGTTGGAGAAGTTCAAAGTGGGGTCAACTTAAAAAAAAATCCCAAGCTTTGAACATCTCACAGAGTGCCATGCAATCAATCCATCATCAAAATGGAAAGAGAATCACAACTGCAAACCAACGAGGACATGGCCATCCACCTTAACTGACACTCCTGGCAAGAAGTAATCCGTCCACAGGACAATCCACAAATCAGACATAAACAAAGCCAGAAGAAGTCACATTTGCAGCTGGAGACACAGCAAACATGTGGAGGAAGGTTCTCTAGTCAGATGACACCAAAATTTTACTTTTTGGACAAAATGTAAAATGTTGCGTGTGGTGAAAAAATAACACTGAAAACACCATCCCCACTGTGAAACATGGTGGTAGCAGCATCATGCTGTGGGGATGCTTTTCTTCAGGAGGGACAGGGAGGCTGCTCAGAGAGATGACGGGAAGATGGATGGAGCAAAACTGTTGGACCTCCTGCAAGAAAACCTGCTTAGAGTCTGGAAAAGACTTGAGACCGGGGCAGAGGTTCACCTTCCAACAGGACAACGATCCAAAACACACAATCAGAGCTCCAATAGTGAGGCTTAGATCAAAACATATTTATGTGACAGAATGGACACGTCAAAGTGCAGACCTTCCTCCAACCGAAAATCTCTGGCATTCCTTGAAAACTGCTGTTCACAGACACTCCATGTAATCTGACAGAGGTTGAATTATTTTACAAAGTAGAATGGGCAGTCTCTAGATGGGCAAAGCTGATAGAGACATACCCCAAAGGACTTCAGCTAAAAGTGGCTCAGGGAGTGTAAATACTTTTGCACACTTCACAGTTTAATTTGTTCATGTATCACTTTCCTTCTACTTCACACTGTCTTGATCTAGCACATAAAATCCCAATAAAACACATTTACATATGTGGTTGTAAAGTGAAAACTTTTGAAAAGTTCCAAGAGTATATAATTAGTATATTTGGTTTGGTTTGGCTCAGTAAACACAACACTCACCATTAGTGAGAAATACAAGGCAGACTTTGATCTAAGTTGATTAAAAACAATAAAAAAAAAATAGATCCAGAAAGGGGAAAAAGCAGGAGGACAAGAAACGACATACACAACCAGTGCGGGAGACTTCCTTACCGAATATCTCTCCACCACTAGCATACTCTGTTACCAGATAGATCATCCTCTCCGTCTCCATCACCTGAAGATATAAACAAATGATAAAAAAGAAAACAGGACCTGCAGACCCTCTGACAGGCCAACATCTAGTGATGGGCGGTTCACCCGTTACACAACAGCATGACTAAGCATTGTTTGGCATACAAACAAGGAAGATTTAAATAGACCAAAAAAAAAAAAAAAAATCCTGCCATGTACTTGAGCGCAGTGTTGAGTCTATGTATGCGAGAGGACTTCAGCATCAAGTTGCACAACATCAAGTGAGGAGAGGATGTTTAAACAACTGCTGGCTGCTTCAGACAACACACTCGGTATGAGCCTGATGCTTTAATCTCCGTAAAGAAGAATACTTTATGTTCATCTCTTGCTATAACAAATGGGAGTTTCACAGAAACCAATTGGTAAATAACTGTGGCAAAGTGTTTAGATGGGATGTGATGAAATAAAATGTGGCATTTTACAAAACAAAGAAGTGAAAGAGCTGTGTGATGTGTCAGAGTAATGAGCACAGCGACGGTGCAGCCCCTGTACATGAGATGATGTGTATTTATTTGTGTGGCTATGCTAACAATACAATTCACAACAAAGTCTTGCTTAGATTTAGGGAAAAGTACACAGTCATTAAAGGTAATAGATTACAAGATTTTAACATAAAATGCAGTTAAGTTGTCCGGGGAACTTGAAATTCTGAGCTTGGTTTGCAGTAGAGCTGGAGGAAATTACAACTTCCTTCATGTAAAAACCCTGCTATTGATAACTAAACACAGTCGCGTCATAGAAACGTATGACAACATGAGGTCATTGTAAAATGTCAGACTCGCAAGTCTGCGCTGGGACAGTTGCAAGGGCTCTGAATTAGCAACAATATCAGTAATATTTTCCGACCTGAAGATGTTCTCATCAGCTGGAACACTGCGACTCCTTTTGTTCATAATGAGATACTCTAAGAGACTGTTTGAACAGTCAATATTAAAATAAGAACGCTACCCTCGTTGTTCCATTTCTCATGCGTCTGTTTCACTGTGGCTGCCGAATAGAGGCAGACAGAGAAGTAAAACATTTTCAAATGGTCAGAATTCTTCCAAAAACCTGCTAAATTTTCTCAAATTGTGCAGCCTACCATGCACTATATAATCAAGATCTATAAGCTATTCCACGACTAGGGATGGAGCACACAGAGCGGAGGTCTCGGGTGAAAGCCGTGAGCGGACCGTGCCCTCGGCTCTGCGGGTGAACACACACCTGATAAAGGCGGATGATGTGGGGGTGCTTGAGAAGCTTCATGATTTGCACCTCTCTGAAGATCTTCTTCAGGTTCTCATCATCCAGTTGGGTCTTATCCACTATTTTGATGGCCACCTGAAGACAGACGGGGAGACGAAGAGATTATGGAGGGCAGAACGTGGAGAAGACAGAAGCGAGTGGCGCTGAAGGGCAGAGGGGGGCACGACGTAACAAAGGATTTGTTGTAAACCAGACAATATGTTTACGAGCTCTCACTCCTAAAAATACACACAAACACTCAGATTAACAATATTCAGCTGACGCTTAAATTACAGGCAACAGATCTGGGGCACGGTCGCGGTGCCCTCGCAAGACTGCTGTGATGACACAATTATCACAGAGGAGTAACATGCCGAGAAAATAACCAGCTCAGGCACTGAGGAAAGGGTGTGAGTCAGACAGACCCAATTTACCGTGACCTGGGAGAGTTAATCCATTATTACGGCGTAAAAAACAAACAAAAAAGAGAAAAACAGAAACTTAAAAAAGACAAATAGTGTGCGGCTCTCAGAGGAGCTGGAGGATTTTCTTATGGTGATGATCATTCAAACCGCGTCTTGTCAAATAGTGCTTTCTTTGCATTTCCAGCTTGTTTGGGTAACCTGACCTTCGCTGTAACCTTCGACTGTAAGCACAGCACTTGCATAACCGCTGAGACAATAGCTCCGGCAGCGTGGACCGTAATGGTGTGTGACAGGAGCTTTTCTCTGCCACTAAGCAATGGGTAGATGACTTTAATGACTTAATCAAGCAAAGCTAATGGGGATGCCCCAAAACGCAGCTTATGCCAAAAATAGATGAGCGAGGGCTGTGGAAACGAAAAGCACGCGGCGATCTCTCACACACTCATCTGACAGATTTTTTTTTTTTTTTTTTTTTCTGGAGTAGCATCCTGAGCTCTCCCTTTCCTTGGAAAAGACACAGAGAAGGTGAGGCCGCCTGAAGTCCGACAAGGCCGACTTCCTGTTCCAAATGGGAAGGGGAAGTGAGGAAGAGCGAGCACAGGGCTCCTGAGAGCACAGTGGCAAAAATCCAGCTCACTGTGTGGTTTCCCTTCAAGGGGATTGTACAAATTGTGGAAAACATGTGCGCTACAAGACTGAATGTCTCCCCTGCATGCAGGTATGGCTACCTGGACGGTTTCCACACGTCTCAACTGTGCCAGAGATGAGTTCTTAATCTGAGAGGAAATCGGTTACAAGAACAATTCAAAATACAAATTTTTCAAACAAAATTATCTTAGTTAAATGCTCTGCCACTCATATCTGTTTGTGCCATAATGATAGCTGATAACCTGATATCTGGCAATTCATTAGTTGTACGTCCATAAATTGTATGTTACTACTATGATTTCACAACCTTTTGTTCCCTAGATATTGAAAATAAATATCAATATTGAAAATTGCACATTTAAGTAAACATGGAAGACTTCATTTCTGTATTCTCTCTTTTTATACAAAGAATGTACGAAAATTAAAATCCAATATTGAATCTGACAGCAATGTATCAACTCTCAAAAAGCTGTGGATTTGCAAGTGTTGCTTGTAAATCATATTGTTGCATCGCTTTCTGCTTCAGGCATAGATCACAACACTGCCACCTAGCCACTGACGGACCGAGGGGAAGTCGATGAGACAGAAAGTCTCGCCAAGCTGTGCACGGAGCCCCACTTCTGGCTAAGCGACTGGCGGCTCGTTGGAAAACCCTTCAACTGGTTCCAACGGTGTAAAAAGCTTCCTCCAACAAAGGTTACAGGGGGGATCAACAAGAGTCACGGTGCCTGCCAAAATCACGCCGTCGGGAAACACAATAAGTTTGTCCGCACACAAATATGATACGGATACGAGGGAGCACAGACCCTCAGCAAGGCCCTGTCACAAGACATCACGACACTATTTCTGAAAAAGGAAAAATGCATCTTAAAGGTGTTGGAGGCAGGATTCCATATCTCCGCCATCTTGCTTAGGGTTACCTAAGCAAGATGGCGATTTGACCCATCTAAGATGGTGATTTGAAACCCAGCACAGCCAATCCTGTCCTGTTTTCTCTGACATCACGCCCTTACGCAAGTTAAGCCCCTCCCACAAGAACGTGCGACGAACGCCCCTCGACCAATCATGGTTAGAGCCTCAGGGGCTCTTCTGATTGGTCAAAGATACCTGGAGCTGTCGAGATTCCTTTTCAGCTCAGAACAGAGACAGATGGAAACGCTGCGCCCGCGCGGCAGTATAATTATGCTACACTCCTAAAGGATTATCAATGGATACTCTTAACATTTAATCCAAAGAAAACACAGAAAAATTAGCACTGACTAGCAAAATCCTGCCTACAGCACCTTTAAATTATTTTCTAGCATAAGGTAAAGCTCAGTGAGATGAGGCAGTGATGCAACATGTCAAAAAAAATTCCCTGTGATTTATCTTAATACTGGTGAGCATACATGTTGAACCCCTTCATGTTCTACAGCACTTTATGCTATTCAGAGTCACAGGGGACTTTAGTCGGTCTATCCCGGTAAAGGCAGACAATTAAATTCACACCTGCCATCCATTTAGAGTCACCAGTTAAGTGGAAATATGCAAAATGAGATGAGCGTGCAAACTGCACCGAAATCCACCCACCGAACTCGAACGGTGGATATTCTATTAGTGAGACGAGAGCACGAACCAGAGCTTTAAATGATGCCGAGATATCACAAAACACAGAACTCCAGGTATACCAAACCCCGCTCATTCCCCTCCCTCATCACATATGTTTCACACTGTATGTGGGCATCTGTGTGGAATTTGTGTCTATGAGGTATTTTAAGCAGAAGCAGTCTATTTCTGGAGCTGGCACTGGTCCGGCTTTGTTGACGTAATGCCTCCCCTCTGCATCTTCTGGAGGGTACCAACAGGACATCTGGATCACGCCAACACTCCCACACTCAGACGGACGCCGACATCTTCACACGCACAATGTGCTCACTTTGAGGGCAGCGCGACCTTGCTGGAAAGAAGAGCTGCGAATACAATAAACAGAAGCCTGATTTCTGAAGTCTTGTGATGGAAGGCTGTTCAACAGCTAAACGAAAACAGAGACACAAAGGACCAGCTGGGGCAGTCGGGAGTACGCCGTGGACTTGCAAATATTTAGGGTTTCATGTGAATGATTACTCAACGACTGTCTTTCTCACATTGCACAGGCTGGATCATTTGGCTGACAACTGGCTAAAGATTTTAAAAATTACATAACGACGTGACGGAAATGGAAGCAGATCTAAAGTATTTGGGCCTGGGGATCCGGCTTAGGTTCAACCAAGGTGCGATTATCATGTAGTGACTGGAGTGTGTGTACTTCAGTCATCTCAGGGTGTTGAATCTACTTTTAACTATCTTCCATGACTCTGGAATTTTCCATCGAAAGATCTGGGTTCACACTCGCGCACAGACACACACACACCCCCCCGAAAGGCCGGCTGCAATGAGATGAAGTGTCACATAGCCTCTCCGATCACAAGACAGTGACCTCAACACTGCACCATGTCACAGCAGCTGGTGTCCAGCAGAGGCGTTCGGACCATTTACTGTACCGTAAACACACACACACACACGCACGCACGCACGCACGCACGCACGCACGCACATACATGCATGCATGCATGCAACAAAGACTTGAGGCAGAAAAAAAAAAAACTGCCACAAAACTACAGGTAGTGGCAGTGGTCAAAAAGCAGACCTGTTGACAAGGCTTAGACACAAGTTTAACTAAAACCTCAATAAATTTTCTCGGTTACATCATTTTGAGAAGCCAATGTTTCTGCTCAGTCAGGTTTGTTTCATCTTGTGATGATGTTCCAACTTGCAAGCACAAAGCTTTAAAATTGATTCCAACACGTTTTCTTTAAAACTTCAATCATCATCATTCAGTCTTTAATATTTTTTATGTGTTCATACAGTAAAGACTAAAAGACACACAAGCAACACAACAAAAACATGCTTCATGCCATTTTTATTAGATTCTTTATCTCTCATTTGATTCATAATTTCCAAAAGCTAACATTAAAGGAAAGTGATGTAAAACTGGCAAGCTGTTTGGTTGTTTGGTGCCAGCATCACCGTGAACCACATCCGGATTTGTCTTTGTTCACATTTTCCACTCATCTAATACATAACTATAAACGTCACCTAATTCAAACAATTAGTCTTCAACATGCAACTAGTAACATTTGACAAAGATCATATTTCTAATTTCATATACGTTACATTTGATTAAAAAGTATCATTAGATAAACAGAAAAAAAAACCACACAAAAGTGAATGACAACTTTTTAAGGTGACTACTGGGAGGCTGTGAGGATAGCACAGTGCTTTCATTTAGCTGGAAACTCTGGACAGTGAGAGGTTATCAACGTAGGACAGAGTGTATGGACAATAAATACTACAATAGGGAGATACACGGCGGGTAATGTTTAGAACTCCAGCTGTATCCTCCGTGAAGATGGGAAGTTGGCCATGTCGATGCATAAACAGTACAGTATTTTTTGCATCTTGGAACTCAAACAAACTTCCACTTTTCTAATGGGAAGCCCCTACTTTGACCTTGTCCCCCCCCCCCACCAGCCAGAACTTTCCCACTCCCCAGTGACTCATGAATGCACCATTATTCTGGAGGTGACGACACAGCAGCATTTGTAAACATGGCCACGGCACATGAGCGGCCGGCTGAGATAGACACACCACGGCAAACTGAAGGTCCAGGGAGCGCTATGTACAAAGACATTTATGGAACATTACGCCTGTCCTCAAGTCAATGTTTGCTGCCATTCGGTGACCTGGAACGTTGACTGTGGCGGCTGAAACGGCAGGATGCCCGCATTTCTAGCACCGTCATATTTGGGGAAAAACATTACATGGTCTCATCATACGTCACGCCGATGCCAAACCACTCATTACTCAGAAATGGTTTGCAAAACATGATGTGGCTTTTTCGCTGAACGCTGACATTTATCAGAGTTCAACACAATATAAACTTTGAGCCATTTTGCTAAATGGTGTATCTTACAATTTTCAATCAAAGTCCACTTACTTCCTTGCGGTCAGATAGCTTCCAAACTCCTCTCCCCTCATTCTTTCTGACATTGTTAGCGACTTTCCAAAACATTCACAGCCACCCGGCGCTCGACTCCAGCACTTCTTTCCACTGTTAATCAACTTTTTTTGGTGAGACGTTTCAGCACACTGCTTTCATGCTGCCTCCCAGCACTGCCGATCAGACTGAAACACCGATTCCCCATGTGGTCAGACAAAATGTGAGATACTGCAGCACACTTAAGCCATGAGAAAATTTCATTACTGACATGTACGCAAAAGAAAAATGAAAGCTCTTCTCAGTGTCAAGCAAAACTTCAAGACAGAAAAAAAAAAATTGGAAGGCTAGATGATAAAAAGCAGCAATCTGAATCAATAACAAAAGGTAAGCAATATAATGATTAGAAATGGAAAAAGTATCATTACAGTACAGATCCCATTGAGATATAACAGTCTGATAAAATACCAGCTGCACAAATTTTGATTTCTTTATGACTTTGCATGCCATGATATAGCAGGTGGTGTTGGTCCTGGTTAAATTCCCAGCCAGAGCCCATCTGAGAGGAGTTTATATGCCTGTGGGTTTCCCTCTGGTTTCTTCCCAAAATCCAAAGATACGCACGATCGGTGAACAGCCAAATCAAAGTTGGCCAAAGGTATGAATGAGTGTGTGGGGGTGACTGTGTTTCTGCATTGCTCCTGTGACAATTTCGGTTGTACTCTGCCTTTTGCTTAAAGACTCAGCTGGGACAGTCGCTTCATACGGCTTCAAAAGAAAATATGGCGTT
The DNA here is from genome assembly GCF_902148845.1 of Salarias fasciatus. Lineage (NCBI taxonomy): Eukaryota > Metazoa > Chordata > Actinopteri > Blenniiformes > Blenniidae > Salarias > Salarias fasciatus. The sequence continues at coordinate 23,762,128 of NC_043758.1, forward strand.
TTAATTAAATTTACAGAAGATACAAAGTACAAATAAAGAAGGTTCCACAGAGATGGACTGTGTTCAGTATTGATACCAATTAAATTAAACAGGAACAGTAGCAGCAATATAACAGTAATTAAAGAAAAGCACCTTAAGCGTGGAGCACGGTGCAGCAGCATAGTCAAAGTTTATTCTTACTTATTAATATCAGCGTCTGGACATGGCTTCAAACTTCTTCTAATGCGGTAGATTTTACAGAAAAGTTTATCACACCCTTGTCAATGTGAGGAGAGAACGCACCTCATTTCACCCTGCCATTTGCGAGAGGGTGTTCACAGGGTGAACACTCCTCTTTAAGAACTAAAAGAGTCCTTTGAAATGTACAATGAAGGCATGTTTAACAAGTCTAGGATCCCACACAAGGTTCGTTTCTAAACAGGATACAAGTTAATCTATGTCTTCTTCACCCTGAAGGGGTCTGGAACCATTTTCTCGACTCTGTGGGAGAAAAATCTGCAACATGTGTTAACATCTGCAGCATGTGTTAACATCTGCACAAGCAGCAAAACACATTTCTGCACATCACAATATCAGACGGCCTTCCAAATGTTCCTTCATTATTAACTGTCAGTGGATGAGAAATATTCATTCAACACAATCCCTGGCAATACTGTGCAACGTCTACAGCTGGAAGCTGGGAAACATGCATCTTGCTCGGTCATCAGACTCGAGATGCACACACGCACACACACACACACTGATGATATAATGTATGAGGTTAACCTTCATCGGCAGGAGACACGGATTACAACACCTAGAGGGTGTAATGCTGAGGCTTAACCCACATCGGCAACAAGTACACACACATGCACACACGCCCAATGGCTGCCCATACTTCTCTCAGCTTTAACCTAAAAGCTTCTCGGAACGACGATAAAATTCTAAAGCTGTTGCACTGTAGCGAGCACGGTAAGGTCACGCAGGGTCGGGACAAACTGCAGGACTCTTTGAGTGTACTTTGTGTGGCGCGCAGCAATGGCAGAGGCACAGTGAGTCAGCACAAAGCCTTTCAGTGGTGCTCCACTGGTGTGTTGTGCACTTGTATGAGTTAACGTGTGGAAATGAGTCAGCCCAGTGTGCTAAGCAGAAAGCACAGGCCTGGGATGAAGTGTGGAAAAACTGGACATCACACTTTCATCTGCTGGCTTCACAGGATTTTTTTTCTTCTTCTTCTTCTTCTCCTTGTTATATAGCGCCACATCCACTGGTGTTGTGTAAATCTGGAGCCACAGGCAGGCCTCATCAGGTGGAGTGTTTGATGACTACTTTGGGTGAACACAAACATCACAAGAGCCAGATGCCTTTGGGCCATTATGATATCCGCAACCTAATAAAGCAGAGAAATGCATTTAATTTGTGACTGTGGTGCATAAAAATAAAATTCAACGACCACTGTGGGCCAGAAACAGGAACTGAAATTTCTCATGCTCCCAACTGCAGTCGCTGCATGACACACCATTGCCCTGAGGGGTCCGCATTCCCACGACAGCCTCACAAAGACAAAAACTCCCAGGATGAATTCATTTCAATGTGATCAGAAAAAAAGAGATGCAAACACCCTTTAACCTACATTATCGAAACTAAACATATGTTCACCAAAACTGGGCAATAAAAGATGAAAAAATGGCAAATGCTTTCACTTATACAAGTATGTATGTATCGAACCTGCAACCTTAATACTGAAAGAAAATCGCCCCACCAACCGAGACACAGCTGCCTCAGAAGAGGAGGAATATCTGCGTCTTGACTAAACTCTGAATTAGGGATGCACGATAATTATCGGTCCGATAAATTATCGGCCGATTTGGGGCAAAAATAACGTAATTTTTATAGATCCGATAATTTAATCTGATAAATTAAACCAATAAATTAATGGGTTCAGTAAAATTGCTTGTCGGCGTGCTGCATCTTTAACTGGCTCGAGGAGGCGACAACTGCAATACAGGTTTGTTCTGCGGGTTCACTGCTGCCCTGCATCTTGACTGCTAAGGAGGAGAAGGGGTTTTGCACCCCTCCGTAGCGTCCAAAAGCTGCCACAGCCAGTGCTGCGTTCAAGTTGACTCAGGGACGCGAATGCAGCCGACAACGAGCGGCGCGCAGTGTGGCAGCTTCTCAAAATGGAGCCTACTGCTGGGTGGAGGCTGTGTCAGACAAAGCTGGTTTACAACAGCAGTACGGGATCTACGAGAGATCAGCTGCCATGGAAACACCCCAACAAGCTGGAACGAGAGACGCTGCAGCTAGCATCAATGCTAACGCTAGCGTTTCACAAGCTAGCATGAGGGATTTTATATACAACAAATTAAAGAAATGTGACAAGACACTTAGTGAACATATCATCAACTTAACAGCTGAAATGGCCCTTTAGTCTGATAACTAGTGGAATGTCTTTGATTTAATGGAATTATGAGATAGTGTATGTCAAAGGAGACCGCGCCATCTCGTGGTCATTTGACGTCACATGTAGAAAAAAAATTGTAAACGTTGACACCCCTAGTTTTTAGATTTGAGGTTGACAGGTTAATGCATTTAATTTATTTCATAGTTGAAAATATTTCACTTCATTTTTCGGCAAACAAGTTCTGTGAAACCCTTTTCTTAAAGGATGCAGTTTTTGCTTAAGTTGGGATTTGATGTCATTATATTTGATACTGAGTTTTGAGACGTTTGACAGCCTGTGTAAATAATTACAGGAGATTTTATTTTGATTATAGTTTGGAAAAAATGCACTGTTACTCAATGTAACTGTTTGATATTTCCGCAAAAAATAAATGAACATGTGAAGAGTCTGTACTGTTGTTTGCTGTTATAGTCAGGCCAGAGCTTCTAAAGTATTACTTTTTTCATCACTGCATCTTCAATGTTTTTATTCTCCTTGGTAAACAAACTTCAGATTATTTTAAGATTATATTGAATATAAAAATCTGAATTTATCGGTTATCGGCATCGGCCATGAGAAGTAGTTAATTATTGGTTATCGGTATTGGTTAAAACTTTCCATATCGTGCATCCCTACTCTGGATTCCTCTCACAAATGCCTGATATCTGACTTTAACCATTCAGGATGCTTCTGTCACACACTGTTGTAGATTATACTTATTTCCCAATTAATGGCTTAAGAACGCATCTAAATTGTACAGATATCATCACCATTTAAAAATTTGAGCTATGTGACCCCCAGCCCATGATTCAAGTGCCCAAACAGAAAGTGGCCCGACACCAAATATAGTTGCCGACCACTATACTAGATAGATGCATATGCAATGCTTGAAAAATGTCACAAGTATTAAGTTTTGCCAATTACTCTGTTTTGATGTTAAAACCATCAATCCAATCAGATGTTTTACAGTGTACATTATGAGAGGTGTCATGCATTGTCTTACTTTTGCTAAATCTCCAAATAATACCTGAGCAGCACATCAATTTCAGCACATCCATTACACAAACATATTCATGTATTCTGTGATCAATTTAGAAACTATAGTTGGAACGAAATTTGGAATCAATCAAAATGTAATTGTATAGGGTTCGTACAATAACTGGTAGTTACACAAAGTACATCCATAACATAATAAAAAGTAGCATAGCGCTTATATGGAAAGAAACATAACAGGAGGACCGAAACAGGACCGAAATCCTTTTAAAGATTATAAAAATACCACAGTCCAACAATCTATTCATCCTCTAATATCTATCCAGAACACCATGCTACGTCACAAAGCTTAATTTATCACAAAAACTGGTTTCTTCATTGTACTGATCAGCTCTCAAACCTAAAGTTGCTTATAGAGTGTTCCAACATTTCCATTGTACAAATTAATCAAAAAGCACAGAACTATCGAGGTGTGCCCTATGTTGTGATTGGTGAATGTGTTGCGAGGACAGAGTTCCCTCGGCATTGTAAGTAAGTAAGTAAGTAAGTAATTTTTATTTATATAGCACCTTTCACAGGTAAAAAGCCACAAAGTGCTTCACAACACAATAAACAACAATAAAAGCAACAATTACATACAAATAAATAGTCAGATAGAAAAAGAGATGAATAGTCAAAAACAGATCAAATCTGGCCCGGAAACTAAGCAAATGCTTGAGCAAACAGAAAGGTTTTAAGTTGTGATTTAAAAGTGTCGACAGATGTAACTGCATTGACAATAATCTTGTTAATACTGTCCACTCCACACATTATTTATGACGGGCAACGAGCTCCTCCAATGGCGACTCGGCACTGTCGTCCTTGTCATAGAAACCATGGAAACCGGCATGATTTCAAGTGAGCGACGTTTCATCAGCTCGGACCGAAAGCATAGACGAGTACATGATGACAGCACGGAACTGTGAACTTTAGCTGCCACAGACTGTGCTGCGATGTACGTAGATCGTTTTAGGACGCATGCATGTGCACACAACTGAGTGCATCCTTTGTTGGTCCACGCGCGCAGTGGAGTCGGTGGGTGAAAGAAGGAGCTGGCATTTATGCGGGACAATGACTCTCACTGCCTGCAGGACACCATGACAGAGCTGAAGAGCTGCTCTGGCGATAGACGGCGTGATCATCAAAAGCGCAGGAACAAATGATAAGAGATTTTAAGACATCCACCGCACATCTGCTCACTTAAACTTTGTGAATTTCTTATCATTGCTCTTTTATTTTTCTTCCAGCAACTCTCCTCTGCTTTTTCATGCTGTGAAAGTGCAAATTTCCCATTGGTGAGACTAATAGAAAGATACCTCATCTTATCCTATCAGCTCGAGGCTGAGGCACAGGATGCCGATATGATGCATGTGGAACACAATGCCATCATACTGAGGGAGCCTACAAAACGCTCCATCATGTCACGTAACGGAGTCTGGTCTGTGTTGTGCCGCTTTTAAAGACGGATTCAAAGGACTGAGATGCAGCAGAAGAGACGACTAGAGGGCAGGGAGATAAGTCAAGCAGAAACCGAGCCTTTGTCATATTACTCACCCAAATGAAATCACATTTTGCCCTGTGCGTGTGTGTCTGTGTGTGTGGAATTGTTACGCAGTACATTAGGCCTGTTACCTAATGCTTGCCATCCTGCCTGCCCCCTTCCTCCCGCTTGTCCTTTTCTTACCGAAAACACACGGGAGGAAAGCGGGAAACACAGGAAACACAACAAAAAAGAACAGGGTTAAAGGGCTGCTTCCCCATCAACAGACGAGCCAAGACATGCTACCACCATCGCAGCACCGGATCACTGCATATCGTGCTTAACGATCATTTCATCGACAAACACAAGCCAAGGTTCAGGGACATCTGAGACTCTGGGGTGGGAAAACGAAGCGCACCTTTCAAGAAACAATTTACAACCAACAATGAGCTCCGTACTTAAGTGGCGGCCGGACTCTGGCAACCGCAACCACCATCACCACTGGGAAACCATGGAAATAAGTAAGACCTCACTGGAACAAGTTCACTCCTACTGAGCCCTGGCAACACACGTTCGCCCAAGACAACAAGCGACACTTTGTATGACGATGACACAAAGTTCAGATTTTTTTTCAGTGAAGCGGCCCTCTGGTGTCCACAGAGTGGCTTTCAGAAAAAAAACCAGCACTTCTGAAATATCTGTCGTCTTTAGATATTGAGTGAGGACACACAGAGACAAGTATAGTTCTCCAGATGGAAATCAAAATGTCAACAATGATCACCATTTAACAATATTTAAAACACAAATAAAGAATGAAAACTTGCAAAGTGTTATTGATGAATGAGTATGAAAAAAATCTGAGTTATTTTTGGAAAATAATCAGCCTGTTAGATCAGTTTTAAAGCTGTCAGAATGAAATCTGTTCCATCATACAACAATACACAATATAGAGTGATAAAAAAAAAACTGTATTACGTTGTAAAATTCATCAAACACATGTCATTCACGCTAATTAAATAACAGTGCACAAAAAACTGAAACAGTTGTTGAGTTTTATAAGGGCATACACAAGAAAGTGCAAATCTGCCACCTGATGAAGCGGCTGGGTGAAAAATAATCGATCGGTGCAGTGCGTGGGTCCATATCCTCCATCATTATTAGACAAATCGACCAATAACACTGTCCAGATCAGAAGCCAAATCATCAAAAAAGGACGACTGAAGCAGGAGCATTTCCCTATTAATGGGTTATGATGCTTACCCAGAAATTTCTCAAGTCGTCCAACACAAACTACTGGTAACTGGATGTTTTGGGGCTTTTGACTCATGAATGCCTTGGAAAGAAAGATCATAAATAAAGCCTCACCCTCTTCTCTTCAAGTGGGGATGGGGGTGGCATTCCCACGAAAAAATTCTGGCTTAGCTTCGCGATGTCACAATAAAGTATTACCACTTGTCGTCGCTTGGATAGCCAATAACATCTTCCTTATTTTTGTGTCATTTCTTTTTTACCATGATGGTTCGTGGGAAACCAGGACCTTTTGCACACGGCCAACAAGTCAACTCTTAGACAGTGAGACCAACAGCCGTGAATACGACTAATATTCCAATTCATTTTTGATACTCATAAATACATAAACCATACATTTACAAAAAAAAAAAACCTCACCACTTCATGCTGGATTTATTGATGTAAAATAGATTTCTGGATTTTAAAATTTCACCCTGGATAAGCGTAATAAGAGCACAGACAGTAAAGGCTACTACGGACTGAATTGGATTGAATCGAGGGTGAGAACTGATCTTTAGTACGTGAGAAAAGTCACATTGTCCTGTACGTCATCTATGGAGGCTGCTGCCGCCTGAGGGATATAATCAAAGCAAACCCAGAGTTGAGCACTTTTTCCCAGGAACATTTTATGAGCAGAGAAAAGAGCTTGAAAGTCGGCTGAGAATGGTGCAGCTTTTTAACCTCCTTGAGAATCAGCTAACTGGTGTTTTGGTGGTGGACTGGTGTCAAAACCTGCTGCATTCCTATTGGTTGTTAGCAGCTGTAGTTCACGCCAATAACACTCTGCAATGTAGTGACACCTGAGGCTGTAACGTTTCTGACAGTGTCATTAGATTATCTCAGGCTGTCTGTAGCTGCAGTACTGTAACATTTTGAGAACCCCTCTCACTGTATAACAAGACCGCCGATGTTAAGCAACAATCAAAGATGTTGAAATGATTTCTTTTTACGTTTCAAACCATAATGTGTCAGCGAGTATCAAAGCTTCTGTCTGACTTCCACTTCAGGAACACATCTGTGTCTGGACTTGATGAACTTTCACTTTTACACTACTTGAGTGCAGCATGCAGTGATTACATGTGTCATGATTTGAGGCAGCCATTTTACCTGTTGCCTTGCAGGCCCCAGTGATCCTTCAATATATAGCTGACATACTGGTGGGACTGAATTACATAAAGGCATTCAAATAATACAAACCTTCAATGACAGATCAACCTGCTGTTTAAAACATCATGTCACTGTTTGGGGCGATCCGTTGTGCACATTATAAAAGTTCCAAATGTCCCAGAAATGACACTACCACAAAAATATTGAAACATTTTGTAAGATTTCCGGTAATTACTGACATTACAGGGCGGGATAAGTTTCTAAGAATAGTTTTACAATGTTTGGCACAAAACATGGCTGAAAGAAACTCCAAACAAATGATTTGTTGAATCTTTCAGGGTTTACAAAACAAGGGAAAGGCATAGAGAAGGACTAAATACAAATACCCTGGTCCTCCGCTGTGTGACTGCACTGCAGGATATCATACAGCTCCAGTTAACAACAGAGAGAGTTGTTGGGCTATTTTTGACGAGTCAGCATTTCACATCGGATCGTTATGAAACCAAGGCTGTAAAAACAAGGCTCCAGAGCACATTTCATCTGATGACTGATCATCACATCCATATTCATGATATCCACGGGCACGTAAGAGCACACACTACCATTCTTCTGATATTCATGAGCGACTGGGGATGGCAAAAGCCCCCCGCGCTTGTTGATGAAAATCATGAGCTGGCTCAGTCTGTCTGTGTCCGCCATCGACAGACAACAAACAAGGCCCCTCTTTCATTCTGTCGGTCCATGTCACTCTGTCCTCTGCCTGCGTCCCAGACAGACTGGCAGTGAGGAAAGAGACACGCTTGCACACAAAGAATATCTCTTCATCAATCTGTCTCAACAAGCTGTGGACTGCTTCTTCGAAATGTTCAAGGTATACTGTCATGGCAGCCACATCCTCCTTACTATACAACTGACCAGAGTTTTTGTTGGCCTCATGGAACAACATGGAAGTTCTCTTGACCATGTGGCACAAGACATCTAGATAAATAAGATATCAATCGCAAATTATGTGCAGAGTGATCAAAACTACCAATAATCACCACACACCATAAGCTCTAAAACAGACTGTAAACTGGATGTGCTATTAGCATGAATCTTAACAAATCTTTAGTTTTATTGATATGTTTTGGATTTCCATTTTCAAGCAGACGGATGTTCGAGCCACAACAAGTGCCTCAAACAAAGAAGCATCTGATCCATCAGGTCAGCACACATGAAAAGAGCCAGACAGGAGATGTGAGCAATATATATTCATCTAGCTCACTCCTAGATTGCAAGGATTATTGACGTATTGACAAGCTTAAGACCAAGGTCCAAGTCAGGGATCCTCATACCAAGAATGACTGTCTTTACTTTACGTGAATAGCATCAGTTGTTGTCAGCATCTGCCTCTCACTGTTGCCTGTCCGATCATACAGAACGCTGCAAAGCTGGCGCCCTCTCCATGAAAACAGCATCTAAATACAAAGTTTTGAAACCTCTCATTTTTGCCATGTCAGAGTTCTCCTGTACGGGAGGACTCATTAAAAATTTCAACAGACTGAAGAGTAAACAAAGTTCAAGTACAGGTCAAACAACGAGAAAGGTGTAAGAAACGTTTTCAAAGCGAAAGGATAAGTGATGAGTGGTTTGTTTAGCTGCCTCTGGCTGTCAGAGCTGCTTTTCGCCGGGTTTCACTACTACTTTTTCGGGGGAATTTACAAAAGGGAGCTAACAACACATTGGCAAACAAAGCCCATCAACTCTGGAAGTTTGTCATTAAGTTATTTAGTGCCCGTTTAGTACATTGCTCTAGCATCACTTCCAACAATAACTAAACCTTTACGAACAGCTAATTAGCTGGTGAGCTAAGCTAGCTCCGACAGGATGGTTGTCTCCTCTTTATCATCTTCGTCAATACCCTTCTCCCCGTCCTCTGCGTTTTGCCAGACATTAACCCGGGCCCGGCTCGGTTTCTGTTAAAGTACTCCCGCCAAATACACGCGAAATTCGGTTTGATCCCAAGCTGAATGTGTGTGTATTCCGTAGCTGTTGGTGATGCCCTGTGCCGAGCGGACCCCCGCTACACCGAGGAGCGGTGTCACTAAAGCGGGCTGGCCGCTGAGTCTCCGGAGCCTGAAGGCCCCGGCGTCATCCCGACTACATGGACGAAAAAGCTGAAAATACAACAATGACAACTTGTAATTGTTCACCTCCAGCGCTCGGACATCACCCGCCTTACCTTCGCTTTAGTAATGATGTGTGTGGCTAGTTTAACAACCGCGAAATTTCCCTTGCCGATGGTCCGCTCGATTTCGTAGTGGCCCACTCGGGCTGGGGGGGGCCTGGTGGCCGAAGTGTGGCCAGGATTGGTGATGCACCCGGGGGCCGTGCCTGTACGGCCGGTGTGGCTGATCCCGGAGGACGGCTGGGCTCGGTTCTGGGAGCCCATGCCTGCGTGGGTCGGTCGGGCAGAGTGCGTAATCCCGGCCGCAGCGGACCCAGCAGCACCTCCGCTTGACACGGCCGCCATCTTCTCGCCTCTCTGCGGGAACAACAAGCAGCCTTGCGCAGCGCGCATCGCGGGCACGCCCCCGCCCTGCGTCATTTTACGTGGAACGCTCCTCCGCAGCGCCCTCTCTAGGTTGTAACCATGGCGACGATCGGCGTAACAAATGACTTCATCCACAGAATCGTATTGTGGTTGCTATGGTGACGGAGAAGTGCGCATTATCACTTGGGTTCCCATGATTCAGTGATTCCTCAAGCGCAGCGCTGTGTGTGATCACACACACACAGCTTTAATATTACATGACAAATTGAAATTCCCGAGTTAATATTGCTCCGTTACAACATGGGAATTAACATATTTATCGAAAATATGGTCACAGCTTCTTCTGATAGCTCACAAACAGCTGCATATTATTTGCATAATGAGCCAGGCTGAATATTTCTTTGGATAAAAGGTCAGGTTTCCTCATTTTATGTTGTTCAAATCATTTCTACCAACGAGTAGCTGCAGAGGTAAATGTCACTAGTATGCTGTGAAACGACCCTGACCTTCTGAGGGGGTAAAGGTCTTTGACAAGATCTCTTAATGAACATCTTCTACCGAAAGGCAGTGGAATCGGTTATATTACCATGGAAATTTAATTTGAAGATTCTATATTTGCATAGAGGGCAATGTAGTCACAAATAATCTCGTGCACATGTACGCAAGCACGCACGCTCAAAGAAGACGCCAAAAAATTCCACCATATCACTAATATTGATTGTTGTAAGGCGTAGTATACATTTAAAGTAAGAAAACAGCAATTAATATATTCTTATGCAACAAATCAAACTCATATTAGGTGTTCTATAGAGAAATGTTTAAAAATATAGGTTTTCAGAATACCCACTAATAACTTAAAACATCTATTGGTTTAATTGAAGATTTTTTTCTACATTGCTTCAAAATGATTTAACTGAAAATGAATTCTGTTCTGCTCTGAATCAGTCATCAGGATGAAGACAGCGCCACTTTGTGGACAACATGAGTGACTGCATGTAAGAAATGCGAGCACAAAGCAAGACGCTTCACTTGGCATTGAAGTCAGAAATAACAAGTGTCAAAAACTGCTGTTGCTGTTTTATCCCATTATGGTGGTGGCATCTGACAATTTTAATATTGTGCTATTTGTTGGTTGCAAGTTAATTTTTGTCCTTCATTTTGTTCAAATTTGCATACCGGAATGATAGTCAAAAATACCCTTATCTCTTAACAAAAACAGCGAATAGTCGATCTAATAGAATAATTTTGCTCTCAGTGTTTGATTGAGAAAATGTAATTTTTGAACTCATTTTGAAAAGCAATAAAACGGGGCGGGGCGGGGGTGGTGGGGTTCCCAGTTTTTGCAACAATTAATGTAATATTTGTAATGTAACAGGAATAAAAGATTTATCAAGTAGGTAGAACTGTTTTCAAGCACACTCTCAAAATAATCCAAAAGCATATTTCCCCCTACAAAGTTGAATTGTTTTCAAGTACTGAGATTGATGAATTTACTAAACATCTGCCAGAATGTCAGGCAATAACAAAATACCAACAAAAAAAACAAAACGTGACAAGGAATTCATCAAAAAATATTTTTTTGCATCAGCGTGTGTGTTTTTGTTTTTGTCATTTTTTTTATGTATTTTAAATGAGTTTTAGGGGGACTGATTTTAAGGATACATTTAAAAGATGCTTCCATAATAAAATCAAAGCAGCTGGAGAATTACGTTATAACATGACGTCATGACGTCGTACGTCGGTTTGTTTATTGCCTGCGCGTGGAGGGGGCGCTCAAGACTCGGATCTGTAAACAGTCTCCTCTGAGCTGCAGCGCTCTCACAATGCGACGGCGCCACGAATATAGGGCATGCCGACGGTTCGAGCAGGATGGACTAAAATAATCCACATTATTTGCTGTCATCGTCCCCGAAGCTGGATATGAAATCTACAGTTCAAAACATGGAGCTGCTGCTTTGCCACCGTACGAGACACCAATGCTAATGCTGTTAGCACGGCTAGTAAACAGCTTGAAGGACTTCAGCGGTTCAGACTGAGGAGGGTTTCTCTGTCGCCTTGTTGTTTTGTTGTTTTTGGACGCACAGCTATCAGTTTCTACTATTTACGGATTCCAACAGGACAAATACATAGGTCTATCTCGGAAGTAAACATCTCCCTGTGTCGCTAGCTTCCCAGTTAGCAGCTGTTATTAGTGCCTCAGTATTGAAGCAGCCTGTAATTGTAACTGAATGGGGTGGAGTTTCTTTTAGTTGTTTTGCCTTCCAGGCTCGCAGACTTTAGGTATCTTTTCCCGGTTGAGGAAGGCGCTGTCAGTTAAAATGGTGCTAAGGAGCTGCTGGAAGTCTCGACATAAAAACACCTCTGGATCTTCTCCTTGTTGGATCCGACCGGGACTGGCCGCTCTGTTCTGGTTATGCGTGACCCAGTTAGTGTGCGGCGGCGGGGCCGTGGGGGAGACCACCAACGTGGTCCAGAAAGACGCAGAGTTTGATGTCACCTATAATGACACGGTCACAAGTGAAAACCAAACCATCTATGCTTTCAATCACACGATTTCCAGGAATAAGGTGAGTTGATTAGTCATCCTATTGATCTGCTTGTTTTTCTTGCTAAATGACATCATGTTTCATTGAATCACCTCTGCGCTCCTGTATTTCTCTTCCAGACTGAGGGAGTCCGTGTGACTGTGGACGTGTTGTCACAGAATCTGAAGAGTCCTATCCTATTTGTGGTGAGACAGCAGCAAGCAGTGCTGTCTTTTCAAGTCCCTTTAATTCTCAGAGGCCTGTGAGTAGCCCCTTTTTTCACACCTATGACATACAAACCTGGAGCACTCCTATATTATTAATTCAGCTCATCAAGTGGTATTTGGGACATTCAGTCTCACTCGATTTTAGCACCTGCCACTTGAAACACTAGAGAACTCACTGTCTATTGTGTTAAGTGAGATGGTCAGCTTCACACTCAAAAGTCCTCACTACTACTATGCACAAGTGTGTGCCTTACATGTTGACTTTACAGTCACCCATCATGAATGTTGAGCGCAGAGCAATGGGTGTTTTCTGGTTTATGTGGGCCATCATGAATGATGACACATTATCATTCTGGAATTTGATCCACATGCTCCTCTGTAAAAAGTTGCGCAAACAAGTCCTACATACACACGATGTATTACATGCCAATAATTTTAATAGTGGCCATAGTATTTGTAAGGTAACATAAAGCAAACCTCCTCACCCTACTATAATTATGAGTTTCTCCACCTCATTGTGTTTTGCTGGGCCTTTATGGACATATGTTGTACCTCACTGCACTCATAAATATTGTACATCAAGAGGTGATCCAAGGTTGTTTAGAGAAAGCATCTGTTTTCTCCTAGATGGTGAACATTGGTCACAAGACACTGTGTAAATACTCTGCATGTCACAGAGTTATGCGGTTGCTGTCTGAAAGCTGTGGCAAAGCTCACTTTTTGTGTGTTCAGCAGAAACTGCACTTGCCACATACCGCCCGGTTGTTCTCTGACCGTCAGACGTCGCACATTACTTAATCAGGTAGATTCTAATGACAAGTCAGGAGTTCAGCTGTTTATTAGCCATTGGCGAACAGCCCGTCTGTGATGAAATCTTTGTGTCCCACACTCTCTGCATGGAGCGACGCCACGGTTGTGCAACAGCAGAACCATGTGCTGTCCCGTGGCTTAGCATTTCTTAGTATATCACCAATGCACATTGGACTTGAACTTCCTTCTCAGGAGTTCACCATTCTTACTGTAAATCACTTCTCTTGTAATTTCCAAGGTTAGGTCACTTCTGTTTTCTGAAGCTGTCTGTCACATGCTGTCTTTAAATTTATACGTCTTTCGAGTTCCACTTCGCTTGAAGTTTGACCTATTGGACCTTCTCTCCAAGTGAATATTTGTTTTTCACCAGCCAACTAGTACTGCTAAAATAATTCACCCTATTCCCATCCTATTCCACTTACTGTCGCTGTAGAGGACGTATGGGAATGTGTCTGTAAACACAGCAAAAGTAGAATACTGATTCCACTAAATGAAGCAAATAAAAGTTAATATGTAGAAATGAAGGATGTCTATTAATCCGTGTATCATTCGTTCAATTGATATTCAATTAAGAATCAAAAAACAAAATATTGAAAAATGAGTCGTTTTTCCTTTTTTTGTTTTTAAAATAAAAACGAATAAATGAAAATTGGTTTGTTTTTCAATATCCCGTTTGTTAAGACAGATCAAATAAAGGAAAGTTGAAATACGGCCACAGAGCAGACTTTAATGTGATTTTTCAATTTCTTCGATCTCCGTGACCCGGAAGTTCTATCATCTGTGTTTTGATTTTTGCCAGCGGGAAACGTGGGCGGGTCACGTCAACCTGTGGGTCAGTTTAAGTCCGAATCAGGCCGAATTTTGCCCCGATCTTCTCCTCCCGACCGAAGCCGACAGGGTCCGACTGTCGGGAGTACGCAAATGAGTTCGAGTCCGATCCTCCTCTGGTGTGCGGTGTGTTCAGAGAGATCTTTTCCGGTCGGAGCCTCTCAGGAGGCGTCGGAAGGGAAGATGGTAGATAATGCACATGTTTAATATTTCTGACTGCAAATGTGGTGTGTGGTGCACTCCGAGAGGCGCCGATCAGCTGAGGGCCGAGCTGTCCACACCCCCGGAATAGAGCTCCCTGAATGGCTGAACAGCTCTGTCTAACCAAGGTGCTGCTGCTTCAAAAAAAAAAAAAAAATCCCCTTCCAGCTGTCAGAGAAGGAGACATATGTTTGTGAAATATATTATGACAGTGAAAGAGAAAAGTCAGAACTCCTAAACTCAGCAGTGCAGAAAGTGAGTGGTTAATCCTCAATCTTTCCTGGATGAACTGTATTTCCTAAATTCACACCCAAACTCTGATCTGATTCATTCATTTGCGTCTCCACCAGTCCTGCAATAATCCCAATGTTTGAATTCATCCCCACTATTAACCATCACGGAAGAATGGGGGAAAAAACTTTCCCTGCCTTCAGAGCGACAGAGCGACGTATAATGAAACTGACCTAATCAAAGCTCAACAAGTTTTTATTCTGGTGTAAACTATCCAATCTGGGGACAAAAAGAATGATTTAAGATATTTGGGGATTTAAAAAAAGTAGCTTTCATTTGTCAGTCTGCTACTACTACTTCTTTACTACTGCTCCACTCGGGAGTCAAAAAAAAAGCACACACACACTTTAATAAACTGAATTATTATCAAATGTGGAGTGTAAATTATAAGAAAATGATCTCTGGCAGCTGGGAGGGGATTTTTTTTTTTTTTTTCATTATCTACGATCTTCCAGTCTGACGCCTCTTGAGAGGCTCCGACCAGAGAAAATCTCTCTGAAAACACCGCACACTACAAGAAGATCGGACCCGAACTTGCGTACTCCCGACAGTCGGACCTTGTCGGCTTCGGTCGGGAGGAGAAGATCGGGGCAAAATTCAGCCTGATCATCCTGTAGTGTGTGCTGGCCTTAAACTGACCCACAGGTTGATGTGACCCGCCCACTTTCCCGCCGCAACAACCAAAACACACACGATAGAACTTCCGGGTCACGGAGATCGAAGAAATTGAAAAGTCACATTAAAGTCTGCTCTGTGGCCGTATTTGAACTTTCCTTTATTTGATCTGTCTTAACAAACGGGATATTGAAAAACAAACCAATTTTCATTTATTCGTTTTTATTTTTAAAACAAAAAAAGGAAAAACGACTCATTTTTCAATATTAAGTTTTTTTGATTCTTAATTGAATATCAATTGAACGAATGATACAGGGATTTCCAATGCTTGTTTTTGTCGCACATTCAAAAGATTTTCTTGAAAAAGCCCAAATGCTGCTGTGAATATGAACATGTTGCTTCATTATCAGCATTGCCTGCTTCATAATCAGCCATGAACTAGTTCACCCTTCAGCAGTCAGTCAGTATGTTCTTGTGGATTTCTCTTTCACATCTATATCTGCATTTTAGATCTGACCCGTATCAGAGTGACCATATTCTGTATCTGGCCAGAGTCTCTTGGAGACGCTGCAAAACATTCCTTTAACTTTGATGTGAACGTTTTCTGATATAAACATACAACACACTTAAGTTAAAAAAGAAAAAGAGAGGTAGACCATTGTTCAAAAACTATATTTCTAATGCTTTAAAATCTTAGTTAAAAAGCAACAGAGGTGTTCTTCTGTGTGTGAGTTTTTATTTTTTAAACTAAAGAAAAGAAGGTTATCCATTGTTTTATTTGGACTAATTTCAAAATGCACAACAGGATTCACTCACTAAACAAAAGGAAGGGCTTGGTCACCGTTGGTGTCAGGTTGTTATTTTGGCACCGCTGAAAGGAAACTACCCGAAACGGACTCATGCAGGTTAAAGTTCTCAGAAATAAGGAGGAGTGTGTCTATTTAAAAGAAATGATTAAAACTCAAAATCGGTTGTGGTGGATTTGGGCAGTTGTTCTGGTACGCGGTGGAAGCCTGGCCGCAGCATTGCAGCTGCACTTTGTATATTACATTTACTGAAACCAGAGCAAAGGAAATCACAGTCATCTAATCTGCAAGATGTTAAGAATGCCCGCTTGACCTTTTTCTCTAACAAGCAGAGCCAAGAAACGATCTGATCCTTTGTAAAAGCTTCAGTTGTGGAAAAACAGGTCTGCATTGATGAGCTGACTGTTTGGGAAATCGAAAACAGACCAAGGTTGAGCATCTTTTTACTAATATGTTTAATGGATCGAGACTATGATAAATAAGTCATGAGGTTTGAGTGCAGGTGGCAGGTTGGATTTGTGAAGTATAGACACATGAAAGGCATATAGAATTAAAGGAGCTCTGCCTCTATTTAAAAGTCAGAATGTCCTTTTAGGAATACACACAAATCACAGTTTACTTGAACATTTTTGATTCTAAGCTGCTGTTTACTCTTCCAGCTACCAGAGGAAATACCCTTACAATCATGTGGGTCGAACGCTGTGCCAGCCTCCGACCCGGGCCATCTCAGAAACCCAGCACTTTTTCATCGACGTGTCCACCCTGTCCAGCCAGGGCACCAACTACCAGCTCCGAGTCAGCCGTGTTGAGAGCTTCACCCTGCAGTCAGTGACCTCCCTCTTCTATTCACCATTCATTTAGGACACTGTTTGTTTTAACAAGCATCAAATTAACTTTCTGGTATTCTTGAAATTTGACAACAGGACAGACAAGAAATTCAGCTTCACCGCGTCACCCTCGCAACCCCAGGTAAGCTTTCCTGATGCTGCGGCTCACACAGGCGTAGGCAGAGAAGTGGGGGGTGCAGGATGCAGGGGAAGGCATGAATTAATGGAGATTTCAGAATTTGCACAGTTTGTTGCAACATTATTTTTCTCCAGAAAGTCTTGCTTTTGATTACACAAAAACACGCTTGAGATTTGTTTTTCTTGGTCCCTGTAATCCATCAGATCAGCCGTAGTATCTGCATATTATTTAATTCCATTGTGTCTGAGCCGGAGAAAGCTGCTTGTCAGCTATTGCAGTACAATCCAGAACTCTCTCCCAGCCTCCTCTCATGATTCAGTCCCTGACTGGCCGTCTCTTCCTTTGTGTCTCAGTATTTCAAGTACGTCTTTCCAGACGGGGTGGATACTGTGATCGTCAAAGTCAACTCGGCCATGAACTTCCCCTGCTCGGTCATGTCCATCCAGGACATCCAGGTACAGCCTGTGGGCGAGTTCAGACAGACGGAGCCTGATTGAGGCTTTCTCTGCTTTCAAGCCAGACTGCTGCTGTCCTCAAGTGGCACCCATGCCCCGTCTTTGTGGTCAACGCGCAGTTGCATTAATGCTCCACATGAGGGCAGCACAAAAATCCCTGCAGTGTAATAACTTGAAATTAAACTAAAGTCACTTCAGTGATGCTCTGAGGTGACTTGTTCTTTGTTTTCAGTGTCCGGTTTATGACCTTGACAACAACGTGGCCTTCATTGGGATGTACCAAACCATGACCAAAAAAGGGGCCATCACTGTGCAGGTAGTTACACACTCATGCAGTCGGGATTAAACAGCCCAGCACGTGTGTGTTTGTGTGTGTGTGACGGTGCCGTGATCGTCATATTTCTTCCTGTGCTGTTCTGTGATATCCAGAGAAAAGATTTTCCCAGCAACAGTTTCTACGTGGTGGTGGTTGTAAAAACGGAGGACGAGGCGTGTGGAGGCCCGCTGCGCTTCTACCCGCTGCGCCCCGATGAGCTCATCGACGCAGGCAACCGCAGCAAGGTCGTCGACGTGGTCGTCTCTCCCGCCATCAACTGTGAGTCACTGCAGCACGTTCAGACCGGACCCGGAGAGAGTTGCTATTTTAAATGATGAAGAAAATCAAACTCTCAGATATATTTGAAATCAGTTTAGCATTTTGATTAAGTTGTGTTTCTTTCCCATTTTGTGGCTAATCGGCTATTGTTCACTGCTTATAAGCTGTCAGGAGTCGTCCTGTGAGGAGGACGATGTACATGATGCCACTGTATCATTGAAGTTGTGGTAAACATATTTTCCTCCACAGCGGAGGTGTATGTGATGGGCATGCTGTTCTGTCTGGGCATCTTCCTCTCCTTCTATCTGCTGACCTTGATGGTTGCCTGTCTCGAAAACAAGCGGTGAGTTTTTTAAGATTGTCTAATGTGTGCATCCGCCACACCATACACACACAGAGACTGTGTATTACTTCAGAAATAACAATGTGCTCAATGTTTTTTTTTTAGTGAAGTGACAGACATATTCCACTGTTATTGTGATGCAGCATCATTTTCAGACTTGATATCATTCCTCATTACTGTTCCCAGTGCAGTGGAGGAAGTGCAAACTCTAATCGAAGAATGCGGATCTGCACAACAACTCCATGCTGAATACAAATGATGCTCATTTGCATCTTTTCTGCTCCGTTTCTGCAGGATGAAAAAGAGGAGAGAGGTGTTTGAGGATCCTGCTGACACGTCGCCCGCTGAGACAGGTAACCCGGCAACTAGCTGTGGTGGGCTGGCCCATCAGGGGGAACAGAGGGTGTGTGGACCGCACCATTTTCAAAAACACTAAAAAGACAGCCAGAATGTTTTAGTAAATAAATGAGACAGTACATGGGATGTTATGTTTAATTACTGTGCAGTATAATAACCTTTTTTTTGTATTTGTGATCATTAACATTTGTTGCTGAATGTGTGTGTGTCTCTCTTTCTCTCCTAATGCTAATGTGTGGCTCACAGCCTCTCTGCTCGGGAAGAACGGAGATGGTATAACGACACAAATCCTCCTCTTGTGCACTTGCTGCCCTCGCTCACCCTGTCTGCAGACGATCTGAATGCATCACTGTGCTCGCTTTTTATCTCCCTGACATCCAAACAACATTCACGAAAAGAAAGACCGGAGTTTATGACCTGCAGCGCCTTTTGAGCTGCCGGATGACATTAAAATCAGCAATACAAGGCTGCTGTGATGCTGATGTGTTTGGATAAAGAGGCATATCAAATTTTTATATTATTGCCTGCAATACTTAACAGCATGATAGATCCACACGAGCATGGACACACGGATGTGTGCTGCTGCTGCTGCTGTGTGTATCTGTTTCTGTTCACTGCAGTGTTGCTGCCCTGATTTGACTTTAAACCACAAGAAACTTGCGGCTTTGGAAGCATTCACAGCTCTCCACTGCAAGCCATTCATGTTTTGTTGTGGTTTGCTCTTCAATGTCAGCAGCCTGCAGCTGAATCCCCGCATGTTGTGGTGCTTCCCCCGTGTCTGTGTGGACATGCGTGTAGCTTGTAGTGTTGACAGGGACCTGTTATGCTCCCACACGTTTATATACACTGACTAGCTGCGGCAGTAGAAAATGTCCTTTGTCTGGTCTAGACGTTGAGGCTGATGTCAAATTACATGCAGTCATTGATGTCTTTTAACAGCTTAGTGCCTCTAAGCAGACTGTTTGACTTTTAGTTGTAATAAAGTTATCATTTCAGTGAAAAGTGTATTAAGGGGGCTGCTTTGGACCAGTTATTTCATGATTAGTATAATTTTTGGATTTTTATGAAGCTTAAAAAATGAGCATAATAGGTCCTGCTTTAGTTACTAACAAGTCCTCCATGCTGTTTGTGAAATGTGTATTATTATTCCTTTTTGATTTTTTTTTTTTTCTTAACATGTCCCTGTACTCTTGTCAACAGGCAAAACTCCAGCCTCTCCGTATGAATACGGCTCGTTTGGTGAGTTCCTGATGAGTTTTGGTTTTGCCCGTGCTTTTCTTTTGATCGGTTTTAGCCAGCTAACCGCTCTCCTCTGCAGCGGACAACGGCAGCACGTTGAGTTCAGAGGCCATCACTGACAGCGCCACGTTCACCGACAACAACTATGGATACATGGGTAAGGTGGCGCCGCCGCCGGGGTCGTCTCCGCTCCATCCCGGTCAGCCTGTACGTCACGGCTTGCCTCCACAGCCTGGCTCTGCAAGATGACAGCTCTGCAAGCGCGCCTCACCGGTTTCCTATATCTCTTTATCCATCAGGACAGGAGCCTTTCAAACGTCGACCAATCCTCAATCATCTTCACCACGTAGCCGTCCGCATCGGTGACACGCTGCCGCATAATTGGCCTTATCAAATTCAAACTCGCTTCTACCCAATCAGCACTATCTGAATCACAGATCTATAAAACCTAGATGCCTGAAGGATTCCAGATTTTTCCACGATGAGAGACTGACAATGTGAAGATCAAAGCAACAATAATCATTTTGATTTATGCGCTATTTGCGAATGCTGCAAATCAGTTCCTTAAGATGTGATGAATTTGAAGAGCTTTACAGCCTCTTACCGTTTGAATTCCGTGATTTTGAATCTAACCCAGTCTCGTCCATCAGAGCGGTCCCTGGACAGCGTTGGGCGAAGCCGGCAAGAGTCTCTGAGCTCGGTGGAAGAGGACGACTACGACACTCTGGATGACATCAACTCGGACAAAAACATCGTTCGCACCAAGGTAGCGTCTTTTATTTTCACATTTACTCCATCCATCGTAGTGATGGAATGCTGCCTTTCCTAACATTTTCATTTAATTACTTACTTGAACTGCAGCATCAGACAAATTCTTACCCAGACAAATTGATGGAGTAGCTTCCTCATTTGGTATCTATCTGTGTCTACTTCATACTTTTTGTCTGTTTTGAACTCCTTGTATGAGTTTGTCAGCTGTGAATGTTGCATCATAACTGCAGAGATGAGTAGTAAATGGATTTTGGGGATATTTTTTCTCTTGGATGAAAAAAAAAACAGGAAATATCCTGGCACTTGTGTGGGATTATTGAATAATTTTATCCATACTCCAAATTTGAAATTACAAATTGGTTCACCCACAGTCTTTCTTTTGTCATCTTCTTTTTCCAGAAATTTCTGTGTGTGTCAGACCTGGCCCGCAAGGACAAGAGAGTCCTCAGCAAGAAATACCAAATCTACTTCTGGTGAGCGCGCTGCTGCTTTTACAAACACAAACACCGCTGTGTAACACTGGGATGATGTATCTTAAAGCTTGATTGGTGGTCCTCTCTAAAGGAACATTGCTACGATTGCTGTGTTCTACGCGCTGCCCGTCGTCCAGCTGGTCATCACCTATCAGACGGTACGTTAACTTTAATAGTGTTTCCAATATTCCACAGCAAAAGCCACCAACACACAGTTATGGGGTCTTAATCTCTGTTCTGCAGGTCGTCAATGTGACAGGAAATCAGGACATCTGTTACTACAACTTCCTGTGTGCCCACCCGCTCGGCGCTCTCAGGTACACACTCATCGCGTGTTTAATGCGTCGCAGACGTGTGTGAATGTTCGTCACGGTAACCTCGAAGTGCTCGTCTCGTGCAGCGCGTTCAACAACATCCTCAGTAACCTCGGCTACGTGATGCTCGGACTCCTCTTCCTCCTCATCGTCCTCAAGAGAGACATCGTCCACAATCGGGCCATGGTGCGCAACGAGCTCAACGCGCTGGTGAGTCGCACGTCGGTGATTTGTTTCAGTCTGAACTGCATCGGTAGACCGCCGGTTGTTCACCCAGCGAGGTCTCCTCTTTGTGTTCTCTCTCAGGAATGCGGCATCCCGAAGCACTTCGGTCTGTTTTATGCGATGGGGACGGCTCTGATGATGGAGGGCCTGCTCAGTGCCTGTTACCACGTGTGCCCAAACTACACCAACTTCCAGTTCGGTAAGACCGCCTGCTGCCTTCCTGCACTCGCCAAGGTTTCACATGGCTGCTCTGCCTTTACAGGCAGAATCCAACTCAAGGTTTAGAGTTTAACAACATCCCGTGATTGTTTTACAGCTACAGCTGTACGGCTACTGTTTAGTATCACAGGAAAAGTGGTTAAGAATAGAAGATTGATGATTGGGACAGGAAGCAAAGTACAGGTGCATCTGAAAATATTAGAATATCACTAAACCATTACTAGAGCATGACAGTGGCTTTTCATCCACAAAAGCTTCTAAACCTTCAGGGTAGAAATACCCAGTGAATCTGTTGTGTAGCTTCTTGTCATTGACCTGCAGTGGCTCAGTTAAAATGTGTGTTTTGTGGTTGTGTTCCTCCCTTCAGACACCTCCTTCATGTACATGATTGCCGGTCTGTGTATGTTGAAGCTGTATCAGAAGAGACACCCGGACATCAATGCCAGCGCGTACACTGCCTACGCCTGCCTGGCTGCAGTTATTTTCTTCTCTGTGCTGGGAGTGGTGCGTACTCTCAACCCTTATAATAAGCCGTAAAACATCGAGACGGGCGTTTCGGTCCTCACGTTGTAGTTTAGACTCCTGTAAAAGGAGACAACCCGCATCCAGATGCTCTGGTGGTGTAAAATGATCTTGATGATGTGATTTTCAGGTGTTCGGGAAAGACAACACCGTGTTCTGGATCGTTTTCTCAGTGATCCACATCCTGGCCACGCTCCTCCTCAGCACGCAGCTCTACTACATGGGCCGCTGGAGACTGGGTAGGTTCACACAACGCCAAACGCAATCCAGCAGGAAGAAATCGGAATCGGCTCAAATGAACTTCTTAAGTCTTCTATTTTAGATTTAATTTCTTTAACACGTTTATATTTGGATTTTAGGCCTATTGTTACTTTTATGTGGCATGTAATAGATCACAGTTGATACATTTTCAGGTTCAAATTGACTTAAAATCATCATTATCCCTGAATTATCTGAATGAATTTTGTGGGTGTGATGGCTCAAAAAAAAAAAACAAATCAGGAAAGATGTTTTTCCATAATGAATTGAAAGAGTTTAAACAGATCAGACGTTTGACACTGTTTTACAGAGAGTGTGATATTAATAAAATTCCCAACCACTTTTTTTTCTATAGATCAGAGTGTAAATATAGAATTCATCCGCAAACAAATTATAGAAACGGAGAAAACGTCTCACTCGTTTGGTTTGTCTTTCCAATCCAGAGTCATTTGAAGTCTCGCCCAGTGTGTTCATGTGTGTATCTGTGTGTGTCAGACGCCGGCGTCCTGCGCAGGATGGTCTACATCGTCTACACAGACTGCATCCGGCAGTGCAGTGGACCCATGTACATCGTGAGTAGAGAGCCGGATATCGGCATTTTGTAGCAGTTATGAGCTCGGTGTCGAATAATCCCTCCACCCTGTGATCGACTGCTTCTGTCTGTTAGGACCGCATGGTTCTGCTCGTGATGGGAAACATCGTCAACTGGTCTCTGTGAGTAGCGGCGGTGTGATTCCCTGCGTGCGGCGGAGGCGTGCAGCGTGCTGGGTGGTGACCGATGTCCGTGTGCTCCTCTCTCTACTCTCCAGGGCGGCTTACGGCCTCATCGAGAGACCCAACGACTTCGCCTCCTACCTGCTGGCCATCGCCATCTGCAACCTGCTGCTCTACTTTGCCTTTTACATCATAATGAAGGTGAACACAGAGCAGCGTTTCTCATCGGAGAGAGGAAGAACGGTTTCATGTGCTTAACGCTAAACTGTGTGTGTTTAGTTGCGGAGCGGCGAGAAAATCAAGTGTCTGCCGCTGGTGTGTATCCTCTTCACTGCTGTGGTTTGGGGCTTCGCGCTGTATTTCTTCTTTCAAGGTCTCAGCACCTGGCAGGTCAGTGTCACACACACATACACACATCTTTTACACCCGTATGCGCTGACGTTATAATCATTCTTCCCGCCACAGAAAACTCCGGCTGAGTCCCGCGAGCACAACAGGGACTGCATCCTGCTGTCGTTCTTTGACGACCACGATATCTGGCACTTTCTGTCCTCGATCGCCATGTTCGGATCCTTCCTGGTAACAACGCTTGTGTTTTCCTCTGAGTTTGATTAGTTCAGCTGTGCAAAAAAAAAACAAAAAAAAACACTCAGTTCTTTAATCCACAAAAATACACATTATTCATCTTTATAAATCCGGAACATGAAGAGTTGCAGCTGTTTGTTTTATACACGTACACAGTGGTCTGACAGAGCCACAAGAGTTTCCTGAAGTACCACTAGAGGGCACTCAGGTTCCGCCCACAGTTTGAGAATCAAAGGTCTGAAGTGATTTTGTGAGTGGATGCTTGATTGGGCTAATCAGATGTCTGGAGGAAAAACAAAATCTTTGTTTGGTGAATTCTCCTCAAAGAAACGTGTGCATCCACTTGCTACATGAGAATTAAGTCTTTTTAAATTAGTGGATTCAAATATTTGATCATATTTTGAATTAGAAAGAAGGGTTGAATTCAATGTTTTTCTGTTTCATCCAGGTGGGATCAATAAAGCGCTCGACTAACTTCAAAAATGAAATTGTGGCATTTTTAATATAAAACTTGAGCACTGAGCCGTCGCTCCTCTTGCTCCCTCCCAGGTCCTCCTGACCATGGACGACGACCTCGACACGGTCCAGAGAGACAAGATCTACGTCTTCTAGGTGTGCCAGACCTGCTGGGAGGAGCTCGGTCTCCTCTTCTCTGCCTTATCGCCCTTCTCTCTCTCTCTCTCTCTCTCTCTCTCTCTCTCTCTCTCTCTCTCTCTCTCTCTCTCTCTCTCTCTCTCTCTCTCTCTCTCTCTCTCTCTCTCTCTCTCTCTCTCTCTCTCTCTCTCTCTCTCTCTCTCTCTCTCTCTCCGTTTTTCCTCTGTGGGTCTTTGAATGGAAAAAAGAAAAGCACAGGCAGCAGCGACCCGTCTCCTCCCCGCTGCCTCAGTCAGCCGGCGGAGGGACGGTGGCGGCCTGCACGGACACTGGTGTGCCAATGGAGAGCTGGGCAGAGCGATGCTGAAGTGTTTCTGTCTTCTCGCTGCCATCATCGATGTTTACTCACTGCTGAAGACGAAGATAATGTGCAAACAGTTCAATTTAACTTATTTTTTAATGTGTGCATCGACATCGGACCTGTGAGCCAACGGTGTATTTTGGGAAATACTGTTTTTATGCTGAGTGTGTGTGTGCGCGCCTGTATTTGTACAGGTGTGTGTGTGTGTGTGTGTTTACAAGTATATGAATCCTGTCCAGTCTATCAGTGGCCTTCAGTGTTTGAATCACGTTGTCACATACTGTGCTCTGATCGGCCAGAGCGATCCGTCCTTCTGTGTCTCTCTCGAGAATATCAGTGATTGTATTTACTGCTCGACTGCCCTCAACTACGACTGCGGAGGTACTTTTTTTGCACTGTACTGTACGGGGAAATAAAGAAATTATCGTCAATTGTTGCAGGAGTGGTTACTGAATAAAGGTTTCTTTTTCACAAACGTGCCTTTTTTTATTTCTGTGCAATTAAAACATGAAATACACATAAAAAAAATATTTATTCAAATATCTTATAAAAATACAGTATCGTCTACACAAATATATGCACAAAGACAGGTTTGTATTGTTTACACAAACCACTGCGACACTGAGTAAAAAAGGAATATTACAACTGAAATGGCTTCACATTTACAAAACATTTCAAGAATTTCTGTTTGTAATAAACAGGAAATAAAACTAAGCGATTCATACAAAGTATCATAATTCATTTGACAACACAAATCTGTTTAAAACTAAAGCATAGGGTAATTTATGTGTTCTTGAAGAAAAGTTGATTTGGCCTTTAAAGGAGCAGTAGGCGAGACTGGACACGTAGATGCTACAATCTCCTGCTTCTTACTGTATATTTTTTTAAAAACATGAATAGACAACAGTACAGCAGAACTGTAACAGTCGAACAACTTCACCCTCCACTGAAGCAGCATCAAAGACGGGAGAAAATACTAAAACCAACAAATCTGCAGTTTTCAGCATCTTTCTTTCTGATTTTGTTCTCCCAGACTTCAAAGCAGCAAAAAACTCTACTTAAAACACTTCTCACAAGCACACCGACTCAAGACGTTTGCTTTGTGTGCTTTTAGTCCACAATATAGTTTATTAGCGCCTCCACAAAGTTCATCACACTTAGAAAAAAAACCCTCACGTGGCCAGATCTCCACCTACTGCTTTTTCCTTTCTTGGTACAGTAATAACAGTCTGAAGTGCTTGATTGACTGGAGCTATGTGCCACTATCCCACCTAGTGG
The DNA here is from genome assembly GCF_902148845.1 of Salarias fasciatus. Lineage (NCBI taxonomy): Eukaryota > Metazoa > Chordata > Actinopteri > Blenniiformes > Blenniidae > Salarias > Salarias fasciatus. The sequence goes on from NC_043758.1 coordinate 23,788,564, forward strand.
AATTAAGTGGTATTACAAGGACAAATGGCCCCAAGCTAGCAGGTTAACGGTAGAAATGTGCGCCACTCGTCTTTTCAGATTACATCAAGGATGTTGATTCCCCATTTTACGTGAAACATTTTCAGTTCTTTAAATTCTTTAAACGGAGGTGCTTCACTGTGATTGTCTGACACAAACACAAACGTATCATCTGACAAGCCTTAAAAACGAGAATTAAAAGAAGTGGGTTTGTCTAAATGGCTTAAATCTTCAGTCTTTTTCTGGTTTCTTCAGCCCTCTTTGACATGTGAGCCCCTGAACGTGAACATCTCTTCAGCCAATCACAGAAGAGGAGGCGGGACTATCCCTGAAAACCTCTGCAGCAGGTTTTTTTTTTGTTTGTTTGTTTTTGCTCCTCCTGTACAATGTAAACACAGCGATGCAGACTGGTCCTAGACAATTCGTGCTCCATCGTCCTGGAGGATGTGCGGCTCCGTTCCTCAGTAATGGTAGACTCTGATCTGGTTGTTGTCGCTCAGGCCCAGCTGGACCAGGCCGGTCTTGGAGGAGGGAGCCCGATAGCGAGTGAAGAGAGGTCTGGGAGGTCAAAGTTAAGAGCAACACCGACCTCTGACAGATAATATTGCAAAGAGAGAATGATCACAGGTTGTTTGGATGTTTCATGATTTGAAACTAAGACAGACGTGATTGAGACAAATGGCCACGATGAATGGGATTTTTCTTGAAATTAATTATATTTAATCAAATTTTTTGACAACAAATCACATTTGGGTCAGGATCAAACTTTTATCGAGAGCTCAGCTGCCTATTTAACTGAGCTATAACTCTGTTTTCTGATCAATTGTCACGAGGCGAAACCCATGCAGAGGTTCTTACATTTCACAAAACTCTGTGTGACTTTGAGAGATATTCTGATTGAAATTAGACGTTAGATGATAGGTGCTGCGGTGGATTCGTTAAAAAGGATACATGCTGGTGTCTTTCTTGCGCATCTCCAACCACCTCTTGTTGCCGTCGATGAGCCCCTGCAGCCTCTGGCCGTCCATCTGCAGCGATCTCTTTGTGGACCAGGAGTCGTGATCACTTCAACACACAATCACACACACACACACTGAGTGTTAGAGCTGTCACACACACAGTTTAGACAATGAGTGTATTGCTGTATTCTGAATTAAAGCTGTGCAGGAGGAAGCAGTACCTGATAGGAGTGTATAAGGAGTAAGCCGGACTGCTCCTCTGTGTGCTGGAGGTGGCCTGATCAATAGACGCTCCTGAAGAGCAGAAATGATTAAAGCAGATGCAAACTGGAACATCGGCGCTTCTGTGATTCGGTGACGCAGCTACCTGGAAATATGCTGCTCCATCGGCTGTTGATGAGCTCGTCCGAGGCCCTCAGCCCGCCGCTGATGGGCGTGCTGAAGAGCGGCATGGCTGTGGAGGATTCGCTGTGCGGTGGCCAAGCCCAGGGCGGCTGTGAGACCCTCGCTGCAGGAGGAGGAGGAGGACCCAAGGAGCTGGCGCTCAGGTGGTGCATGTTGGGAATGGCTGGGGCAGAAGCGGAGGTGGGGTGGTTTACGGTTCCCTGCCCCTGAGCCAGTGAGCCCAGAGCACCCAGGACGGTGTTGAGCTGGCTGGAGATCTGCTGGAGAGACTCGGCCAATTCCTGGACTTTGGCCGGTACAGTGGGATGATGTCCTGAGGGGAGGAGAGGAGAGGGTTGAGACACACGAGGACAGAAAACACAATACCGCAATGTATCGTACAGAGGTGGTGGTGAGACAGTGCTTTACACAATGCACTGCAAGGAAAAAACTGATATGTCTTCAAACAAAGTGAATAAGAAAGAAGCAAACACATTTTAGTTCAGGGGCCACATACAGCATCAGAGAAAAACATTAACCTTCAAATTTAAACTTCTATTTGTAATTGGCACAGAGTACGCATGACGAAAACATCTATATTTGCAAAAACCAAATCAGTAATTATCAGGTTATCTTCTGGTGCAAAATACAGTGAAATGTCCCAAAAACCAACAATCCAAACTCCAAAAATCAGTGTTTTCTTTGAATTTTTTTCAAATCAGATCGGTGTTTGATACTTTATATTGGACTCTCTTGTGGGCTGGTTTTGGCCCATGGCCCTTATGTTTGACAACCCTCATGTGATGAGCAGAGAGATTGTCACCGAGCCGCTGAATAATAGCACAAGGGAAGAGGAGATAATATAAATAACAATAAACAATGTGTTTATTCTCAGAAAATTCAATGAAATGTTTGAGAGTAAAATCCTGCAACCTGGTTGGATGAGAGCATCCTTGTATTGAGTGAGAGTCCAGTTACCTGCAGCGTCCGGCGGATCCACAGCGCTGCTCAGGTCAGACTCGGTCACATCAAAGGTGACCTTCCTCTCTCCTGCATGTCGAGACAGATCCTCAAAAAGAGGCTGAAACAACACAGAAAACAAGACAGGCTGTCAATAACAACATTCTGACGGCACCAAAAATACAGGAGAGAGCAAACAGGCTGACGTTTCCTCCTTCCTCACCTCCTCAGCCATGGAGCTCTCCAGCTGCTGCAGCTGCTCCTCTTGCCTCCTCAGGAGACTGTTTCCCGTCTGAACCGTCTGCTGCAGCTCCGCCACGTTTCTGGCCTCCTGGCAGAACAGAAGCAGGACGGTGAGCTCCGAACCAAACACCTCAAATCGCCGCTCGCCTCCGTCTCGTCTCCCCCACCTGCTGGAGGCTTCTGATCATCTCCTGGGTCATTCCTCCCGGATGAGTCGGGCCCTGAGAGGAGCTGCTCTGGGCGGCGGCCTGCAGAGCTGCCTGCCTCTCCTGCAGTCGGCTGCTCTCTCTCTCCAGGAAGAGTTTGGTCTTCTGGATGGTTGCGCCGTGTGAGGAGATGTACGGCCGAAACCTGACGCATCGAGGAGAAGAGAAGAAGTTGAAAACATGAGCAGAGAAACAATTATTTATTTATTAATAATTACTGCAGCTGAATGGATTGTTCATATAAAGAAATTTAAATGCAGAACATCAATTAAGTAGTTCAAATAATTTAAAAGTTAGTCCGGGAAAGTGAATAAGATGTCTCGCCTGGGATTTCAGACCTGACACCAACGACTCGTTGCAACCTGACACAATGTGAGTTGGATTCAGATTAAACCTTAAAACACATGATCAGTGAAATAATATGGATTTCTTTTAAAATAGAAGCATGTGAATGGATTATATCACATCTCATCAAGTCCAAAGTGAGAAAGAAATTGGGATAACAACACGCTCCGTTAAAAAAAAAGTTTTAATTTACCCAGAAAGCGCCACTACAGCTAATTAGATGTGTACAATGACAGTCTGGTCTTACTCGTCCATGCTGCTGTGGCTGTCGGGGACAGGAGATAAAGGCGGCTCGTCCAGGTCATCGACGTGCAGCAGCGGCTCTTTGTGATCAGCGGGAGGCGCCGTCTCCTGCTCCTTCTTTTTGTTCCGCTCAGATCTGGGTGAGGACTTCACTCCCGCCTCTTGATCCAGCTCACTGACAGAACGAGAAGAGAACGTTTGTGAGTTCCAAAAAACACCCCACGTTAAAGCTGGTGCAGCCAGTCTGTACCTGAGTCGGAGGCTGAGCCGCTGGCATCTCTCCTGCAGCAGGGCCACCTTGCTCTGCAGGCGGCCGTTCTCCTCCTTCAGCCTCCTGTTCTCCTCCCTGGCTCTGTCTCTCTCCTCCTTCAGCCTCCTCTCCTGCCCCCTGGCCTCATTCCTCTCCTCCCGGGCGACCTGGACGAGCTCTCGGGCCTGAGCTTTCTCCTCTCTCAGCGCCTCCTTCAGCTGGTCTCTCTCGTGGATCAGCCTCGGTAAGGCCTGAGGGCGCAGGTATGGGGTGTGTGACTGACTGTAGAGCAGGTGAAGGTAACGTTTATGACATGAAAGTCAGACTCTCCTACCTCTAGCTGACTGTCCACTTCCTGCTCCTCCTCTCCAAGCTTTTGTCGTCTTCTTCTCAGATCTGCTGCCTGATAGAAAACAGAAATATGAAGTTTTTCCCGTTCACCACCAGGTTAATGGTGCATGAGGGTTATTAGACAAGGACCTTTGTCAGCAGCAAGGCTTCCTGGCTCTTCAGCTCTTTCTCTCTCAGCTCCAGCTGATCTGCCAGATCTTTCAGCTCCGATTCCTACAGGAAAGACATTAATCCAGCTCATTTTTCGAGTCAGGCTCTCCTATCATGGGTTTTTAAAGTATTGGTGGACTCTCTAACCTTGCGAGAGTGTGCCAGCTGAGTCTTTTGGATCTGTGCGTCCAGCTGAAGACGAAGCTTCTCCAGCTGAAGAGTGTGTGAGGCCTGAAGACGCTCCCTGTCGTCCTTCAGAGCAGACAGCATCTGCTCCCTCTGAGCAGTCTCCTGCAGCACACACACAATTTCACCACCAATGGGAATGAAGATCTATTGTGTTTTTTTCACACTGAAACCTGTATCTTGAAATGCATTGTACTGAACCTCTAGTTCTTAACAAATTCTGCTTTTTTTGGAATTCTCAATTGTTGGTTTGAACCGCTGCTGAGGCTGTCTGACCTCGTCCAGGTATTTCTCTCTGATGCTGCTCATCTCTCGCCTGTGGTCGTCCTTCAGCTGCTCCAGCTTCCTCTCGTGGTCGCGCTGCACCTCCTCACGCACTTCCTGGAGCACCTCGCCCAGCTGGAGGGGGGCGGAGGAGAGGCTGGTTAGTTTTACTGAGCAACCTGAGTGAAGTGTGTGTGTGTGTGTGTGTGTGTGTGTGTGTGTGTGTGTGTGTTCTTGTATTTCTATCCTTGTTGGGGCCAAATGTCCCCACAAGGATAGCAAAACGTGGAACGACGTGCCTTGTGGGGACCTTTTTCCGGTCCTAAGTAGGAGAAACAGTGTTTTCTTGACCATGTTGTTGTTACTGAAAAAAGTAAAAGTGCAAAAACATTTCTTTAGGGTTAGGCTTTGTTGTGGTGTGGGTTAGGGTTAGGGTAAGGGTTAGGGTTAGGGGCTAGACATGAATGGGAGTCAATGGACGGTCCCCACAAGGATAGAAATACAAGACTGAGCGTGTGTGTGTGTGTGTGTGTGTGTGTGTGTGTGTGTGTGTGAGGGACCAGACCTCGCGGTGGTACTCTGCCAGTTGGTGTTCGGGCCGTGGACTCATCATCAGCTCCCTCCTCCTCTCGGTGCTTCTCGCCTTTAAACAGAGCAAACGCTGATGAGCGCCGATCCGGTCCAACACTGACAGGACGAACACAGACTGCTTCAGCTGGATGTTTCCGAGGGTTGTGATCCACTTGAACTAAACATAGAAAGCGTCCATCGGGCCGGGTCACCTCCTGTTTGATGGAGTTCACTTGGTCCTCGCGCTCTCTTTGCAGCCTCCTCCTCTCAGCTTGCAGCTCCCCCTCTGACTCCTCCTTCAGGCGCTCTAAGTCTCGCCTCTTCTCGTCCTCCAGTTGGCTGCGCGCCGCCGCTCGCTCCTCCTCTACGCTGACTTGTAACTCCTTAAGAATTGCCTTGCTTTCCTCCCTGTGTGTAATCATCACACAGCAGCACTCAGTCTGGAGAAGGTCCTGTTTTCCCAGGTTCATGTCTGCTTGTGTGAATCTGACCTGATCTGCTGCTGCTGCTCCTCTCTCTCTTTCTTGACAGACTGTTTGAGCTCTTCCAGCTTCTGGTCGGACTCCCTGCTCAGCCTGGCTTCCTCTTCCGTCCTCCTGGAGAGGAGACGCTGTCGCAGAGTCCTGCACAAACATAAACACACACCATTTGAGGTATATGCAATGGGGAATAAAGATCCAACAATGAGGTAAAACTCCTCACAAAAAAACCTTGTTATTACGAAATATTATTGGTTTTGCTCATTTCAGATTCTTCCACACATGATGAGACCAACTGGATGGTGGACCAAATGTGTATGGTGAACAAATACAAATAAAAATCCAAATTATATATGGAACAATAAATAACATGATAATTTTGGCCATTCTGAATGTAAAAAAGACAATTATGTAATAACTTTTTGATAATGGAATAAAATAACAGAGAGTGTTGCACAGCATCCTCAATGAATAAATATGACTAATCCATCCAATATACCTATTTTTTCACAAGCAAACTATGAAATGCGTCTGTATTTCCAAGAAATACAGCACATTACTGACTGCAACATGAAATTTTGTCAGCACTTCATGGATCCACTACAGAGGGACTAAAGAGCCGCATGCTGCAGGTTTAGGTGTTTAACATGAATGTATGGATTTGTTCAGTTTTGCATCTCATATCCAGTGAGACGGACAGTCTGATGCTCGTCTCCGTACCTGAGTCTTTCCTCACTCTGCTCCTTCAGCCTCCTCTCCTCCTGCTCCTCTTCTCTCCGGAGCTCGTCCTGGAGAATTTGAATTCTCCTTTCTTTTTCCTTCTGCATGCGCTCCCTCTCTCCCTCCAGCTCTCGCTCGGTGTTCCTCTTCAGCCTCTCTTCATCCTCCTCTTCCCCCCTGTCTCCATCTTCTTTCTTCTCCCTGTCTTTCAGGATTGTTGTTTCTCTGTTCTTCACGTAGACCTCGGCGTCGTCCAGCTGGGTGTTGGAGGTGCGAACCAGGCGGCCTCTGGAGCTCTGGGGTCTCTGAAGGCCCGGGGGCTCGCCCCGTTCCAGAGGGATCTCCTCTGAGTGGGAGGAGCCGGAGAAAGAGAGCGAAGGACTGGACTGGTGAAGGACGAGTCGGCTGACTTCATGGACCAGAGGCTCGTCTTTGCTTTTGGCCTGGACGTGCCTGCAGAGAGAGTGCATGCTAGAAATATCACATGTTATAGAAATATCACCTCAAACTGAGGGAGCTTTGCTGCTCTGCGATCATTAGTCTTCAGATGCATCACAGATCTACTAATAGCAAAATAAAAAACACACTTTCTGTACATATTTCAACAACATAGCTCTGTAGTAAAAAAAAAAAAAAAAAAAAAAGCCAAGCTGCTAAATGTTTCTGGATTGGACAGAACACAGTGTCCCAATTGCTTTATAGTAGGAACTAGTAACAGCATGATGTGTATTTCTCAGAAAATGGTGAGTTACAAAGTCAATTCATGTTTTTTGCAGCTTCAAATTAACAACAAACCTTTCGTCGGTGTCCGTGTCCACTTCTTCTTTTTCTTCTGATTTCTCCTGCTGACCGATTCTCCCATTGAGGTCCTTAATTTCTGGAACTTTCTTTGACAGCTAAAAGACACACAAGCAGAACTGTTCCATGACAGGCTGATGGGGAATATTTAAATAGATGAGCATCACAGTGCACGTCACCTGTACCTTGACATCTACGGAAAAGGACGTCTCTTCCAGCTCCCTACTGGCCTCAGAGTCCTGCAAACACACATACACACAACAACACTTGATGAGAACACAACAGATCTGAATCACAACACACATCCTCAGCCACACACTCAAAGCACCACGCTGCCTGCATCAGCAAGACGCAGACCTGCACGCAGAAGGCCAGAGCGCAAGCAAACACACTGCAACAAGCCAAAAACACAGAACTGACAGCTTATAATCACACAGCAAGCTAAAAGCAAAAAAACACTGTCAATGAGGGGAGGGGTCTGAATTTCCAGTCCAGTCCTCGGGGGCTCGCATGAGCTGTCAAATTCAAAAGTGGTGACATGCAGTCCCAGAGGACGAGACGGCCCCTAAGGCGGTGGGGTTGGATTCTGGGAGCTACATGCACCTCGCTGCAGAGGAGGTCGTGAATATATTCGGGGGGGTGGTGGGATGAGGCGCTGAGCACGCAGAGGCACACACCAAACCCTACCTCTGCACGAAGGAGGGGTTTTGCGTTCACACTGTTCATCGGGTCAGTGGGAGCGGCTCTCGTTTGGCGCGGCGGCTCAAGGCCGGGCTCTGCCGTTGGCGTCTCCCGTTTAAAGACCTCGACGGCCTCATCGTCGCTCTCTGACGCTCTGAGCCCGTCCTCGGTCTCCACTCCCTCCCCCTCCGTTTCTTCTCCTTCGCTCTTCACGCACCTCTCTAACGCCTCCTCGTCGCTCTCCGTCAGTTTCCTCTGGCTCAGGGAGCACCTGTCCAGCACCTCCTCACTCACTCCCTCCTCATCCTCCTCCTTCTTCTGCCCTCCTCTCCTGATGACCTCCACCTTCTTTTTTTCACTCTCCGTGTCCCCTGCTTCAGATATGTCTCTCTCGTCGTCTGTTTTATCCTCTTCCTCCTCCGCCTTCCCTCCATCTTGACCACTTCTGAAACGCTTCTCCGCAACTTCACTACTCCCATCTTCGTCCTCTTCTACCATTTGCACCTCCTCTTTCTCCTCGGTGGAGTTCCCATCATCCTCATCGCTCTCTTCAGTCGTCTTCCTGTCTCTGCTTTCAACACGCCGGTCTGATTTCTGACCTCCGTCACTTCCTTCTTCTTCATTTCTATGCTTCACGTTTCCGGACACTTTCCCTTCTTTCTCTCCATCCCAGCTATCCTCCTCCACCTCATCACTCGCTCCCCCTTTCTCACCCTCGACAGCTGCTCCACTTCCTCTCTGCTCTCCTTCCTTTTCCTCTTTTCCCTCTTTCACTGCACCTCCCTTCGCCTCCTTCTCTTCCTCCACTTCATGTAACTCTTCTTCTATCTCTTCAGAGTCGTCGGGTTCAGCGGAGGGAGGATGCTTTCCACCGCTGGCCTGTGGAGACAGACGCATGTGGCCGCCCTTCAGAGGCTCCTTGGTGGAGGGTAATGGGGGGGGAGGTAGAGAGAGAGATCCGTCCAGTCCTCGCACGGAGGCACAGAGGAAGGCGTGCAGAGACACATGGGAGAGAGGGGGATGGAGGAGGGCAGGTGAGGGAAAGAGGAAGATTGTAAACCCCCCCCCCCCCCCCACAACCCCCAGGCTGATGTTCTCACTATGACAGACGATCCCAACACATCATGCGTTTAACAGTTTTTGTTTGACAACCATGCATAAGTTTGACTTCAGCAGCTGAAAACATGCAGACAGACACAATTTGGAAAATGTTCTGGGTCACTCACTCTGACACACACCGGGTTCATTCAGTGGATGTGATTCTGTTGCTTCAGCACTGAATCAGTAAGCTTAATTTAAAGAAATCACTCGCTATGAAATTCGATTTAAAGCAAAAACAAATCATCCTTTAGATGAATTCTATAAAACGGACTGTTCAGTGTTGATAGTGGAGAGATGTAAAAACATATATAAGAGGAAAAAGCTGGTCTTCATTGTTCTGTAGGTGATGACTCATGCTCGGATGTGGGTGTTTTTTTTGTTTTTTTTTTTGTACAGATTCAGACAGCAAAGCAGTAACAGTGACAGTAGGAAGACAGCAGGACAAAGAGGAAGACGCAGTAGCAGCCGTGACCGTAGGACAGATCCCAGCAGCACAGCAGCTGTACGAACACATACAGGTCGAAGTGCAAAGAGGCGAGAGGGCGAAAGGTCGAAGGGGCACAAGAGAAGAAATGCCAGATGGTTTAGAAATCACCGTCACATGAGACAACAAGAGAAATCCACAAATATAAAGACATACGAGTATACATACAGAACTGACCATATATTAGCATGAATACCAGATTATCATCGGTTGCACAGCATTTAAAGTTATTATCGAGGTCAAAAACCTTTCCCAAAATTATGATAATTTTTGGAAAACACAACAAATAGTAATGTTTCCCTAAAGCAATGACAGTAAATATGATGAAACATGTAAAGAATATGATGAGCAGGTGAATGAAGAGCACAGAAATGGAAACGAAGAAACAATTGGAATAGTCAGAGTGCAGGTTTGAGGGATTCTACCTGCTTTGAAGGCAGCTCGGGGCTCTGGTCTCCAGACATGGCCAAGTCCTGCAACTCTGGCTCCGTCCTCTCCTCGGGGGGAACCAAATCGCTGCCTTCACTGCCCTACAACCAGCATTCACACAAGATTTCAAAGGCCTGCCAAACCAAGCAATGCGTTTATGTCTGAACATTCTAACTTGAATCAACTAAAGCTTTGAGATGATTTCCACCTCATCCTTTAGGCCTGCTCCGAGGTCGTCCAGGTCGAAGTGGAGATTCTTGAGCGGCCTATCCGAGCCCCGAGAATCTGGCTGGAAACAAAACATTATGTTACATTTGTAGAGACACAACGAGTTTTTTTGTCCTTTCAGGTCCAAGATTTTAAACTAACCTCATTTTCAGAGACGTTGTCTTCATTATTCTCATCATTAAAAGCAGGCAGGTCAAGCAATACTTTCTCCTCTTGTCGGCTTCCCAGAACACTGAGGGCGCCGCTGCCTCGGAGACCCTAAAAGCAAGGAGATCACGAACATGGCAGAGTAAAGTATGGACAATAAAACCCAATGAAGTAAAAGGATGTTACCCTGGAAGATGTCCTGAGGGGTTCCAGCCCTCCGGAGCTGCTTAGAGACCCCCGCAGAGCGGGGGCAGAACCAGAGAGAGGACCCTGCAAAGGTGCGTCCAGCCCTCTCAGGGGAGCCAAGCTGCCGAGTGGGGACGGCAAGGGTCCCAATGAGGAACTCAGTGCCTGGAAGAAAAGGAGACATGGTCAGTAAAAGAGACCTCAATCTGACCTTTCCTGAGGGGGTCCCGTCCCTGCTGATAAAAGAAGACACAATGAACCATCACTCACTCCAGGTGTCCTGAGTGGCTCCTTCTTCTTTTTATTCTCTTTCTTCTCCTTCTTTTCCTTCTTTGTCTTCTTTTTCTCCTTCTTCTTGTCTCCCGGGGCTCCGGCGGCGGCTGTGAGCTGGGTGCGCTCTCGCTCCTGTCCCACCAGGCGGCGGTAGTGCTCGTCGCAGGGGTGATCCCAGGTGGACTGGCCAGTGGAGAAGTTGAAATAGTAGATCTCTCCCGTCACATCCTGGCTGTGGGTGAGGAGGAGGGAGGAAAGGAGCGGTTATGTGAGCAGCTCAGAAAGAAAAAAGTTGCAGCTGATGGTTGGTGCACTGGTGAATGAACTTCTCAAACATGGGTACATCCATTTTCAACTGATTTGTTGGACAATGAGAACGTAATGATGTTTATTAGCGAGTTTCATTATTCGATATAATAAAAACCACTGATTGTGATACCAGAGCATTTCACACTTAGGTAAATAATTTACACTGCCAAAAACTTTGTAACGATTCATCACCACTTTACAAAAATCTGAGCAAATATATATCCTATTGTGTTAGTGAGCTGTGAGGGAGCAGAGGAAATCTCCACTGTTAGTCTGCAGGTGACATCTCCATGGTAATGTCTTCAAAACACACTCAGCACATGTTCAGCTTCAGGTGTCTTAAGTTAACTCACCAAGGCTTCCACTCGGGAGGCAGAGGGGCAACAATGCCTTCCCTGGCCAGCCACAAGAGGTCCGGCTCAGTGTCGGGATCAATGCCGATCTCTCTGGCATACTCAAAGATCTCTGATCAGACAGGAGGCGACAGAATAACAGAGACATATGAGACGGGCCACGCACATTGCTTGACATGCACTACTGTGGAGTGGAGACTATTGAGTTTTCACTAAAACTGTTCTCAGACAGTGAAACATCAAAAACAGTCAATGGAACAAGTTGTTTTTGTCTTTACTAAACCTACAATTGCTCAACAACATGTACATTAATGTCATGCTTACATTATACACAGATAACACAACAGAGCCACAACTAATTTAATAGTATAGACACAGTTCCAATCCAAAGATTTCAACTGGTATGTAAGTGAATAAATAAATGTGATGCAATGAGCAGCTGCAAATCAGATTTGAAGCAAATGATGAAGAGTACTCAAGAACTGACGGACAACAACTAATGCTGACAGGATTACTTAATCTGCCATGTGGTTATTTTAAGGAGGAAGCAAAGACCCCACTTCACTCCCTTGATCTCTCCTTCTTGGAAAAAAACCTCTGAATGAAATGAAAGCTCTGCAGTCATAGTTACTGCAAAGCAATGGCTGGACAGCAAATATGCATAAATACTGTATGTATCGCTTAAGCTTCATACTATGTCCTTTTTTCATGTAGGTAATGAGGAGCTTGTTATTTTATTGACTTTATCAACAGCAACAAAGCATCACTCCAGAGAGCAGTCATGTGACTAATCTGGTATGGCCTTGGGAATGCTGTAAAGTGGGAAATGTGACCTTACTCATTGGTAATTATTCCAGTTGCATGGAAACAGCACCAGGGCAGTTTTGTGAGGGCAGTTAGAACAAGGTGGTTCCTATCAGTCTGTAAAAACAGGTCCTCTCTAAAGCATATCAATGACTCATGGATTGATTTGATTACAATTAATATCGATTAAAATTGATCCAATAGATGATTCTCCTTGAGTCTGGCGAGTCTACATTTAGTGATTTTGTTGCTGCTGTGAATCAACCATATTCCTGCTGGTCAAACACTATTCATCATTATTATTTTTATGAGATAGAAACCTTGCTCGGATGCTATGTAGTTCTCATCGTAGTCCTCCTCAAGGATCAGCTGGTCTCCTATGAGAGCAGCTGCGCTCATGTTGACTGCGGAGACAAGTAAAGAGTACACAACAGAGGACAAACAAAACACACATTGGAGCACAGTATACCACAGTAATTTATGTGATCCGTAATGTGCAACAATAGAGAAACGTAATATTTAATCCCGAGTTTGTACCATTATCATCAGCTATTTGCACCTTTGTGGTTGAGACAAAGGCGAGATTATGTGATACTGAAACCACCCTGGCATCTTGATCACCACGACTATCGGGAAGAAATCATTCTTGAGGCAACAGAAGTGAAATGAAAGCTTATCATTCTAACGTTAGCATATCTGCTAACTGATCGTTAGCCGACAACTAGCTTAGCAAGCAGTTAAAGTATATTGGGAGCTCATACGTGACATTTGAGTTACCTTCCAAGGTTTAATGACTTTTGTCATTGGCCTCGGCGACGGTATTAGAAGTCAGTTCTTTGACAGATCCATTGTAAAGACACAAAGACTCTGAAGTGCATTAACAGCCGAATCTCCAAGGACGCTTCTTTCTCTTCCTGTTGACGATGAGACGTGGCTGTGATTGGCTGGGATGGATGAGGCGTTCAGGTATCCTCGGAATATCTAAAATCCCTGCCCTCGCGGTGGTGAACACTGTAAACACGGGGATACACAATCAATGGTCCACGCGGAGGCTTTCTGGGATTTGAAGACTATGACGTGTTTGGCACTAAACTCTCAGCTGTATCTACAGTGTAAAATTTCTTCTTTTGAAAGTTTTTGTTCATTTCTGAGATTTGTTCCACTGTAGTTTCTGTCTAGATCAGAGGCCTTAAAGTAGCATTTTGTACTGAGCACGAGTGTGAATGACACTTTTGTTTGCAATTACTTAAAGTCATTACTGCAAAATGATAAAACTGTTCTACACGAATGACACCATCCATCTTTTTTAACATTATTTTGTGTCTGACTCAGGATCGAATGGGACAGCCAGCTAAGAGTAAGACAATAACACTCTACACAACAGGGAAAACACATTCAGAGAGTGAAATATCTCATCATTCAATTTCTTGTACACAACTAATTGCCATATGACAACGATAACATCAACAGATTTAAAATCCTGGAATTGCATGACTTTTCTTGGAAACTCCTCCTCTTCTCATCCTGTTTGTTTTGAGTGGTTTTCATACCAGGGTGAACAACCTCAGCATCTTGGGCAATGATAGTTTTAGAATTACAAACAGGCCTTGAAACTTCAATGATCCATCCAACACCTACGCACTGTACATGTGTGCACTCCAACCTCCACAGTGTGCTGAGACGTCAGCACCACAGATTTGTTTCAGTAAACATAATTGTCTGTGAATGAGCAATGTGTATTGATTCTTGTTAATTACACATGTTTATATCATTAACTTGAAACATTCACACACAGGCAGATCCCTTTTTTCACATTTTCCTTAAGAAATTCTTCATTCCAGTTTAGTAGATCAACATATTCATTCTAGAATTTTATAATCTTACAGTGTCTGTTGCTCATTCTATTGGAATTGATTATCCTGTCCATAATGTCAGAGTCCATCTTGAAAGCTTGGTCCTGATGCTGGTTCTGAAGCACCATCTTTTGAGTCATCGGACTGAACCGGCTGAGGTTGAATGTGTGCAGAATGGGCTGTAGATGACATATAAGCTATAATAAACCACTTGTATCAATGACACAGCACAGTGGCCATCCATAAGAATAACATGCAGAGAGGCCTAGCCAGGAATTGAACCCTTGACCCTCTCTAAAATAGCACTGAAAACCCGGGGGGGGGGGGGGGGGGGGGGGGGGGGGGGGGATTAATAGCTTGTTTGGTGTTTTTTGTTTGTTTTTTTAGCAACACATGCAATCCCTATTCAGTAAACATTGTAACTGGCCCCTCATATTGCTGGTCGTTTTTTGTGAGACGTGGCATTGTGGCTGTCAAGTTCCCTGAAATGTGTCTTACTGCTGTGAATCCACTAGGTGTCAGCGTCCATGTTTATGCAGGACAGGTTCCAGTTACACAGGAATAAATAGTTTGGTCTAAACAACCAAAACTGTGATGAACAAGTATATGGTTATTGGAGTGTTTAGATTTTTATTAAACATTCTGCAAATATAATGGTTAAGTAGTCTGTACTTCAGTATGGAGCTTTTTTTTTTTTTTGGGGGGGGGGAGGACATTATTATTATTAGCAATAGTAGTAGTCATAGTAGTTGTTGACAATTGTGGTATAAAGTATATTAAACTATTTCATTCAAAATATTGATATCTTTAATCAATGTTTCAATATTACCTTTAAAATGTTTGGCAAATGTAATTAAATCACTGCTTTTATTATCTTTTCCATGTGCTAAGAACACATGGTTAATGTTAACACTAATCTATAATCTCACAGCTGGGAGGTAACAGTAGTAGCAGGAGGCAGGATATCTGGAATGTATCCATGAAAAATGAGCCAAATCTAAGGTCCAGTCCCTTTCATTAGATAAAAACAATGAAGGAAATGGTGTCAGGCCTGATGGTCGCACTGCTGATCAAAGTGTCAAAGTGGATTAAAAGGCAGAGAAATGATTTAAAATATCCAATCAGACC
The DNA here is from genome assembly GCF_902148845.1 of Salarias fasciatus. Taxonomy (NCBI): domain Eukaryota; kingdom Metazoa; phylum Chordata; class Actinopteri; order Blenniiformes; family Blenniidae; genus Salarias; species Salarias fasciatus. The sequence continues at coordinate 23,803,666 of NC_043758.1, forward strand.
TTTTTATCCCCATCACATACTAAAAATTCAAAGTTTATCAATGAAAGACACTTAAAGCAGCTGGAGCTTGAACAGATGAGATGAAAACTGAGCAGTCAGTTAAAGGGCGAGAAAAAAAACTTTTAAATTGCAAATTTCAATTGATTTTAGTCAGTTTTTTCCAATTTCTCTTTCATGAAAATGATCCCAGTCCAACCCTGATGTGTAACAAGAATGTTTGTAAGACAGTAGCACAGCGAATACAATATAATGGAAAATCCACAACAAAAGAAGGAACTCGGCAAAACGAGCATTATTGTGAAAAAGAACTTCGTTTCCATGAGATCATGACGAATACATTCTGCAGCAGACAGAATTTCCAAGGCTGAGCTGTGAAGATTGCTGGAGAAAATGTATCTTCTCTGCATCAGAACAGCAGAATAGATTACAAAACTGACCCCTTCTGAGTTTATAACACAAATGGCAATGAAACACATTCAGTTCATTAGGTGCATTCAACACATGAGTACATCTCTACAGGAACACATTTAAACCTGCCGACTCCAACTAGCAGAGGTCATGTACCGGCTTCCCGTGCAGCGAGCACACAGGGACTTTTGCCCTCTTTGTAAATTTAACTTTACATGTGACTGTGTGGTGTGGAGCGGGGGTCTCTTTGTCAAATGAGTGTTACAGCTGTTTAGCAGGAGTGGGCTAATTTTTCCCGGAAAGGGTGACGTGATTTGCATGCTATTGCCCGGGGGGTTAGATGTGAGGATCCCCGCTGTGTTTCAAAAGGTTCTCTTCCTTCACAGCTGGGGACGACATAACACACGTGGTGTTAAATGATGGTGGGATCTGTTGACACGTCTGCCACTCACACTCTACAGCAGACTCAACGAGAGAAAGCGTCCCCGTTCACAGCTCTGAAACGTTCTTAGTTCTCTTGTCTCCTTTTCTTCCACAAGACGGCAGATGGCAAGACTACTGCACCGTGGCGAGAAGCTACCTGGTTAAACTGAGAGTTTTATGTTTAGAGCACAACTTGAAGACTCCATTTAAAATAAATAAATAATGATGTGGAATTGTCGTTTATGTAATTGATCCATTTTTGGCTGAAGCAGAAGTGAAGGTTTTATCACAAACCCAGGCAAACAAACATTTTTATTCTCATGCCAGTTCAGCTCATTAGTTTGGCAGCAACCACAGGGTAAGGTTCAAAACAAGGGACAGATCCACTCGATGTGGCTGTATTGTCATTATTCAGACTGCGGGGCAAGTTCACGCAGATCACACACAATATGAAGAAGACTAAGGATATATATATATACAGATATGATGGCATAATAAAGACAAATAGCAAAAGTACACTTACATTTGTAAATGGCAAAGTGTCACAATGTTTCGCTCTATTTCTGATCGACAACAGGGGTTTCTCAGTCCTTTTCCCGAGACATCTGAAGCATGCCTCGCTCAGGACCGGGGTTGAACGAGAGACAGGTGGCACAACAGTAAGGCTGCCAAAAGCAGCTGTTTGTCACACAAATGGTTTCTTATATGTACGCAACAGCACAATGACACATATTTGTTCTGTAACCAACTCACAAATGTTCCCAATTAATCTGTACTTGAACTGTTAATCGACTGACAGATCATTTTATTGTACAAGTTATAAAATATATCAATCCAGAGCAATTATCATTACATAATCCCAAAGCATTTATCACTACATACACTATATTGGAAACACACACGCATGTGTATTATACAACAACAACAATCTACAATGTCGTAACTAAATAGTTTGAAGGATCTGGAATCCAGGAGCTGCACGAGTTCTCTAGGAAACTCCTCCTCGTCCCATCCTGTGTTTGCTTTGGGTGATTTTAGTTCTGGTATCAGGGTGAATAACCTCAGCATCTTGGGCAATGATAGCTTTAGAATTGCAAACAGGCCTTGAAACTTCAATGATCCATCCAACACCTACGCACTCCAAACAGTTTTTGAATTTGCTTAATGAAACATCAATGTCACCAGCATGTTTACACAACTTCAGCTTTTTGCAAATGAGCAGTTTGGATTTTCTTTTTGTTTTTTGTTTTTTTCCTTCAATCAATTTTTACATTTGAACCAGTTAATCATTTTTTTTTTTGTCTAATACTATTTTAAGAATCATTTGCATGGACCAAGTGAAACTTTTCTTCGTGTGATTTTTTTTAAATCATTCTTCCTGAAGGAAAATGAGCATCAAGTATGTTCTTTCAAAAAGTCATTTTTAATCAGAATTTTAAGATTCTGCCTTTATATTTCATGTTTTCACAGAATACCTCATGACAACACATTAATAGCTTTCTGACACTGACTTATCCACGAATCTCATAGACGGCAGGGAAATTGTGTTGTTTCAGTTTGAAGAGACATGTAGTCTATTTAGAGAAGAAATACCATACCACAAAACACTGTTCAACATAACACATGAAACATGACAGCTAATTTGAGCACATCTGAGCTACTTTTTAATTTGAATGTCTGAAATCCACCTGAAAAATTCTGAACTGAGCCAGAATGTCCACTATGTTTAAAGATTTGTGGTATGAGTGATAATATTCCATTCTTTTGTTTTAACAATTGTAAACCACTTTGAATTTAAAGGTAAAACATGTTTTGTTTTGTTTTTTTTACTGCACTCAAGTGTCAAAAGGTGTCAGGTCTGGTTTGAAATCGTACACAACACCTCAGACATGTTTGCAACATATCACCACTGCACATGAAGAAACTGCATTATCTATAGGACACAGTCTTGAGGACAGTAAATGGCTGTAGAGCCCCATAAACAGGAAAGATAAATTCTCCTATCTCCACTCACAACTCACGGTGCATCGGTTGGCACAAAGCGACGAGTCTGCACCACCGTCCGATGGCGTTTGTCATTTAATGTGAGAGTGATGAATTAAAGCAGAGCCTGGTGCGTTGCCTCGGTTGTACTCGTCTAGGTTATTTGAGTTCAGGGTGGAATTGTTCCTTGCTTTTGTTTTCCTGCGGCCCACGGTGACACTCGGCGTCGCTCCAGATATCTGTGTTAAAGCGGGAGTGACCTCGGCAGATGTCAAGTTGCAAAACCTCCGCATTAAGGTGAAGAAGACTTCTGAGATCTGAGAAAAACCAGTGAGAGCTCCGCACTGTTGCCCACAGCTGAGATAACCTCCCCTGCTGGTGTGGGGACAGTGCTCCATCATGGAGGCAGCTGGAACAATGACGTGGCCTCTGACCCTCAGCCACGGCGAGATGGAATGGTGGACGTGCTGATTAAATATTTATCAGCTTCAGACGATCCGTTTGTGGATGTTGATCTTCAGAAAAGTCAACTGTCAACAAATCACGTCATGTTTGTTTGTGGACGTCGAGAGGCTTCATCCCAAATCAACTGAAATCTGGAATAAAGGAGAAAACAATTAAAACTGTGTTTATTTGGAAAATGTATTACTTTAAACAAACAAAGTCAATAGTTGCATTGAAGTGGCTTTATAATAATTAAACTTTAGTCTAAATACAACACAAACTCTCACAGACTGCTGCTGAAGTGGATGCACTGGTAGAGAAGAAACAAAAACACTCAGTTCAAGGAGGTTTGTACAGCCTCACACTCTTCTACTGCAAAGTAATGCTGCAACATACAGAACGGCGCCTCAATAAGCGATCACCGATGCGAAAAAGTCAGGGATGGGAAAATGCGCATGTGTAACACTGATAACAATCTGGATGATGTCTTTCCTTTTACGCTGGAGGACACCACATACTCACAAACAAGACAGGAACGACAAACAAAACAGAAGTATTTATCCTCTCTGGGATGTCCCCTCCCCCCCTTTTTTTTTTTTTTTGAAACTGAGTCATGTTTCTGATCTGCCGCCAACTTGGCAGTGGATCAGAAACATTGTTAAATAATACAGCAGGTGTTTTCTTCAGTGTTGCACAATCTATTGACAATTTTGTAAGCGATGACATTTAGCAGTTGCTTCCTAGAATGTAGTATCCTGATATTGTACATATAATCTTATTATTGTGGCGTGGTGATACATTAGTTGGTCAGTCACAAAGTCGGAGGAAGATGCACAATAAGGTAGATTTCATAAGTTTTTGAAAAGTTAAATATGTTTGAGCTTCAGAAATACTCCCACTGAACTGAACTACAATCTATATAGTAGTAGGAAGCTTTTATAAGGGATGATAACTTGTATTTTAGATTGGTAATGCTAATAACAGCCATTGAAGATGTAGAGCACATGTTACTTACACTTGACTTAACAGTTGAACATCTTTTAATGTGCTTCCTGGAGGAGTGAGTTAGGTCAGGAGCTATGAACTGCTCCTTCAGTGAAATAGAAGAGAAATATAAATTTTTCAGCTTTGTCTAATATGAAGGCTGCAGAAATGTTTGGCGTACGCATCATTATGAGTCTCTTACTGCCCAAAACAGTCACATCTCACGTCATTCATTCATGATTCAATCATCTGTCTGTGGTTCTCAGTTAAGCAGGAGGGAGGTGTCTCCATGCGGACTGACTGACGTGAGCTGGACTTGCTGATGTGTCATGAAGCCACTGGGATAAGAGGTGAAATTCTTTCATGAGTCCAACTGACCTGATTTAATTTGCTTTTAGAGACTTCATCGTGCACTGTTCAAAACACTCAGTTTTGGCAATGCACAACTTTTCAAACTAAATTAACATATTTAATGAAATAAAAAAATAAAATCCCAATGTTGACTTTGAATTATTTCGATTGAATGATTGGCTTTGAAAAAGTAGACTAATCTGACCTGTTAAAAAGCATCTTTCTTCATATATGTTTTAATTAGAAGTTCTTTTTTTTTCTCTATGTCTTGCTTTTGAAAGTATTTTTTTTATTAATCCTCATAAGAATTAAGCAATGTTGCCAATACTGCAGATTCAGCAATGGCCAACAAGGAGTTCTCAAGTCCTATTGATAACAGTTATGACAGCAGTAATCTGGAAAGATTGCCCGGCATGGGGGATGAATCAATGCGCTGCAACGTTAGCAGTCTCAAAGGTTGCTGTTCCTGATAAGATTCATTCTTCTGACACGGCCTGTTTCACCACGGGTCAGCAGCTCTCTGAGCAGCTGATATGTATAGAACGCTCTTATCGCACGGGCCGGGGGAAAAAGCGTCCAGGACTCCTGTACGGCAACAAAACGGTTGCTGTAATCTGTTCGACCTTTTAACTGGAAAACTTGGCTCTAATGATTAGTTTCATTATGTATCAGTATGAATCAATCGGTGCAGCCTGGAGCTCACGTAGCTCAGTGGAGTCCATACAGGAGGCTCGTGTGGTCAGTGGAGACTTCAAACCCAAACGCCATCGATTCAGGGTGGTTTTTGACAGAAACTGAGCAGGAGTTTTGTCTGAAGCTTTTCAAACAGAGGGGAACTTGATGACATTAAAAACCTCCCAAATTAAATCCGTGAAGTCGGGCTTGTCAAACTGTGGAATAAATCCATTATTAATTTACTGAGGATCACATTGTTTAGTTTAGCGTAGAGTCGCGGGAAGAGATCAGAAATGTAGCAGTAGAAAACTACCTATCCTACCACCAGAGAAGCAGCATTAGCATCAAAGCCAAGTATGATCATGGATTTGTGAACATGAGGATACAGAAAACTGCCAGAAATGTGGCAATGCAAGACATCTCTGGCTCAATCCCCACTGTGATGGGCTGGTGTCTGTGCGTTCTGGATTATATAACTAAAGGCAGCTAAAACTTCAAATGCCTTTTTTAAGTTAGTGTTCATGATTAAAAAGTATTTTTTACTCATTAATTAATTGTCTGTTTCCAAGCAGGCACATCAGATGTTACATTTTTCTTGTCATCTGCTGGAGCTGATTCAGTGCTGAGTGTTGCAGAAGATGGTGTCAATGGGGTCGACTTGGACTCTGCAAAATGTGAATTAAGACAGAAACCAAGAGAAAAGGAAACGTTGTTTGGTTTTTAAATACAGCATTTATTCTGGGTCATCCATTTAAATCCATTAGAAAACAGTATTATCCATGAAATACATCCAGTTTCTAATATTTGAAAGCATAAATGAGATGTTGATGGGATAGTCTCATTCAGTGAATCCACTCCGCTTCAGTTACATGTTTGTGGACTATTAGATTGATAACATTAATACTTGATTGAGGACAGACATACAACCCAACGAAACCACATCAATACATTTGTAGACATCACTGAACAGCCAAATGATTAAAACATTTTTGAGAGAAATAGATGAATAAACCCTAAGCGAAAAGAAAAGTAAGACTGACCATCCCAGAAGATTGTTCGGTAACACTTTACTTGAAGCCCCCCTGTATAACACATTATAAGTAGTTATTATAAACACTCATACATGATCACTGCACTATACAGCATAGGGTTAGGGTTGGGGTTAGGTCCTGGCATTGTGATCATCTATGAATGTTTATAACTGTAGCTACACGTGTTATAACGGTATTATAATGCTTTATGAATGTACTTATAATGTGTTATACAGGGGGGCTTCAAGTAAAGTGTTACCGATTGCTCCAATGATCTGGAGTGTCAATTATCAGTATTATAACAATTATTAACTCGCATCTTGTAACCCTCCACACTGCGCTAAATTTTAACTGAAAGCTCCGGCACGCCGTGCAGACGGCCACATTCATACCACCTTTCCTTCTCGTTTCAGCCCCAGATGGAAACTGTAACTGCAAATACAATTAAAATAAATAATCCTCTCTTGTCTGTTCTAAAGACTTCATACTACGAGCATTCTCATTCTTCGAATCACATGTAGCAGTAGTGCTAAAGTCCATCAGCAACAGTACAACAAACAACACTCTGACCGATTAAGCACTCATACACGCCGATGACGAATGTGTTTATTCACTCCTGGTACTTTGCTGATTACATGTGTGTGTTCCTGTGGTACATACACACTTGTATTATTGTTTAGGCACAATGTAAAGTCTTCAAACCATTTCAGAGTGTTGATTTCATCAAGTCACTCTTGTTCTTGGTTTTTCGTGGCAGCTCTCCAGTTGGGGGAAAGAACATGTAAATAAAATGTCCTTTTCTAAATATTATACCTTGTAACAAACAGTAGTCGAACATCTCTTTACACCGGGGTCGAAAAAATCCCAATGTTTGAAGTGTCTCCCTTTTTATTTTTTCAACTTCAATTACTGCCATTCTCATCCTGCTTTCGACAAAAAGACACCGGTGAAAAGTTTCATGAGTGTGCCTGATATGTGGCCGTGTGATGTTCCTCCCAGCAGGGCGACCGTTGAACTCTCATCCCAGTCCCCCCCCCCCCCCCCCCCCCCCCTCCACCCCTCCTCCACCCCTGCTGATGGAGGTGGTTGAGGGGTTGAGGTCCACCTCCACGAAGACACACAGCCGTCACGGCTCCCTCCCTCAACCCCCACCCCCGTCCCCACATGGACTCAGCCCCCGCCGGGGCACTATAAAGAGGCCTGCTCTCATCCCTGTTCCTCAGTCTCGTCACCAACTCCACCAGGTAAGAGAAGCAGCGCCGCGCAGCAGTGACGGCAACTTGCTTGGTAGAACTTAGTGAAGTCTTGCCGTGTTCTCTTTAAAAAGTCGTTGATCAGATTTAAACATTTGTTTTCATCGTGGAACTTTGAAGCAGGAGATCTAGAGCAACATCTGTAGATCAGAGAGCCTCTTGATCGATATTCTCATTCTGACTTCTGTCTGACTGCGAAACCTGAAACAGGATTATCCGTCAGTTCGGAGCTTACTTTCTTAAACTCCTTTAATCTTCCCAGATTAAAGGCTCTTTTAATAGACAGCCATATGTTTACTGCAGACTCCTGTAGGCCAGCTCTAGGATGAGTGTGCTGTAAGACGGTGTGTTAAGACATTCTTAATTATAAAGATTGTAAGCCTGCTTTAGGTGAAGGGACTCATCAGAGGGATGAATTCACATTTTAGAGGAGGGAGCTCAGGCTTTTCTATTTTTATTTATTTTGTTTTTGTTTCATGTTACTGATAAATAACAATTCTCCTACTTCCACTCCAGACCTCCATCATGAAATTCGTGGCTCTTGCTCTCGCCCTTTTCCTGGCTGTCGGTGAGTATTGAACACAACCTCCTTGTAGAAATGATTCTCCCCGTACTAGCAGCTTGTTTGGGTTTTTTTTAAACAACGCGGTTTGCTCTTCTCTCATCTCAGGCTCTCAGGCCGCTTCCCTGCAGGCCGATGCCCCCTCACAACTGGATCACTTCCGCGCCGTTGCGGATGTGTATGCAGAGCAGGTGAGGGAGGGCGCCAAGAGAGCTCTGGAAAAGCTGGAAGGCACCCAGTACAGCGAGCTCAAGTAAGAATATGTGAAGTAGCATCAGTCAATCCGATTCTGTGCAACCTGTATGTCTTTGGTCACACTTCATTCAAATCTCTGCTTTTGAAATCTCACGTCAACAATTTCATACTTGTATTATGAGTTAACCCCCTTATTTTATTTTCGTGGCTCTGCTTTTTTCTCCCAGGCCCATCATCAGCCAACGCATCGATGATTTCCATAGTCAGCTGAAGGCTGCCCAGCAGTCAATTGCTCCCATGACCGACAACTTTGTGAAAACCATCGCCGATGCCACCGTTGATGTGCGTGCCAGCGTCCAGGCTGAGTTCGACACCCTGAAGGCTGAAATTGAAGCAAAGAGAGATCAGCTGAGGCCCATCTTGGAGAAGCACTTCGATGAATACCGCGTCGAGCTGGAGCCCATCCTGAAAGAGTACGTGGACAAGCACAACGCTGACATTGAAAGCCATGAGGGCTGAGGCTGCAGCCCGTGGTGGAGAGCCTGCGCCACCAAGGTGGAAACCAATCTGGAAGAGACCAAAACTGCAATCCAGCCCATCGTGGAGTCACGTCCGCTCTAGGCTCACTGGACCGTCTGGAAGGTCTGAAGGCTGTCGTCGGGCCCTACGTTGATGAATACAAGGATCAGCTTGCAGCGGCCTACAGCAGGGCTCAGAGCGTCGACCGTGCGCAGCTCGAGCAGCTGAGGGAGAAGATCGCACCTCTGGCTGCAGATATCAAGGTGAAGGTGCAAGCCATGTTCGAGGCCATTGTTGCTGCTTCAACCAGAGCTAAATCCCCTCCAACATGTTCTTGTAACTAACCTCAGCTTCAGTTGTAGATTGTTCTATCTCTCTTTCCATTCCTTTTTTCCTCACAAAGCGTTCATCTCTGTGAACGAGGCCACTGCCTGATCAAAGGAATAGCGGGACTCTCAATTGCTCAAAAAAAACAAAAAAACAAAAAACAAAAAACAACCTCTTTCATGCACACATGTCCAAACACATGCAAGCACATGTACAGTCACCACACCACACACACACGCTCTCAGCTCACACATGCTTTGCTCTGTGTCACCACCCGATGCTGATATTTTGTGTAGGAACTGTATGTGAATTATCAGGAGTGCTTTACTCTCTGTGTAACAACGCTTGTCTGATGTGAAACAGTGCTTTGAAGAAACACAGCTCAATAAACATCTGACTGTTTATACCACAACACTGACATCTTCTTGGTTTGTTTTTCTCCATGACTCATCAAATTCATTGATACAACATGGTTAACCAAACACTGATCCTTAACCCCCCCAAAAAAAAAAAAAAAAAAAAAAAATAAAACTTCCAATGGGGCCAAGCTTCATGGTAAAATAGTTCTCCTGTGAAGGAAAGTTGTTAATCACACCACAATGTATTTTTAATAACAAACGGTTCTGAAACATTTTTCAGGAAAAGTTAGAACGTGCTCACAGCAAAATGAAGGCAGAATGGAAGACATGAAAATACAATTCAAAACAGTAGGACTATATATTGCACTTCGATATGTTACGATTATGTCCTTTATTTAATGATGTGAAGCTTCATTGAGATATAAAATTGATTTTCCAAGAGGTACCTGGCATGGAAGCAGCAGCAGTTACAGCACAACAAATACATTCACTCATCGATTCAAGTAAAAAACCAAATAAAATGACAGGTTTCAAGAAATAAAACAATCACAGTGAACACAGTAGCTCTTTTGGTGGTTCTTTAGTAGGGATTTTATATTCTCCACCCGTAAACAGTTCTGTTAAGGACCCTGCAGAGTGAACACACTGCGTTCTGACTGTTAAATAGTTTCCAAACCACCCTACCGACTGGCTTGAGAAGCATTTAGCGAGGAGCCTTTCAAAAGTATTTGGGTGATCGTCTGTCCCAAAGGCTTTTCAATGAATTAGGCTGCACATATTTCTGGTCATCCAGGCCCTCAACATGTCGTTCTGGTGGCAGCAGTGGCTGCACGGTGCTGCTCTCTGAACCCTGACTGGTATGGGGTCGGGGTATTATTTAGGTCTAAAAAGTCTTTAAGTTGCTCACTGACATGTTTTTCCAGGACTTCGGGAAAACACATAATTTTGAAGTTGGCATTGGCATTTTTATCTGTTCTTATGAGTCATATGTGAGAGGAGAGGTATATAACGGTTAAATTAATAAAATGACTTGTATAATCTACACAGAGCCAGTGGAGTGGAGCTGAAATGTTATGTTTAATGACTGATCAATTTGTTTGCATGGTGGCAGTCGCATTCTGTACCAATTTTAAGTAGGACATGTAGATTTCATGAAACAGATGTAAAAGGAGAAACAGTCTAAGTCTGGGGTGTCAAACTGCCAAAACCTACCTGCCAAAGGAAACGCATTATGAAGAAAACAACTAGATCATCTAGAATATAATATATTAATAGGGTATAATATAAAACTATACTGAATTCATCATTGACCACGAAGGTCCAATATATAGTTTCCATTTTCCATTATTTAGATAATGACAAAACTTCAAGGCGAGGCTAATTTATTTAGAGAACACCATTTAGACTCCAGGCAATTCCACAATACTTTGCAAAGAAGTTAAAGAAATGCATTAAGAGAGCAAATAAGAATCTTAAAGTGAGAATGGAACATTTACAAACCTGTCACATTCTCTCACACACTCTCATCCTCAACTGGCTTTCACCACCCTCTGCTCCACTGTTATTAACCCATTCCTAGAATCTGTATTCCTCCTTCTTCACATTCCTTACTTTTCTGCAGCACTTCTCTACTGACCCTATAGTTTGAACACTTTCTGTCCGTTTCATGGATCAGCTTTACTTTGTGCTTTTTCATATTGGTAATTGGCATCCAAAATCACCCACAAATCAAATACAGAACACTGTTGTCATCTCTTCCATTAATGTCTTGTCAGTCGTGAATGCCGAAATTATTGGTACAATAGCTGGCAGTGAGACTGACAGCATATCAGATACTTCTTTCTATGCCACTGAGAGCTGTGATTAATGACTTGATCAGACAGAGAACTGGTGTATTGACAACGATAGGTGTGGTTGAGCTTTATTAGAGAAAATGCTTTATTTCTTGCCTCGGGGCTGAAAGCCTTCAACGCCAGCCTATCACGGACGAGCACAGGGGGCTGCAAATACACTTCACATGCACACTGCATCAGCACAGAGTTACCAGACAACCTTGAGAGATCAGGGTCACATAGTTTCTTGCTTTTATCTGTGTGCTGGTTTTGAAACAGACACAAAAAATAGTATTCAAAACCAGTCAAGACATTAAGTCCAATTTATATAAATGATTTATACCGAAGATTTTTTAGCAAAAGTACTAATATCTTCGATGTATTAAGACACTCCAATTAGTATGGCGCTGAAAATCAGCTCTATGAATAATAAAAGCAGTTTGTTGCTGTCTTCGTCTGTCCACACCCAGTAACAACATGCTGATTAGGTTTTTATTAATGTTGTAAAGGTTGGTCAAGACAAGCCCCACTTAGGCTTGAGGCTACAGCAAAAATTTCTCCACAAACATCCGTGCATGTGTGTGTGTGTGTGTGTGTGACTGTGTGTGTGCATGAAGTGGAGTTGTGATTAGTGCATGTCACAGGCACTGTGGGTATTGTAATGGATGAGCTCGGCTTGGAGGTCCCCAGTGAGCTTCTTGGTGTATAAAACCAGCATGTTTTGGGCCACAAACACTTCTGATGCTCGGATTTGGAGCAGATCCACCGCAGCACCTGCTGGTGGGATTTTATTTAAGTGTCAGTTCTGGGTTCCAGAGCAAAGTTGTGGAGTTGTGTCTCTTTTTGACTTGACAACAAGAAGAGGATGAACAACATTCCTTGAGGAGGAAGCAAAACTACGTTAAAACCATCAATTGTGAAGACGTTGGAAGTATGAATGGTAGGTGCTCATTTGCACTATGATGGTGTGAAATTTGGTGTTTGTTTCAAAAGTTATTCAACTTCTGGTCCAGTGTAAATGGCTCTATGTTGGCCTCCAAAATGTACAATATGTCTTCTTGTTGGATATACTCAGATGTATTTCTGCCACATTATATCGTAGGAGTGGTAAAACTCAGTAGTCTGCAGATAATACAAATAAGATCAGCCATTATACTGGTTAGAAATGGTGAAAAGCCTGGATTATTGGTCAGTTTTACAATTGTGCAGATTTTAATTGCAAAAATGAAATACATTAACATCATGAATTATACCTCAAAAGTTTAAAAGCAACACAAATCAAATCAATAACAACAACAACTTTAATTTCCAGTGGAATAAAGTAGCTACAATAAGTATAAAACGTTTTTAATTCAAATTATTTTATTGTTTAAATGAGACGATTCAATATCCCATAAGAGAATCCTATTATCATAAGAATAAGTCAGTGGGTAAACAAAGGCTTATTAAATGTCAAGTAAATCTAGCTAAATCTTTCTAAAGCTTAAAAAGGTGAAGCTCATTTTATAAAAAATGGCAATAAAATATATATTAGTGGATGTCAATACCGCATGTTGTGTATTTTGAATGAAGTCTGAATAAAACAGTTATTGTTTTAAAACTGTTTGAATATCTGATGCAAAAAGTTAAATATAGTGGAGCTGATTTGTCTATATAATCTGAAAGAGGCATGCAGTTGTCCACTGTAGCTGATCTGTGAAACTATGAAGAAAAGGACGTAATAGAAAAAAAAATAATGTCACATTCACATCCCTTACTAGGACAAAATTAATTCCCATTGGAATCAAATACCGGCTCTGGCTTTGACTTCACTGACTGTTCTGAGTGACTGCAGGCTTTATGCTGTCTTCTATTAGATTTACTGCTTGATATCAAGCCAGCATTAACATGAACAGACTCTTGAACTGCTGCACTAAGCTGTGCCACTACCTGGTGGACAGGAGACAGTTCAGGCGCAGGACACCTGCTGACGATGCACAATAACCCAGTTTTCACCAACTGTGTCAAGGTGATCTGACGTTTCATGATTACCTGGGCGCAGTAAATCCACCAGGTGCACTTCACACAGAGAGGGAACTTTCTGATCTGTACTGCATATTGTGGCTAAGTATCGATTAACAAGCATGATGGAAATACATTGCTGATAAAAAGTGTTTGGAAAAAAAACAATATATCAGTCATATAGTCAATTTGCACTGTAATAATGGCCCTTCCAATTTCATTTCATATATTCTGGTCTTACAAGCAACCACAGATAAACAAAGAATAATGAACATGAAATAAAATGTTTTTAGTTAAATGTAATTTAAACACAGACTTTATGGACAAACTATAAAAACCAACATAAATAGCTGTGATATGTGCGTTATAGACAGTGAGGCAGTAGTTGCAAAATCACCCGACAAGCGGTGTATCGGGTTAAGGATTGACCCTGTTTGTGAGAACTCGGGTTTGAATGCTGGCTGCAGCGGGAAATCATGAGGTTTAAAAACTAGCCGAATCAACACTGACTTGTTGTGGAATCACCACGAGGTGAATAAAATCGATTACACACAATTGACGATTAGAGAGAAAGTCTGTTATTTGAAAAAAAGAGCAAGAGGTGACGCGTGTCCTTTTGTCCTGTCCTCAGAGCTTCATCTTCCTCAGAGCTGTGACCTATCGATGCCCTGCTGCACAGACGGGGGGTCGCCGCTGTGCGCCAAGGCCCCCCAGGTCAGCGGGGTCAGAGTTCAGCTGGAGATGCAGGCTCTGTGGCAGCAGTTTGACCTGCTGGGCACAGAGATGATTGTGACCAAAGCTGGAAGGTGATGGAAGCTCTATTATTACTAGTTTTTTTTTTTTTTTTTTTTTAACACATGTTCGCAGATCTCCCTGTGAATCTGACATGTTTCTGACGTGCAGGAGGATGTTTCCCACGTTTCAAGTTCGAATCTCAGGGATGGATCCCTCTGCTGAATATGTTCTGCTCATGGACTTCATCCCTGTCGATGACAAACGATACAGGTCTGGGAAGTGTGACGACTGTTTTGACACTAATACTGAATATAATATGTGATATAAGTATGATAATTTGTGATATGATCATTTCTGCAACTTCCTGTAAAGGATCAGTGATATGTTATTTTATTTTCAAAATTTTCTTGAACTGTTTGTGTGTGTGTGTGTGTGTGTGTGTGTGTGTGTGTGTGTGTGTGTGTGTGTGTGTGTGTGTGTCAGATACGCCTTCCACAGCTCGTCCTGGTTGGTTGCAGGGAGGGCAGACGTGGCAGCACCCAGCAGGATGCATTTCCATCCAGACTCCCCTGCTCGTGGGGCTCAGTGGATGAAGCAAACCGTTTCCTTTGACACTTTGAAGCTCACCAACAACCTGCTGGATGACAACGGACATGTCAGTCAATGTCTTTGAGATTTCTGTGGAAGAATCCTTGAGTCCTACTCATGTTTTCCCCGTTTTCCTCTTTCTCAGATGATATTAAACTCCATGCACCGCTACCAGCCGCGCTTCCATGTGGTGTACGCAGACCCGGGACCCAACAGTCATTTAAATGCATACAGGAACTTCTGTTCCTTCTCATTCAAAGAGACTCAGTTCATGGCCGTCACTGCTTATCAGAACCACAGGGTGGGAAACAAACACGTCAATTTGCTCTGCGTGCCGCTGCATGTCACAACTCAGATGACTTATAAGAGTAACTTCTTTGCTTTCACAGATTACACAGCTGAAAATTGCGAGTAACCCCTTTGCTAAAGGCTTCAGGACACCAGACCCCCAGACCTGGTGAGTGTTAGTTATGCATACAGTGTACTTCTGTGAGCAGATGATGTTCTTGTTTTACCTTTTTAGGCTTGAAGAAATCAGGATCACTGTGTTTTTATCAGTGTTATCGGCTAGTAAGCAGTGATAATGTGATAACAAATCTCTAACCTTTGCATGCAAAGGACGTTCAGACTCTACATGGAAGGTTACAGTCCACGTGTTATAAAACTGTGTGTTTCTTGCATGTATGTGGGGTGTATGTAATTTTTTCACACTTGTATGGCTACATACAGTATTTGTGCAGGGAAAATGCCCCGCATAAGTGTGGATCTGTCTTTGTTGCAATTGTGAGTACCTGAAAACTCACTTAATTTCAGACAGATAAAGAATTTTTAAGGGTTTTTTTCCTGAGCTGTGTTGCAAGAATGAATCATTATGAAAACATTTTATGCTGAATTCCCTTTTCACAAAATTAAGCATTTCTGAAGTACTTCTTGGGTGAAAACAGTACAGTTTGTATAGAGCATTTCGACAACCTGATGCTTATGGTGTGACTTTCTCACTGTCTCCTGGGTCCCTGTGCTGCATCATTACCCATATCTTTTCTGAAACAGTGCGATCTCCAGTGGACTAATTAGGAACAACAGTTCATTTTGCACATAAAATTCCGAGTAATATCTTTTTGTGTTATTTTTGTGCTTTTCATGATCAACCTAGGGAACTACAGGCCTCACGCTTCCCAACCTTGCCTTAAAGCAAAACCATGACTGTAACCACAGTTGCAAGGCTGCCAGTTATAAAGTTGAAAACTGCCATTAAACATGACAAGAGAGCAGATTAGCAATTATATTATATGAGGAACATTTGGAAATCTGACATTCCTAAATTACAATGTTCAGGGTATGTATTCAGGGGATGTATCATCCTTGTAGGGACACAATTCAAGTAACCAAAACAGAAATCATAACAGTTCAGAGTGAAGATAATTTTAAAAGTTACAACGAGGTCAAGGTTATGTTGAGGGTTACAAATAGACAGTTTGTAAATGTGATATAAATGTAAATCATTGTCTCCAGAAGACATGAAAACCCCATGTCTCTCTCTCTCTCTCTCTCTCTCTCTCTCTCTCTCTCTCTCTCTCTGTCTCTCACTCTGTGTGTGTGTGTGTGTGTGTGTGTGTGTGTGTGTGTGTGTGTGTGTGTGTGTGTGTGTGTGTGTGTGTGTGTGTGTGTGTGTGTGTGTGTGCAGGGTGTGTAAAGGCATACCACTGGCTACATGGTGTCCACCAGAGGGCAGAGCTGAGCCTCTCGCTAACACCTGCAGAGGAGAGGAGCTGTGCATCCAGGACTTCAGTTAGTAAGTACATTTGAGAAATTAAGATTCACGAGAGTCCATTTAAATAGCAATTTGTTTTTAGTTTTTCATGAGAAATATTAGTCATACATTCTAAAGCAAATCAGTTAACAACAGTCAGAATATTGAATGATTTCTTTTTATGTCTACTGTATTTTCAGGACAGCCGGGTTCAGACCCAGCGATGGTGGAACTGCTCCACCACAGTAAAGACTCTGCAGGACTTCCCATGGAGACAAAAGATGGCAACAGTTTATTTGTTCCCGCATCCATCCTCCATCTGCCATCCTACTGGGAGTGTGCGGGAGCAACGCAAGAGAGGACAAACCTGTCATGAGTTCATTGAAATGAAGAGTGTTTTCAATTGAAGTTGGCCGTGTTTCAAACCACAAACATTACACACATCAGTCTTTTTCTTTTCTTACATTTGGTTATTATGTGTTTGAAAATATGTACCTCAAGAATTGAAAAGTTGTAAAACAAAACTGCATTTCCCATGATGCATTGTCTGTTATTTCCTCGGGAAGAGATTAAAGTGGTTCTGACTTCAAGCTAAAAGACAAGCTAAGAAAAAGAAAGGCAGACCATGTGAGATGTGAGGAAAATGTTCTTTTTTGGTTTTAATTCACATTTTGGGAACAAACTATCAATTTATAAATCAGCAAAATATATTGTGATGGAAAAAAGGACATTGCAATACTGAAAAATGAAAACAATTATTATTTAGATCGCATAAACTTAAAATATAGTCCATGACAAGTGCAAATTTAACTGACTGGGTTAATGGCTTGAGCCTGCATATTTAAATACATGATTGCACCACAGTATACATCAGCTGTTTTCAAATAGTTGTTACTGAAATGGACACAAATGAAAATAGCTTCGATATATTTTTGAACAAAATCATACAGTTGCGGACGACCTACCACCTACTAAACTAAAGCCATGTAGAGTCCAGTGTGGTGGAGGGTAATTTAATTTTCCACACTTTGACAACCTCCAGTTTACTCAATTGAAAAATTTTTGAATTGAAAAATAATTTGAAAAAATATTTTTAAAAAGCATTTAAAAGTTTTACCTACGTGCATTACTCATAAGAATTTCTTTTCAAATATGAAATTTCTGAATAAAAAATGTGAAATAGAATAGAATAAAATAGAACAGAAACACTTTATTAATCCAGGGGGAGTTTAAGTATGTAAGAGTGGGTGATGTATTCAGTTGTGCGGTGTAACATTAAGAATTTTGAGACTATCAAATTCTGAAACAACAACAACAACAACAGTAATAATAATAATAATAATAATAATAATAATAATAATAATAATAATAATATATTATTATTATTATTATTATTATTATTGATTTTTTTCCTTGCAGTTTGATAGCACGTGCTTGGCACTATTTTACTTTGAAAGCACGCGCAGTGCCGCCTGCGTCTCACGCACTTGACTACGGGATGCGCTCCGCTTGCTCGCGCGCTGCTCGGGAGGATGCGGCGGGGTAGATGGAGGAGGAGGAGGAGGTGAAAGGCTGGAAGGCGGAGAACAGAGTGAACGGGTCGGGAAGAGGGGGAAGGATGCGGATAACGATGGCGTGTCGGCCCCGCGTTGCTTCTTGATGCCATTTGCGGTGATTTGACGCGGAGATGCGCGGAGAAATCGACGCGGGCCTGCGGCTTGTCGATGCACGAAGCGCGCGGGGGGAGCCTGTAATTTCACTCGTCGTATCAAATTATCCGTGACACCGAGGGTTTCCTGGCGTTATTGAGAGCCACTTGGTTTCTGCTGTAAGCTGTACTTTTGTATTCAGTACTTTTGTCATATATTGTAGCGTAACAGCGCGTTGCGATTTACACCAAGAATTCAAAAAGTGACCTCGTTTCGTTCTGTCCGTCTTCAGCCGTCATGGGTTCAGTAATCATTTTAGCATCCTCGCCACCTGATGTCCTCTCCCGCGCCGCTGCGGTCTGGCTGTCAAAGTGAAGGAAACGGCAAAGCAAACACACCAAACGATAACGGTTATTGTCATTCAGCATGGAGGCGTCGAGCCTGCAGCTCCGCTGGCTGACCACGGGGTTTTTCATATGGACGGCTTTAGGCTTGCTCAGCAGCGGTCAATCCGCCCCCGGTTCCCCGGGCCCGGCTCCAGCCATCCGCATGCCACTGCGGCAAGGCGCCCCCGGCCAGCCGCCCTCCGCCGCTTCTTCCCCGGACCGCCACCCCGTGCGGCGGCGGAGAGGAGCGGCCGCGGGCCGGGTCAGCTTCGTGGACATGATCGATAACCTGCGTGGGAAGTCCGGACAGGGATACTACGTGGAGATGGCCGTGGGCTCTCCTCCGCAGAAGGTAAAGGTTTTATTCTCATGATGATCACGTCTTCTTGTCTCTCTGTCATCAGCGCATATGACCTGAAACACAGGAAAATACAGGAGGTATCAATAGTTGTTCAGTAGCCAGACTTTTTAGGGTGAATGAGATGGTCGTGATTTTATTTGATCAAATTAAGTTAAAAGGCTGTAGCACCATTTATACACAAAGCAATACCCAGTGCTTTACAAAGCAATACATTAAAACAGTAGTGACTGTTCACCATCTCTAAATAGCTGTTCATGATAGTGTCCTCTAATCTTTAAACGGCATCTTGATCATGAGCATTAATGCCATGCCCCCCAACACATGTCACATTGCACATGCAGTCCCAAGGCATTTAATAACACACCTGAACCTGACAGAACCGTACTTTATATTGTCTGTCTGAGTAGTACTGTGGATGGCCCTGCAATGACAGATGGCCTGTGTTTGTGTGTGTGTGTGTGTGTGTGTGTGTGTGTGTGTGTGTGTGTGTGTGTGTGTGTGTGTGTGTGTGCGTGTGAGTGTGTGTGTGTGAGTGTGGAGTGAAAGTGAGAGAAAGGACTGAATGATACAGCCAGATAATGGAACCATTAATTCTGCAGAGTGAGGACTGCCAGCTGGGTGCAGCTGCAGTGTACAGGCTGGCACACAGAGGGAGACACTGAAGGAGATGAGCCTGCTGGAAGGGAAGATGGATAAGATGGCACTGAGTGAAGGGAAAGAAAAAGGGGTTTAGGAGAGCAAGAAGAAATGTTGAACCCTGGAGAGCGTGAGATGGCTCTGTGGTTTAAAAAAAAATAAAGATTGCACCAAACATCTAATTAAAACCATCCTGATCAGATAATTGAACTCTCTAACAACATCCCCCTCAGGACACCAACTGTTTCTTGGATGTTAAATGTAATCAGGATGAATGACAGAATTCATTTTGAGAACAAGTTTACTTTGACTTTTGAGTTTGGCTGTTTCATCCATTGACTTGGATGGTGCAGCAATTCGGATTTCTAGTGCTGTCAGCCTCCAAAGTGGTGAGCCAGATGTTTTTATTTATTGTTTTTTTCAAATGGTTGAAGGTTGAAACTTTTGCCTGGTTTCAAATCAAGTGTTGCACATTAGCAGACCTACTTGTGTACTACACTGTGTAACATTAATGCTGTTCGACTCCTACTGGAAGTGACAGGGTATCCATTCATTTTATCAAACCCAAGATCTCGGGCCTTAGGCTCTATATCAACTGCAGTCCCCTTGTTGCTCAGTTTTTTGTTGACACTAAAGAAAATAGTGACATTTACAATGAAGCCCTGTGACATCAAGTACAGAAATCCAAGTTAGAGATGCATGCAATGTGAGATTATATTTTAATGGTGTTTTTGTAACCTTTTGTTACACCACATTTATTTTTGTAGCTATGCCTTTAAAGTGGTTGTGCATGAAATTTCAGTGAGCAAAAGAAATTTTGGATTGATAAACCAACACAAACAAAATACAAGGGACGCTTATGTGTGTTGCTTCATGTGCATTAGTGTGACACATATACCTCTGAGTTTATATTCTTCTATATAATGTGACTTGTTATACCAACAATAATATTGTTATTCAGTCTCATCTATTGTGTTACTATTGCAGCGATAATGCTACCCTTAGTGACACTAGATGGGCAATTGAATGTGATCTTGACTTGGGGTGCAACGGTTTCAGATTTTGGTGTATGGTTATAGTCTGAGAAAAAAACAACATGGTTTTACCGTTTTACGGTTGTTATTATTATTAGACCCTCCAGAAAAACGCGAGCAAAAATTCTTGATTATGCAAATAAATATGCAGGGTTTTATGCCATTTTATGCGGTAAAATTGCGGTCATTTTTGTCGGGTTGAGTTTCATCTGCCTGCTCAGCGACGTCTGCCATTAGCTCAATTCCACTAGCCATGGTGGCTACGTTAGCATAGAGCTCAGAGCATAGAGCTCGTTAGCTGAGCTCGTTTCTCCCAAGATTCGTGGGCTGCAGCTCCTATGTCTGTGACACGAACAATGGTTCCCGTCTATTTGAATGCGTCTTGCAAACACTGTTTCTCTATTTCTCCCTGTATCTCCTAGTCTCCTTGTCTCTGGTCTGTTCTCATACATCTGTGTGCTGTTGCGGTCCACCCGCTAAGTAGGCCGTGCGGAAACAAAGCGAGAGAGGCAAAGTGACCGTTTTGGTTGCATTTTGTACCACACGGGAGTCTAAACTGGAGTGGGCAGAAATAAGCGGTGTTGCCGAAGGTCTGCGGATATAACCGCAGACCTTTGGCAACACCTTCGGCAACATCTGCGGTTATATAACCGTGACGTTTAACACCGCGGTTAATAGAAAAACCGGTTAATCGCTGCACCCCTAATCTTGACCAACAGTGACAGAGTTGGAGAGTGATGATGGTGTAGTGGTTAGTGCATGAACTGTTTGAACTCAAATATTGTTAGCAACTCATTAGTAATGATATACTCATAATGCAAAATGGTACATACCAGACAACATGAAGAAAAATACACAGAGATACCGCTGAATAAATTTGCAGTCATTTCATGATAATGAACAACAGTTTCGTGGAGCTGGGTGGGTTTAAAGTGACAGACTGTGGACCACCAGCAGTTAGGGATCTGCACTACCGGCTTGCTGTCATTCTGGTTACAATACATTTTCTTCTCGATGGCACAGATTTGCTCAAATGACTGTGTGTAATTTACATATGGGCTACGGGGTGTTACATGACCTTTGATCGTTTCCACAAATCCATCTATTGTTCATGGCAGCCTGACCATAACCAGCCTCATGACTCCTGACCTTCTTTTAATCAATACAAATGCAGCTATAGGAAACATCCAATTTACCTGAGGTGGGCCCAAGGATGAAAAGAATATCAATAAAGCTGCAGAAGAACCTTTTTCTATATGATTATAGCTGAAGTAGCACATATTGTACCTGTCACCAGAAATACTTGAATCGCTGGATTCATTGTGATTCATATAGCTATATATATATTGATCTGGGCATGTGACCATCACAAAGACTTATGATTAAACTGCATAAGTTCATGTGCAGGTTTTTAACAAGTCTGTGATCTTCAAACATCTGTATAGGATTTTCCAATCACAGGGATCCTTCCTGGTAGGTAGGCTTTAAAGCTCGTGTCCGGAGTTTCCGTTCGTTTCCAACGTATGTATCATTTTTTAACAGAGCTTAAATGTGTTATTCTGGTTCGATACTAAAATATAATATTAGCATAAAGCAATATAAAACTTTATGAGCTCCGCCTTCATCTCATAGACCCCCATGTTATACGAAAAAGCGCCGGTCAGCTTCAGCCAATAGATTTGGAGCTTCCGCTTTGTCATGCTGTCAATCAACGTGTGCGAGCAGCCAGAGAGACTTTACGCTTACCCCAGATATATCCATTGTCTGCTAAACATCCACCGTAAACGGCTAAACATGTAGGATGCTATAGGACTCGGAGGCACTCATTTTTACCCCACAGGTAATGCGCGAGCACAGTTAAAGGGGCGTGGCTTGGTAGCTCAGGAAAGCAGAGGGAGGGCGGAACCTCGAGACATCAGATTAAAAAAACCTCTCTCTTTCAAAACTCCAGACACGAGCTTTAAAGGATGACTCTCCAATTGATTGTTCCCGTCAAATGAATTTCTTCCTATATTCCTGTAGAGATATTTCAAGGGTGAAGAGTGTGCTCTTTATCTTCAAAATACTCAAAATCCATAGTCCAATTTTTTAGTAATACACATTCAAGTTATATCAGCGCTAAAAGTTAGTTTCCCTGAGATCAGCAGTGACACAGTTGTGCAGGTCAACTTCCTTCTATCCCTGAACGTAACTCCTATTTTGTTCCACATAGGCACTCTACTTTTACATATAAGCTACAGAAAAAGGTTTTTCACAGTGTAGTTTGATGTTTTATCCATGTAATTTAGTATTTCCCTATTTGTGAGTATGATTTGGAATTAAGTGTCAATATCTTTTACTTGTGGGATTGCTTCATTTGGTAATCAAGTCATTGACTACCGACTTGTTCAGGGTGTGTTTGCTGGGATTTTCTCCATATCTGTAACCCCAGTTTGTATTGATTTATCTGCTTATGTATGCTTTTGATATCCGTTTTGAAATCTGTTTGTTAAAACTAAAGGTTCCGAAAATGGTATTTTTTGTGTGTCTTCTGCAAAAGTCTGCAACCCATTCATTTCTCCCAGATCTCTCCCAGGATGGTTGATTTAAGGCTAATCTAAACTCTGTGAGTTTAGATTAGCAAACAGGAACAGAATGGTCTGTAAAACCCCTCGTATTCATGCAGAAATGACCTCGAGCCCTTTACAGTTTTTTTTGGCTGTGTTGCGTTCTGTTCTGGTAACAGTTAGGGGCTTTCTGCACGTCTGCTGTGAAGAAGAAGGGCAAATTTAATGACTGGAACAGGCAGGCACTCAGCCAGGGAGGACAGGAAGATAGAGAGCGCAGGGAGAGACGGGGGGGTCTCAGTGTGTCAGGATGCAGTCTTCGTTTGTGTGTGTGTGTGTGTGTGTGTGTGTGTGTGTGCACGTGTGCGTGCGTGTGTGCTGAACCTAATGACTCAGGTTTGCGTGTTAGATAGAAACATCTATTCTGAGTAGTCAGCAAATTTCTTTCCAAGAAAGGAATGCAGCGCGTGAACAGTAGGGATGTGGTGATTCTCTGAGCTCACAATTGGAGGTGATTCACGTTACTATGAGCACGATACAATGGTTTCATGATTTTATTAAAATAATTTTACAGAGAAATTGTGGTTGAAATCCTTTTATTTCTATAAATTCAATGCTGTCTTTCCTTGACTTCTTTTTGATGCTGTGTCAAATTAAACTAATATTATTCCTGAGGTACACTAACTCAGTGTAAGGCATGGACTAAGGCATATTTATTTGTCAAAGAACCACTTACACTATCTATAAAAAAGGTGAATTTTAAAACAAAACTCACATAAAATAACCCATGAAACCTCTTGAATTAACAACTGAGACCTCTGAGCTTCCATAATGAATGATAAAAAGTCCTTTCACTGGGGACGGAGGTGGCTGCTATGGACAGGAAGGCTTTTGCTGGAGGGACAAGGAGTGGGTACAGATTTATATTTTCCTTCTGCCACTTGAGGAAAGGAGTTATAACTTTGCAGTTGTCTACGCTTCGCCTTGCCGCTCTACAAATGACATAGGGCACATATGGGACGGTTATCAAGGAAGGCAAGCGTGTATTCTCCAAAACAACAGGCAAATCTAGATTCCAGCCTCTGCTGTTTGTACGCGATGAATCGTCTCATTCCACCTTTTTAATTGGTCACACGTTTTTATCGATTTTTAACTGTCTTGTGATGAATCGTTCCATCCCCAGTGAACAGCATGATGCCTCATAACAGTTGTAGATTTTTTTTCTATAATTCATTGATATTGACATACTGTGTGTGTGTTTCAGTTAGTGTGTGAAAAAAAAAAAAAAAAAGTTGGACAA
Source organism: Salarias fasciatus (assembly GCF_902148845.1). Classification (NCBI taxonomy): domain Eukaryota; kingdom Metazoa; phylum Chordata; class Actinopteri; order Blenniiformes; family Blenniidae; genus Salarias; species Salarias fasciatus. Next base: position 23,827,998 of record NC_043758.1, read on the forward strand.
TGTCAGGATTTATTCTCGGCTTTCAGGCCCGGCCCCTGAGACAGCAACACTTGTGTGGATATTTAAAGAGCTGATCCATTATTGAACAGCTTGCTGTGGCTCTGTTTATCCGTTACGTCTGTGCTACACTGTCTGTCTTCTTCACCCGTCCAGCTCTGTCTTCACATTCATCCATTGAAATGAAATTTCTGAATGGCGTCTGTGACATGCAGTGAATGCACAGTGAGCGTGGTGCATTTCTGAGTTCATTGGCATCTGCCACTCTGTCCCATTCACACATTTGCTGCCAGTTTAGACTGATTGTGCAAAATATGATACTCACAAAGAGATGCAGACAGGAGAGGAGGCGGTTGGAGAGAAAGGGGAGTAGAATGGGCAACCTGAGAAGCTGGCAGTGAGGATGAGAGTGGAGACAATGAGGGGACGGAGAAGGACACTGAGGTTGAGAGGAAATAATGCAGGACAATCCAAGGAGAGAGTAATGGATACAGAGAAGGTCTGAGTGATGAAAAAAATCAGGATGAGATAAAGAAAACTGCTCACTGGACTCAAGAGGAACATGGTGCTTTGGCTTTTTTACTGCCAAAATGTGAAAAAGCTGGATCATATATGTGTAAAAAGATAAAAGTCAAGTCGTGTGTAAACAGTTCAGAGCAAAGACAAACTGTCACTGTGAGCTTTAGGTGAATCCACAACACTTTCATGCAGCAGAGAATAAAAAAGATTTACAAACAAAAAATAAAAAGGAGAAAAGAAAGAAATACGATGACAAACCAACAATCTATCATAAATAACATTGAAGGTAAATCATCCAGACATAAAACCAAGGTCCTGAAGCTGCAGGCTGCGTTTCCATCTAACTCATAGGGTTCAGTTCTCCGACTGTAAACTCAGGGCAGATTCTAGGAACCTGAGTTTGAGCTTGAAGCTACATCAATATTGAGAACCTGCAAAATCAGGTTTTCAAGAGGAATCCATGCTGTTTTGAGACCCATCTTTTTGAGGAGCTGATATAATTTTGAGTTAGAAATTGAAAAGCAGAAGGAAACTGGAAAGCAACAAAAGCATTCAGGTGATCTCTCAACAAAAATGAGCTTAAGGGATCAAATTAAAAATTGCATAGATGATATGATATAACAAATGATGATTGCCAAATCGTGAAAAGTTTTCACTTTCATTAAAACTTCAACTTTATGTGGGTTTTCACTGAAAACCCACATAAAGTTGAAGTTTTAATGAAATGACTTTAGTTACATCTTCGTAACATGTAACTCAGTGCAAATCTCACTGTACATACACGTCTTAAAAAGCTCCAACAGCTCAGCTGGACTCTGTTGGATGAAAAACCAAGCCAAAAGCTGTGAATTATAGTAACCGCTCCTCATAATATTGTCAGTATCCGGAAAAGCAATTAGATAGATTACTCAGTACTGAAATTGTAAAACTGTTTATTTTAATGCCGTTACTCCGATCACTGGTCTTGACGATGACGCTCAGTTTGACTTGAATATGCAAATGAGCAGCTCTACAAATTAGATGATGTCATTTGACTGAGGAGATTGTATTTTATGGATTAAAGTTTAGTAACATCATCCTGTCACATGGCCTGCTCTGTTCACGGGATGAGGTCATGTGCCAGGCTTGATCAATCACATTTACATCCAGTTTTAAAGCGACACTTGATGACTTTTCAACCTTAATAAAACATTTTAATATCTTTTGTGATGATACATCCTCTTACAACTAGTTGAATGACCCCTCTGTCACGGCCTGAGGGCGTCAGTATTGCTTTCACTTGGACTAAGCAACTGTGAGGAGGGTGGTAGTCATTTCTAGACACTTTTACAGATCAAAATCAAACAGTTTTACATGAGCAAGCATAAGTGACTGCTGAAAGGAAAAACTCCCTTTTACAAGGAAAAAATCTTACTTTTAAAGTATGGGGGTGGGCACTACAGGGGTGTTGGGCAAGTTTCTTTTAAAAAGTAATTATTTATAGTTATTAGTTGCTTCTTCAAAAAAGTAACTGATTTCAAATATTTTAAAAGTAGCTACTAGGCAAAGTAACAAACTTGCTACTTGAAAAAAGTAAACATGTCAAAGAATTTGAATCCCCTTTTAATGGAACTTTAAAATGTATGTTCAATTATTTATTATAAAACTGAAGATATATTTAATTAAATAGAATACATACTGGAAACACTGCATCAATCAAAATTATTCATTTGTTGCTGTGTGATTTTATGAGACACCAATCAAATTTTATTTCGAATGTAAATAGCATTTCTACATTTGTAAAAGAATAGTAAAACACAATAGATGTCGGTACTTCCATTTAAAACTGCCTTTGAACAATCAGGACTCACTATCGCTGTATTTCTGTCACTTCACATGATGCACTTTGCAACCATATGGTTCCTTCTTTCTGTACACAAACTTGATGCTCCGCAGGAGTCTGTAGGCCGAAAAACCAAGCTGAATGTGGTGAATTATAGTCACAAAACCAAAGATCATATTATTGTCAGTAACTGTAACAGAGTTGCCACACTGTAAAAAGAAAAATTATTAGATTACTTGTTCATGAAAATAGTAACAGTTTATTTTAATGCAGTTACTCCCATCACTGATCTGTATAGAAGATGGATGGAAGTTTGGGCTCATTAGCTCCACAGAGTAATTTGGGGGAAGGAATTTGTACAGTGTGATAAGCAGCAGAGATTCCGTTGTTTTGGCTTTCAGATAGTGTTTATTTTTATTTTTATTTTTTATTTTTTTTGCAAACGTGGTGCTAGTTCTATTCCAATGAAGACAGAACTTAAAAGAAAGTCCTCCTAGAAAAACTGCACACTCAGCTCTACAAAAACTGCTCTATAGATGAAGATAGCAACAGTCAGCAATAAACAAAAAATAGTTTTACAAATGGTCAAGCCTCTCCCAAGAAGAAGAGAAACGGATTAAAGTAGCTCCTCAGAGAGCAAATGCAATCAGCCTGACCCAAGCAGCGTTCTCACAAACCTATTGATTTGTGCAGGCAGCATAAATCTCCTTGTCTCTCTCTCTCTGCCTGTGTCTCTGCACTCATTAGCTGAATATCCTGGTGGACACAGGAAGCAGTAACTTCGCTGTGGGGGCAGCCGCACACCCGTTCCTGCGCAGATACTACCATCGTTCGCTGTGAGTACAAACAAACTGCTAAAGACGAAGCATGTCAGAGGCTAGCAAGTCAAACTCTCCTGCTCTGTGTTTCTCACAGCTCCAGTTCATATCGCGACCTGGGCAGAAGTGTTTACGTTCCTTATACTCAGGGTCGCTGGGAGGGAGAACTGGGTACCGACCTGGTCTCCGTCCCACACGGTCCCAACGCCACACTGCGCGCCAACATCGCCGCCATCACCCAGTCAGACCGCTTCTTCATCAATGGATCCAACTGGGAGGGAATCCTGGGACTTGCCTACGCTGATATTGCCAGGGTACAAAAAATTTGAAGGGGTTTTCAGAATTTGATTGAAAATCTTGCATGTATTCATGCATAATACAACTGCTTTAGGAGAATTTTTTTTTTTGACATTTCACTTTATTAATCATTTCTCTGTTTGTCGACAGCCCGACGAAACTCTGGAGCCTTTCTTCGACTCCTTGGTTCGACAGACTGCCGTCCCCGACCTCTTCTCCCTTCAGCTCTGCGGTGCCGGCTTCACCCAGAATTACTCCCTCGGCAGCGCGACAGTTGGCGGCAGCATGGTGACACATGCATGCACGTGAGTCATCCATGTTTGGAACCAACAGTGATTCTAATAGTTCCCCTCTGACTTCAGATCATCGGTGGTGTGGACCATTCGCTGTATGTTGGGGAGCTCTGGTACACGCCCATCCGCAGGGAGTGGTATTACGAGGTCATCATCGTCCGCATTGAAGTAAACGGACAAGACCTCAACATGGACTGCAAAGAGGTAAGACTATTCCCTGAAAAGTTGAAAGTGAAAAATTGTTCTGGATGTTTGTAACTTGACAGTATTTCGTCCTTGTGCAGTACAACTACGATAAGAGTATTGTGGACAGTGGAACCACCAACCTCCGGCTACCCAGGAAGGTTTTCCAGGCTGCAGTCAAGGCCATCGAGGCTGCTTCTTCGGTCAGTAATCAGAGTACTTCTGATTATTCAGCCACCTTCTGTTTTAAAGATATTATCTGACATTTTTTTACACACAGTGATCTTTTATCATGTTGGATCTCAGCCTGGGGATCGGGACCCTATGAGGGGTCACCGACTGTGGTGGGGGTTCCCAAGGTTTTGCCTGCTCTGAGATTGTCAAAGAAAAGTAGACTTAATTGACAGCATCTCCTTTTTTTCACTTCGTCTTTTGCGTGTTTAGAGAGTAGACAAAGAAAGCAAGCAAGAAAAAGCGCTGAAACACAATAACTGATCATGGATCTACGACATCTAAAACAGAAAACATTTGTTTTGATATTTATGTTTCATTAAACCCTTGAGCACTGGAAGAGGAGCAGCTCATAATACTGACCTAATTCACGCCCTCTGGCAGCAGCATGATTATCAATATAACTTCATGTATTCCAGGCCCAAAATAATTATTAGCTTACCCTGAAAGAACTATTTCTTGTGTGTCCCACTCTATGAGTGAAGTTTCAGCCCCACATTTGTCTCTGAAGGAAGGAAGGAAATGAACAGATGCTTTTCTGACCCTTGTTTTTCAGACCGAGCAGTTCCCCTCTGGGTTCTGGCTCGGGGAGCAGTTGGTGTGCTGGCAGGCCGGGACGACTCCTTGGCACATCTTCCCAGTCATCTCCCTTTACCTGATGAGTGAAAACCGTAACCAGTCTTTCAGGATCTCCATTCTCCCACAGGTGATTAACGTCTCCTGCTGCAAACCCACGTACAGTTAAAAAAGTTACCTAAATCTGAATTCTTTCCGATTAATAAGAAGCTGCTTTATTTTACTTGGCTTTATCTGTTTTTTGTGGGAAATGTCAAACCTTTATCATTGCTTTACATTTTCTTCTTGAGATTGAATTGATGAATGCACAATCAACTCTTTAAAAGGTTGCAGGCCTTTCGAGCAACTGATAAGGACAAATACTGAAATTATTCTCCCAGCATTACAGAAGATTTGGTGTAGTTCACCTGTAAATGTTTGCAATCGAGGTTTCTGATGTCTGATCACAATAAGTTGTGCTCTGGACGTTTTTTCAAAGATGAATAGCTTATAGAAGGTTTTGCACTGTTTTGACTCACCGAGCAATACATTGAATATCCAATACTCTGGGTATACTCACCATTTCGCCATAAACTCACCAAGGAAATAAAAGTGTTTATTTTATAACGTACAGTTTTTAATTAAGCTATTTAAGCACCTAATATATCACCCAAAAATGATGTGTTTATTGATGCCGAGTGAAACTCTGAGCAGAGGGAAGCTGTGAGCACTCCCTGGTGGGCAAATATGTAATAACACCTTTATTTCTATTGAAACTTTTTGGCAGTTATCCAGCATGCAGGTCTTTTTTACTGACCTGCCAATACCATGTGCCATGACGGCGTGCTGCTCCATATGTGCAGTAAACACATTAATGAGCACTTTTCTTTTTATCACCACTTCCAGCCTCGCCCCTTCCTCCCCCCGGGTCTCATAAGTAACCGGAGGCAGTTACCATGCGTGTCACTGTGACTGATGGAGCTGTGGTTTATAAAGTGTGAGGCGGGCCTCCTCTGGGAGACATCAGAGCGCTCTGGGGAGCACAGCAAAAGAATATTCCGCGGATCCCTTTTTCCAATATTTGTGTCTAAGTCATTCTCTCTTTGGAATATCTCAGTATTATTTTTGTTCTTCTATAAACAGCAATACCTGCGGCCAGTGGAGGATGTTGCCTCTGCCCAGGAGGACTGCTATAAGTTTGCTGTGTCTCAGTCCAGCACGGGTACAGTGATGGGGGCCGTCATCATGGAGGGCTTCTACGTGGTGTTCGACCGCGAGAAGAAACGCATCGGGTTCGCAGTGAGCACCTGTCACGGTGAGGAGGCGAGGACGGAGGGAAAAGGAAATGAAGGGAGAAACATAAACAGGACATATTAATTTACATCACTAGAAAAATACTGAGCATTTTCTTCATGTTTCCATATTTCTCGCAATATTCATGACACAGTCCTGCTGTCTTTTTTCGCAGTGCACGATGAGTTCCGCACAGCCTCCGTGGAGGGTCCGTTCCACGGCGTCGACCTGGAGGACTGCGGCTATAACATCCCCCAGACGGACGAGTCCACACTCATGACCATCGCCTACATCATGGCGGGAATCTGCGCGCTCTTTATGCTGCCGCTGTGTCTCATGGTGTGCCAGTGGCGCTTCGCCCGCTGCCTCCACCCGCACGGGGACTTCGCCGATGACATATCGCTCTTGAAGTGAATCCCTGGAAACGTCTCAGACACATCGAGAGAATCGCGTGAAACGCCACAAAAACAGGGGATTAGGATTTCAATGAAACCATGAAGTGTTGGTGCTGTTAAAGGGCAGCTTCAGGAGGGCTCGTTGGGAATAAGAAAAAAAAAGGATAGAAAGATCAGGCAAACAGCCAAAACACAGCAAGTCTTGCTGCCCTCAAATTGTGAGGATAAAAAGAGCCATCTAAGAGAAAGGTGTCATCAGCATCAACTTTGCCTGTTTAAGCTATCTATGCAGATCAGTAAGAGCCAGAAGAACAGAGGACACACACAACTCCTCTTTGTTATAAATAGTGTATAAAATAAGCCACCAAGACGGAGAAGATTTGGAAATAGGAAGGATTGTTCCACTTTTACACAAGAAGACTCATAGATGTTGGAAAGAGCAAAGAGGTAAACCAATGCTTAAATAAATCGGAATGCAAAGTGGGGATCCATCACATGGATGGTGACGTTTTGCCGGTTTGTGATCATATGAACGTGTGGTCACATGTGTGTCCGTGTGTTCAAAGATCCTTTGTTTGTGGCTTTTATGAATGAATGAAACAAGTTGGATATGTGTGAGCATGCCTGTATTTGTTCACAGCCGTACTGTCCAGTGAAGAGTATACAGAGAGAGTCAATGGAAGAGAGAAAGCGACGCTCACATCTATCAAACCACACTATGTTGTATTTTCCTGCAAAGAATTCTGCAATGCAAAACAAGCACGCGTCAAGAGGAAGAAATATCAGATTGTAACCGCATATACAGTGTAAAATTAGTTTCACTCAGTGTGAAGCTCAAAGACTACAGAATACAGTCTACCAGATGTCACTTTTTTCTCTTATATTATAGCTTGAACCTATCTATTGTACATAAAATTGTCCATTCCAGATGTTCTGTTTGTGCAGGCACATGCAAACCAAGAGTGCTTAACCATTGCCAACTACTTGCTGCACCGTCCATCTGACAACTTGCACATGTAACACATTACATGGTAACAAACCAAAACTTAATAGGGCTCCTCTCACAGACACACAGCCTAATTCACCACATCTTTCAACAGGGACCATATATGCTTTGACAAGAAAACCAGCCCAAAGTATGTTACACTGTACACTAAAGAACATGATGTATGTCTATAAGGGGAACTTTGTATTGTCTCTGAGCAAGCTGTAAATAGATCTACTCAGAACTGTCTATTTATCTGTGAGGCGCTGGCAGCACTGTTGAACCAATAAAGTACTTATTGTAACTGTTAATAAGGTTTCAGACTCTTTGTAGATTCTGGTGATACTATTTTAACTCCATGCAGTTTTATAGGGTTGTACACCTTAGTGTTTGTACACTCATTATAATTTACTACTCTATCCAACAACACTATTAAGTCAGCACTAACAGCTACTGGAGTCATTAAAATAATTATGGGTGACTGTGCTATTTCCAGCAGATCCATGCAATCAAGCTACAAGTGAAACAAAAAGCAACACTCTCACATTGCTTTAGATATACAAGAAAACAAGACATTTTTGTGAAAGGTTTGAAAGTTTTCTGTTTTGCGAAACATGAGTCCTGCAGGATCTGGTGAGGATACACAATAATACCCATCCACGCTCATAGTGTAGTCTTTGAAAAATTTTCTTTTATTTAATCCTCCAACTTATATTTTAGAGGATGACCTCTAATATTATCATTCCCTCTCTTGAATGTATTAAATTGTACATTTAAGCTTTTGGAAACTTAACGGATCAGGTAGGTACAATGAATGTTTCCCAAGTGTGCAAACATTGCAGAAAATGCATTTACTATGTTTGGCCTCACCACAAACAAACAGAAAATATGAAAAGACCATCTCACTGATGCTAGGGGTCTCAGAGATTTTATTAAAAAGAAAATAAACTTGTTTTATTGTGCAAAAATTAAGCAGAATGTTCACCAATGTTACATTAACTCTGAGAATATGTGTCCAATAAAATTAGAAAATCATGGACCCAGATGGCTCGATTTGAGTGCATGACTTTCGAAATAACAATTTTATAATTTTTTTTGGATACAATAACCTAAACAAAATATGAAAACGTTGTCTTGGCCTGTTCTAAGGTCCTCAGTCTTGGGGTACTCTGGTCTTGGACTTGACCTAATTCTATCCCCTTTTTAGTTTAGGAAGTAGGTTTGGAATGCTCTGGTCTTGATTCGTTCTCGGGTTATGTGGTGTAGACTGCAACACAATGACATGTAAAAGACTGACATGTGGGAATTAAAAAGAAAGAAAATGATCACGTTTTATATTGAAGATCCTGACAACAGGTAGCGTCAGTGAAAAGCTAGACGAAAGGTGGGAATCCTGCAGCCCTGGGAGGCCAAGCGTCATGCGACGTCAGGACGTAACTACCGAACGTGTGACGGAGTTACGTCATGATCGCTTACGGAAATGAGATGACAAGCTCAGCGTTTATTACAAACTCCAGAAGCGGCGGAGAAGGAACACAAATACCGTGGAAAGGTGAGCTTCATCACAAACCTGTAGTCTTTACCGGCGTTACCTGTTTCAACGCTGCTATTTTTTTTTTATCACCGCGTGGGCCATTAACATCCCGACGCTTAACGCTACAGTTAGAGACGCTGTGCTAGCTAACGCTACTGAGCGACAGTAAACAACGTCGCTCCTGTTGAAACGCGACTCCCACCATTCTTCTTTCCAGTGTAAAGTGTAGGCATACATACATATATCTATGTTTTGAAGGGTTCAAGTAACTTGAAAGAAGGTATTTGGCACAACGTTAAAATGTAAAGCGAAGCTAAGGCGAAATGACAGCTAATCTCGTGTTAGCTGTCACGGAAGCACAGGTCGACTTTTATTGTGAGACAGTAAGTTTAGAAAGCTCCTGATGACAGTGTTACCTAATCGAAATTCAAGAGTGATCCGCTGGTATGTATACAGCTGTTCGCGAATCTTTAATTGGTCCGTAAAACAAAGCAGCTGGCACTGGCGCGTTTTGTTACATAAAAGGCTTTTTTTATATTTATGTGGAGTTGTATTGGTAAATCGTGGTTTTATAGTTACCTTCTAGTATAATAGATCGGTCATAGTAGTTTAATCGAACATTTCAAAACCTGTTGAGTAGTTTTCCTCTTGTATTGAGTGTCAGTGACTCATGCTTGGTGATAAATTTAATAAAGTCCATGCAAAGATGGTTCTGATAGTGTGGATGTTATTATTCAGGTGACTTGCTGCACAAAAATTAAGAGAATTTGTTATTTTGGATATTATTTGTTGTGACAATCTTATTCCACAACAGCCTGCCTGTATCTCTTTTAAATGGTGCCACATTTGTAAAAACAAAAAAAAAAAACATCGATTTGTGGGGGCTGCAAGGTGGTTCAGTTGTTCGCACTTTCTTTCCACAGCTTGTATGTCATGGGTTCTCAGAGTTTGCGTGTTCTCCATGTGTGTGCGTGGGTTTTCTTTGAGTACTCAGATCCCCCCACCCCCAGCCCCAGGATACAAACATGCATGTGAAGTTAACTGACAATCCTAATTTGCCCATAGATGTGAATGTGAGTATGTGGTTGTCTTTCTGTCTGTGTTTGCCTTGTGATGGAGTAGCGACCTGTCCAGGTGTACCTTGCCTTAGCATGGATTGGCTCCTCCAGTCTGTGACCATGAACAAGATGAACTAGTATAGAAGATAGATGGTTAAATGAATCTATTTGTGGGATGGGCAGCTGAGCAGAGTATGCAACTTGTGCCCATGAAAAAAATTGCCAGATCTTCTTTTCCAGTTACCAACAACTTTTCTTTGTTGCTGCTGTTGACTCTTGTTTATTAAAAAAAAAAATCTATCTCCATAAAATAACATCCAATAATGAAAACCTATTTGCACTAGTCTGTGCACTACCATTGATGTAACTAAAGTGTTGATCAAATGTCCCACAGTCACAGCTCTCTCTCACTTCTCAGGAAGCATGATGCTGCGAATTTAATATGTTGCCTCAGAAAGCCACACACAGACGATACATGTCCGTCCTCTCACTCTCAAAGTGTCCTTTCTGTCTCATGTCCAGGTTGCTGTTCAGATGTGGAGGACTTGCCTGGCTGACCCTGTGTCCTTGCTATGGCCACTCCCCTTTTCCCCACATTCCTCTTTTTGATTTTTCTCTCTTCCTTTGTGCTATTGCTGGTCACCCTCCTGCCCTCGGTCACCCCCTCCATCCCCTTCACGTCCTCCTCCCACCCCTCACCCTGGCTGTCCCCCTCATGCGGTCCTGGTCAGTCCTGGGCTGTCCGGCTCCAAGCTGGCTCACACTACATAGAAGATGATAATGATGAACAGGACTCCATACACCTGGATGTCATCGCCAACAGGGTAACTCTCAGATTCATAATAACTTATTTCTGTTCATTTCTCCTCCTCAGTTTTCACAAAAACAGTCTTTTTTGTTCATATTTCAAATAAGGTCATCATTTAATAAAACTCAGAACTGCTTTTGTACAAATGTCACAGTGCAGATGAAACTCCCAGAACACTGCACATGTCTGTGTTGCTTCAACATGAGGAGTCAGAAACTTTTGTCTTGTTAGCTTAAAATTACATTGGAAAAAAAAGATCTCAGATTTTATCAAAGCAGTGAAACAAATATTTGCATAAAGACCTTTCTTGCGTTTCTAAATTAATGGATGCATTTCTCAACTTTGGGGAACATTTCCATTCCAGATTCAGTGTTTGGAAATGAATTCTCTCTAAACAACTCCATACATTTAGCATGGAAGTTTAGTGTGTGCATTTAAACAGAATTCAATAATAAATGCTTGTCTGGAGGATTATTTGGATTTAAGTTTAGTGAGTCTGGTCTTTTGCTTTATCATCTAACATCAGGTCCAGCTAAAAAAACTACGATTGCATCACGACTTGAACTAACCTCAGAATCTTTTTCTCACGTTTAAATGTTACATCAGCGAGCTGAGTGTCATCCTGTTTCAAGTCGACTTTCTCCCCATCACAGGTAGCAGAGCAGGCTGGGCTGCAGAACCGTGGCCAGATAGGACAGCTGGAAGGCCACTACCTGCTGTGCTCTGTGAATCCTGCTGTTGGGACCGTGGCGCGTGTGCCGAGAGACGGCGTCCATCCCGGGGACGTGCTCGCCGCCCACCCTCATGTCCTGTGGTATTCCAAGGAGAGTGTGCTCAGCCGCTCCAAGAGGTCACTGGCTTTCAATGACCCCAACTACCCTAAGCAGTGGCATCTGGTGAGGCATATCTTTAGTATTGTGTTGGTCTTTCAATTACTGCCTCGAGGAAAGAAAAGTGATTATCTGACTCCCCCGTCACTTCTGCTTCCGTCCTTTGGTCTCTGCAGCACAACAAAATCCATAAGGGCATGGATATCAACGTGACAGGAGTGTGGGAGCGGAACATCACAGGCCAAGGAGTCACCGTGGTGGTTGTGGACGATGGGGTGGAACACACTCACCAGGATATTCAGCTTAACTATGTAGGTCAAAACTCCAACAGCAATTTCAATCTGGGATCAGTCGGTGTGTTTACATGCACGGCTTAGTTGGGCTTCATTTGCGACTCGACAAAGTCGTCTAATTGGACTAATGTGTTCGTCCCGGGGTACATGTGTGGACAGTGTAATTGGTTTACTGCTGGAAACATCTTGGTGATATGCAGTCTGAGGTCGGCAGTTTTTGCCATTTCTGTTTGGCCTACAACATCGCACAGCATGAAGTGTGCCGTGTCTGTCCAAAAAAATACACTTCACCACATTTTCCATGTTTGAAGTTAGCAGTCAGTCAGCTTGTTCTGTTTTGAGCTTTTGTGTTTTTGTATCAATGCAGGAGTAGATTGACTTCCAGTCTCATTATCTGGGTGTGTTTGTCTGACTTAGAAAACTTTGTTCCACTTGATCTTACATATTTATGAACTTTTAAAGTGAAGTTTCAGTTGGACTAAAGAAGTACTTTTTTTAGGTGTGATGGCAACATAGTGTGTGAGTGATATACTTCCATTCATATTATTGCTGTAATTGCTTTTTTTTTTTTTTTTTTTTTTTAGGTAAAAATGCCGAGGTTCATGTTTGAGAAAGAAAATGACGTTGTTGAGGTGTATACAGCAGAGGAAAGCCAGAGAAAGTGTCTCATGGAAGAGAAAGTGTCTCATGGAAGAGAAAGTGTCTCATGGAAGGCAGCCCTGACAAAGTCCTCAGAGCTTAAAGTTTGTAGCTACAGCAGACAAACTTGAAAAACTGCAGTGGCAGAAGGGAGGACTGCAATTCAGAGGCTGTTTGCTTCTATGAGTGTATTGAATGCGTTATAAATCTCCAGCATTAGCAGTGGCTTTATGGATGCTCTAAGTCTGGATGATATCCTGTTTAACCTGTTTTTTCCTAACTTAAAGAACACTGAAGGGCAGGGATGGGTTACCTTGACTGTTAGGAAGACCATGAATTATCATCCTCACTACCAGAGGGCAAAACTGCTATTGAGTGCTACGTGGATTTACGTGACACAAACTGTTTAGACCGATGAAAAGGATCAGTTCTTTGTCTTTTGTTTTTTTTTTTTTTGAAAATACATATTTTGACATTTGACAGTGATTCTATGCTTTTTTTTTTTCTTTTTTATATTAAGAGTCCAGAGGGCAGCTATGACCTGAACTCCAACGACCCAGACCCCATGCCTCACCCGGATGACCACAGTGACAACCACCATGGCACTCGGTGTGCTGGAGAGATCGCAGCTGTTCCCAACAACAGCTTCTGTGCCGTCGGGGTGGCTTATGGCAGCAAGGTGGCAGGTGTGGACAGAAGGCTTTAGCTTGTTCTCACTGGTACAAACCCAGAGGTCATAATGTCCCCGACAGGTGATGCATGCATGTGGAGGCAGAAGTAAAGTAATTCAGTGCGTCCTTCACAGGTATCAGAGTGCTGGATGGCCCGCTCACTGACAGCCTGGAGGCTATCGCTTTCAACAAGCACTACCAAGTCAATGACATCTACAGCTGCAGGTTCGACGTCTTTCTCTTCTCGTGTTCGGCGCACCCGGTAGTTACAACACATTTATAAACAGGGCGCCCTTTGCTTGGGGAAAAGCATGTTAGATAAACGTCTGCTGTACATATCTGATGTTCTGCTGCTCTGTTTTTTATAGCAGGCAAAAATCTTATCACACAATCTAATTTCACCAGCAAATTGTGTAACATGCATTGAGTAATTTTATTTCAGTGTATTAAAGGGAAATACGCAAATAAACTTGAACTTTCACACCTGGAATGCCAGTCACTTCCTGTACAGAGACATGGTGGCTAACAGTTTCATTTTCTAAGTCAGGGTTCTCTATAAGCAGCCGACAGTTCCTCCATCCGACTACATTACAATCATCTTCATTATTTCATGACACACTTCTTTATTTTTCACTAAGTGATAGTATTGCAGCATGAGAATCAGATTGTTTTCTTGAATTTAATCCTTTGTTTTGCAAACCACTGCAGTTTCCTTTACCTGTTGTGTTTTCTTGTAGCTGGGGACCAGATGACGATGGACACACTGTGGATGGGCCTCATCCCCTTGGCAAGGTGGGAGGTGTTTTGCTCTGTGTTTCTCCAGCAGAGGGAAGCACATTGCAAGGGATCAGTTAGAGGAATTAATTTGTGATTTGTAGAAGAACATTTTGTTCCACAGTTTGAACTGGTTAGTTTTGCTTTGATCTTTTCATTCATGTCCTAAATTTTTCTGTCTGATCTGCAGGCAGCTCTGCAGCATGGCGTGATCGCAGGCAGGCGAGGCTTCGGGAGTATCTTTGTGGTTGCCAGTGGCAACGGAGGCCAGTACGACGACAACTGCAACTACGACGGCTATGCCAACTCAATCTACACAATCACAATTGGTAAGACAATGAATACACTCTCAGGTGCATGTCTATGCAGACACACTCAGGATTTGGGTGTGTTTTGTTTTTCTCAGGGGACTTTGGTTTGGGTGTGGCCACATGTTCAGGAGCAATCACAGTGTGTGTGTGTGTGTGTGTTGTAGGAGCTGTTGACGAGAAAGGCAGGATGCCCTTTTACGCCGAGGAGTGTGCATCTATGCTGGCGGTCACATTCAGCAGTGGAGGGAGCAAACTGAGGAGCATTGTAGGTCGTCACAGCACACGCACACACTAACTTTTGTATTGAGACCACAAGTCATTCAAAAACTTGAGCTATAATCATCATGAATTTTGTATAAACCAAAAAAAAAAAACAACCGTATAAGCAAGAAAATCTCAGTCCTGAGTACACACACACACACACACACACACACACACACACACACACACACACATAGAATAAGGTGATAGCACTGTCATGCTCTCAGGCTGCTTCACTGTCTGTGGTACTTGAGGCATTAAGGCAGAAAATGTAGCATAAAATTTCTGCACTAGTGACAAAAAAAAATCCATTTGTCTTGCGTATGAGGAAAATAAACACATTCAGCCACACAAACCAATGGCTGAGAAGAAACTGTTGAACCAGCGATGCTGCCGTATCAGTGGAAGATGGAAAAAATTCAGACTTCGTTACCAAATGTTCTGCTGAATAGTGCAGGTCATTGTGTCTGGGGCTCAAGGAATTTTCACATCACTTCATGGAAGTCTGGTTTTGAAATCTTGATTCCTTTTTTGTTGCATGATGTGAACTCAGAATTTGGATTAAATCATCAATTTGCATGGGAAAAAAATAATACAGATTTGCACTTGATTACCAATACTTGTGGCCAAGTAGTGTAAAAGAAAAGTTGGTTTTTGACCATTGATTGCAGGTTTTTTTTTTATATTTATGGAGTTTAACCAAACATGTTATGTAAAACAGGATTTATTTATACCACAGTTCTGAACCTGAAAAGCCTTAAAGCATAGCTTGTAGTGAGGAGGAGCAGTTGTTTGGAAGCCCATGAATGCTCAGCAGTTATTTCCATCTGAAAACGATGTTTCTGATGGCGACAGGGAAAAAAAAAAAAGGCCAGCTGAAGTCAATGACCCCTGTTTGCTGCTGTTTGGGTGCGTCACCACGGCAACACAGTTTGGACTGGGATGTCATTGCAATGCTGAGGATCGCTTAGACATGTTCGGGTCTTCTTTAGAGAAAGCCAGACCCGACTGCAGCCCCCAGTCCGCTCGCAGGCCATCTGGAAAAGTCGAAGGAAAAATCAAAAGTTGTGGTTTTGAATGTTTAATCAGAGGTTTAGCATGTCTCCTTGTGATGGATTAAGGTGACTCTCTGAACTGCAGGATTTTAACCACAGGTCCTCTTGCTAATGGTAAGCGCATGATGTGTATAGAAGCCCCTAATGGTGGATCCTCCACTGTCACCACACAGACAGCTGCGGCGGTCGCGGATGACTGGCCCTCCTGGGAATCCCAGCACGGCCCGATAATTCATGGCATCTGGACTCCGTCTAGTTGGACGGAGCAGCTTTTGGGCAAGGCCCACATGTGCTTTGCATGTAAACAGGATCGGGAATACCTCAGCTCGCATCGCTGTGGTCCTGTCAAACAGGCAGCCACTAATGTGTGAGGCAGCCGGTTGTGTACATGGAAGATGCATGTGCAGCTGGGTCCGGTCGCCCAATATAGCTCAGACACACGACGCTGGAGGATTCTAACAGTATTTTAAGGGTCTTTTTTAGTTTGCTGATAAATGTCAATCTTTCAAACTCTTCTGTTTCTACTTTCTTTAAGTGGCTGCGTCCTTTTTTTTTTCTTTATTTTTATTGCTTTAGCATTCCCTTTACTCCTTTTCATCTTCTTAAAGCTCAACACTCCCAGGGCCTTAACCCCCTCTCATGCATCCCTAATGTACTCCACTTGCCGTACAGGAACACTGCTGAACTCTGCCCAGCCGCAGTAAATATGTCAAATTGTCAAACAGGCTGGCGCTGGCGCCTGAGTAACGTGCACGTTTATGTACCAAGCCTCCACCCCCAGCTTGCTTTGGTCATGTTCTCTCAAGGTTTTGCATCAGTCTGTTACTTTAATGTATACCTGCGTGCAGACTGATTTCTGTTTACATTTGGATGTCTGCCAGGGTTCGTACAACCTCGACTGTATGTCAGACGCTCAGTTCGTTGATCCGTCCGTCCGGTTTGGCAGGTGACGTCGGACTGGTCCATGCGGCAGGGGACGGGCTGTACGGACGGTCACACCGGCACGTCGGCAGCAGCCCCGCTGGCAGCGGGAATGGTGGCTCTCATGCTGCAGGTCCGGCCCTGCCTCAGCTGGAGGGATGTCCAGCACATCATCGCCTTCACTGCCACCCAGGCAAGCCCTCTCCGTTTCCTCTTGGCATCCTCAGACTGCCATTTGAACATTATTGTACCCACCAGGGGGGCGATAGGGGCATTTTAGCTTTTGTCTTTCACTGCCACACTGTCGCAAGGCAAGCACAGACAAGCATTCATATCTACAAGTATTTTGAAGTCCACAATCAACCTCAAGCACCGGTGTTTTGGAGACCACAGCATCTGGACAGGACTTGCAGAGTCAGCATAGAAAAATCCTCAAGCCCAGACTCCAACTGAATCTTCACCTGACTGTGAGAAAGCTAACCACAACACCATCGTGTGGCAGGAGGCGTCCTAGAACCATCATCCAGTCGTGTGAAATAGTTTTTTTTTTTTTCTCAGTAGAAGCGACCCGAGATGGCAGTGTTTTTTCGAGCTTTGTTAATAGAATTGAATTAAAGTATTCCCACTCATTTTCTACAGACAGCATTACAGACCTGTGTTTCAGGTGATTGTCATTATGACCAAGTAGCTATTGGTTTTCAAGATAATATACCATGATAGAGAAAAGCAGCAAAACCAATTAACAAGCAAATAACCATAATTTCCTTTTTTCTTCCATCTTTGAAGTTTGAATGAGTTAATTCTGCCTAAATGTTATTTTTTCATATATTAACAGTCAGAGAAGTTAGTCGGAGACGATCAGAACAACACAATAATCTAAGAAAATCTGATGAGACTCTGCAAGTAATTCTCACAAAGACAGGATTCATGCTTCTGCGGTAGTGTCCCATGCAGGCGGTGGAGGTTGACAGTCCTGTTTAAGCTGCAGCTCTGTTCCAGCACATCCAGTTGTAACAAATGGATCCTTAACAAGGATCGGTCTGAAAACATGCAAGGCAGTGATTATTCAGGACCAGTTTGAGCTGAATTAGTTAACCAGCTCGTCTGAAGCCGACACCGTAACACTTTTTCTCATGTGTCGTTGCGATAGTGTGACAGTAGTGCAGACTGGAAGGTGAACGGAGCAGGTTTTCATCACAGCCACCAGCACGGCTTCGGTCTGCTCAACGCCTGGAGACTGGTCAACGCTGCGAAGGTACACCCAGGCATCTTTCGACTGTAACCTCTGAACTATTTACTGCGAGGTCATTTAATCCTGAATGTAATTTCCTTTGCAGATTAAGTAACAGTCTGTTTCTTTTTTGTTTGTGTTTAAATCAGGTGTGGGAGACGGTGCCGTTCCTCATGTCCCATCAGAGCCCAGTGATGAAGGAGGAAATGTCCATCCGGACTTATCCCAATCAGCTGGTCCGTACCTGGGACGGTAAGAGTCGGCTCCCCTCGCTCCCTGAGCTCAGCTCTGGACAGTTACTTGTCGAGTTTACACACTGCACTCTGTGGCTGCCTCCCTCCCTCCTCCCTACCTCCTCCCTCCTCCCACCCCGTCCGCTCCTCAGACAGTCTCTCTGTCCATATTAGGTAATGTTGAGTGAGACTTTTCCAGATTTTTCTGCTTCTCCCCCTTTTCTTTACATAAGTCACCTTCAGTGTTTTGTCTCCTTCTTTCATTCCTGTCTCGCTTCTCACCTTTCAAACTTTCTCACGTCGAGCTATCTGTGGGAGCGATCTCTCTCCCTCACGCCTTTTCTCACATATCCTCGCAGTGACCTCATTCAAGCAGAAACATTTCCTTCTACCTCATGTCTTTTCCTCTTCTCCCTCGATCTTTATCTTCCCTCTGTTATGGCCTTATTACATCTGGGAGCCCAAACCAGTGTGTTGTTCTGCTGAAAGTTACACATCACACTGACAAAGTGTGTCTGGACTTCATTTCCGAAAAGAAATGAAGTCACATCAGGCTCCCTTCTTCCACATTTTCTCCTTTAAACCTCTGAGATCGTTGCCAGATCCGCCTGCCCCACGGTTCACTGTTTGTTGTTGTAGTTTCTGTCAGCTGGCACTGCCTCGCTGGCTTGTACACCTCACTTTCAGCGTTCCACATTTTCTGCTGCCCGTGTGAAGCTCCAGTTAACCGTGTGTCAGTAGCTGTTAGATGCATGATAACAAATCCAATTAAAACCATGTCGAAGCAGTTGGCTCTAATTAGATTGAAGCTATCCAATTTGAATTGCAAAGTGATAGAATGAGATGGGTTAATCCTTTTTATTATCAGATCAGAGTCATTGTAAATGGAACATGGGATATTAAATGTTTGGGGGACTCAATCTGATCCCTTTGCTCAGTTTTCATGTAAACAGGAAAATCTGATCCCTCACTTTGAAGGAATTAACTCAGATCGACAAAATGTTACCGTGTAAACACAGCTGCCGTGTTTATGTTTCGCGCACGCTGTGACTGGATTTGGCCTTGAAACCGCGAGCGCGTCCAGCTCGGGGCGAAAGGGGTCGTGTTGTTTTCTCAAACGAGGCAGCAGCTGCATAGCTGTGCTTGACCTTTTCCTGATTGAAAGTTATGCATGTACATTACAGGCAGCGCCAGTTATGTTGGAGGAGAGTTTGACGCTTTGAAAGAAAGCAAAGGAGACAGGCTGAAGAGAGATTAATGAACTGGGAATGCACTGGAAATAGATGGAGAAAAGTTGAAAAGAGGTCAAAACCTATCTCTTCACAGTGAATTCACCCTTTTTTTCCCTGCCAGTGTATATTTAAATGTAACATATGTTGTGTTTGACACTTTTCAGCTCAGTAAGAAAACAGTGATCCATGTGCAACAGGTTTCTATGTCATGAGTTTACATTCGAGTTACTTTCTGATAAAAAAATTTGCAGTTTCTCATTTTTATACAATTTTCATGATCAACAGAAGGATGTATACCCAAGTACTTCAGTAGCCTATACATGCTCCATGCACCTGATGTCACAGTGTCTTTAGTTTATTCTTTTTCCTCATGTTTTTTTCCTCCATCCTCTTGTTTCCTCCGTCCTCATTTCACTCCAAACCCCCCTCCTCTTTTTTTTGTTAACCTATCGTCCATCTCTTTGCCACCTCTTGTGTACGCTCCCCTCCATGTGTGTTTCCCTGGCCGGAGGATGTATGCAGCCCTACATGGTCAGCCAGCGCTGCGTTTCATTAGGAGTCGGAGTGCAGGAAATGCCAAAAAAAAAAAATGACCAGACACTGGAAGTGGGAGGGCAGCAGGCGGTCAGAGTGGCTCCGTCACGGCAGTTTGACCGAGAGAAAGTGGAGATTTGACAATCTGATGGGATATTTCATTTACTGAGCTCAGTTAATGGACAGAAGCTCAACAATGTTATGAAATGCGAGGGTCATCTGGCTTTAAAGTTACTGCAGGGCAGTGACAGATCATGGTTCGATAGAATCTAATCTGTTTGATTATGTAACCATTCCTTTATCTTCTGCACTCATTTTCTCTGCATATTGTATTTGTTTCCTAAATTCAGGTGTATCTGGTTTACACCTTTACTTTATCTTTTCAATTTTAAATAATCTAGTTTGTTTCTCTTCCTAAATTCATTTTTTTCATGGTCAATCATCTGAGAAGAACAATTACTAACCTGTGTTAAAAACATGATCCTAATGCTGCTTCTTGAAATTTTTAACTCATTCAACTCTCTTGCAAGAATTACAAAAAAAAAAGAAGCAATTTTACGCTTTATCATTTATCACATTTTAATGTGAAACACTACTGTTCATGCATTTTGAGCGATGGCGCATATATCCATGAGGAGAGTAACAGATGGCCTTACCCTAAGTACAGACGTTTTGGAAGACGGGTTTCTGTTTCTGTTAAGAAACAACCATAATATTCAAATATTCTGGGATGTCCAAATCATGTTTTTCACACATTGTGGCGTGGTCTCTCACACACAGCTGGCTTGATCTGTGCTCTTCTCTCTCAGTCTCCGCTGAGGAACTGGATCAGTCGGGAATGGAGACGCTGGAGCACGTGGCCGTCACCGTGACGATCACCCACCCCTGCCGGGGCAATCTGGAGATCATGCTGGTCTGTCCCAGCGGCATGACGTCCATCATCGGCGCTCGACGGGCCATCGACAGGTCCGTTCTTTCAAAGTGCAGCGAGATGTCAGATCGACCTTTATGGAAAAAGAGCTGTGAATGATGAAGTTGATTTTAACATCATTTATCCAGACCACAATAAAGAACTGGGGGTTGTGTGTATGTTTGCGTGCGCTCAGAGATGCAGCAGGCTACCAGGACTGGACTTTTTCCACTGTGCGCTGCTGGGGAGAGAGAGCAAAAGGACTGTACACCCTCAAGATATCTGACCACAGTAAGACACACACTCATACGTGAAAAGTGAAAGTGTGGACACTGCTTTCTCACTTCCTTCCGTTCCTCGAGGAGAGGGATCGTCCGATCAGTGCAGCGCTGCGGGAGTGCTGAAGCAGTGGAAGCTGACTCTGTACGGCTCGTCCATGAGCTTCGAGGAAATTAAGGACAGACAGAGGTAACCCAGCTTGCAATTCTCACTCGACGCTGATCAGCCATGCCGTCACTGTCAAGCAGCAGGTGACCAGAATCGCAGTGATACCAGTGATACAGCGAGCTGATTGGCCGTGTGAATATTGACAGGCTTGTGGAGGAGGCCATGAGCGGCAAGTACCTGGACAGCAGCTTCTCCCTCCCCTGCCCACCGGGCCTGGACATCCCCCCAGAAATCATCAGCCCCTTCACCTCCAACAGCCTCAAGGTACGGAGGGCAAAAGGATCAAAGTTGGTTTCAACCATGAGTGACTTATGGAGGGCTGATTGCTGCTTCTGTTTCCTTCACCTCCCTCTGTCTCTCCCTCTCTCCAGTTCCTCCTGCTGCTGGGCTGCATCGCTCTCTTCTGGTCCCTCTACTACACCCTGGAGGTCACCCTCGCCCACCTCGACTTCAGAGCCCTCTTCTGCCTGCCCCGGAGACGCAGCAGCCACCGGTCCAGGAGGGCCCGTCGGATGAGGGGCGTGGAGGAGGCCATGGTGGAGGAGGAGGGGGGGGAGGACGGTGGGGAGGACTCTGGGGTGGAGCTGAAGGCAGTGCTGGACTCTGAGGTCAAAGTGCCGCTCATGATTGAGGAACGGCTGGCAACATAGCACCGAGCCAGAGGACTGGACCCTCTCACGGTCTGAGCCTCAGACCCCCCCCCCTTAAATGCAGGGGGGCCTCTGGATGGAGGCTCATCAAGAGGGCTGCAGATGAACTTAAATGGACGTCGAGTGGACTTTGGTACTCCTCTGCAACCCCCTGACAAAGTGGCCTTGTGTGTGTTTGTGCCATGATATATTATATGATGATATATCATATTTTCTCACAAGGAAAAAAAAAAAAAAATGCTGGAAAAAGATCCAAAGTGGGAATATTTTTCCTGCTGTGGGGTTAAAATTCCCACACATTGTGGTTCAGGATCAAAGGACTCAAAGGGCCTCAAAGGAGTCGGACGACAACCCGGTAGAGTCCTGTGTGGAACTATGAATGTATTTACATCGTCATCTTTATGTGAAACGTGCACCCAGAGTAGAACAAAGTTTACAGGCTGGAGGGGTACCTGTGGAAAAATGGAGCCTTCATGCAACTGAGGATTCGGAAACCTTCCGTTTGGGGAAAAATCTCATATCCTGGATGAGTTAGCTCCTCAAAAATCGATAGATAATCGACAATCAAGTGCTGCGTTCCCCTGAATGGACCAACACATGGATTAAATTCTATGTGTAAAATCAGAATTATCCACAAACAGTTCTGGAAATACTCTTCTCCCCCCCCCCCGGCTAACCACTCGTGCTAAGCTAATGAAGTCTGTGTCTGATAAGAGTCTTTTCCCCCCGCTGGAAGATCGGACTTTTCCCAGTTGTTCATGAATGCACCTGGGACAAGAGATGAGACGTGCACTATCGAAAGAGATATGACAGTACTGTGTCTTGTGTCTGTGTGTGTGCGCGCGTGCGTGCGTGCTGTGTGTGTTTGCGCTGTGTGATGAGTGCTTGTAATAAACAAGGTCTTCCAAAAGGAAGAAAAAAAGTGTCCTGAAAATGTGAGGACCCCGGAGGGTACTGGTGTATTTTCATAAGAAGATATTTTCTGAGGTGTTCTTTTCAGTCTGGGATCATTCTCTGGGAGCTATCAAACAACTACTGATCAAAACTTGAAGTGGGATTTTCAAGTGTGGGATTTTTTATATATATATATATATATATATATATATATATATATATATATATATATATATATATATATATATATATATATATATATATATATACATACATATATATATAATATTCATATACACAATGTGTGCCTGCTATACAGGTTTACTGTATGCTGACTGTGTTTAAGGATTTCTACAAAGTGTTTTTAAGAATGTAAAAGAATTTTAATTTTTCTATGTAAAGGATTGTTTGGTGTGATGCTGGAAACTGTGCATTGCTGTGCAAGCCACAGGTGATCGGAGTGAAAATAAAGAGTTGACGGAGTCTCGTTTTAGAGTTTCTCTGGTGCTGGTGGCTTTACGGAGACATTTTTGTGGCTTGGTGTCATCGTTGGTGAACTTTAAAACATTTTGAGAGCAGCAGTTTTTTAAGAGTTCGTTTAGCAGCATCTTGTTTTGATGATTCTTCACCTTCCGACATGCGTCACATGTTTATTCTTACTCAAGAATGACCTGGTTTGATTGCAAAAGGTCAGTGCGACTTCACATTTCCCCCTGTTTGTATGTGTTCAATATCTTCAGAAGGAAACAATCTTGCCTAAATCAAACCAACCTGGGTGACATTGTCCACTTCACTAGTTGAAACCAAAAGTCTGCATGTGATGAAGCTCGCACTAACATGCAATGAAAAACATGCTGCGATCAAAGGCTCCGCAGCTTATTGTACAGCAGGAAAAAGGTTTTTGCCCTCCAAATCACTCTAAACTGACAATTTCAAAGTTTAGGATCCTTTGTGAAACAGTGAAAATATGTGATGTGTCTGCATTTACATAGGGATAAAATCAAGCCACCTGTAAGCAACCGTCAAACAAAATCATTAAATTGCAAAATTACACCCTTTTTTGGTGAAAAAATTGTTAAACCTACATTTTCTTTCAAATATGACCAAAAATTCAACATTGAAAAGGGGTGCAGTACTTTACACTTTACGAGAGTCAAACAGAATCACAAAGTCAATTCAGACTGCAAATGTATTTCAAAGTCATCATTTAATAAGACAATGTACAAAAATATTGGCGCTGATACAGCAGGCTGGGCTGAGGGTAGTGATTGGTGAAATAAGGCTTATTGGTGCTGATTTGGAAAGGATGCCCCTTTACAAATTATGTAAACAAATCAATATTTGTGTCGAAGTCCTGAACTGATGTCCCTGATGTGAAGGGAACAGATGCTAGAATTCAGACTTGTGAATCGGAGATGAAACCTGGCGGGTCGGCAGAGACTCCATGCTGTTACACAAACCTTGTGGAGAGAGAAAGAATCACTCGATCCTCAGTACAACATGTTTTTTGGTTTGAAATGCATCCAAGACTATTGCTTTGGTCACATCTGTTGACATCGGTACATCGTAAGACAACAAACCTTCAGTTTGAACACAAAGCACAGTGACTTCCGCAGAATGTCACCGATGCAAGCAGGTAAATCAAGGGTTCAGACTGACGACGGGGGAAGGTGGGTTGCGATAAAAGAATCGCTATTTAGTAATAGTAAAGCATAAAGGCAGCTGTAGTGGAACCGGTTAGAGGTTTACAGGCCCTGAAAAGGTCGTGAGAGGCATCAGAGGCTTCGGGGTGGCAGGGTGGGCTGCAGAGGTCGAGAGTACTGGGGGCACGGTGGATCTACAGGATCTGTCGGGGTCTGCCGTAACTCATGCCCTCCTGGCTGGCTCCCTTATTGGAACCCATCTGTAAGCCGATCACATTTTTGCCCGCCTTCAACTGCTCGTCGCTGAATTCCCGCTTGTTCTCCTGCGCTTTCCTGCAAGAGGAAGTTTTAAAAGTCACATTCAGCTGGAGAAGTCCATCGGCCCAGCGGTGTCAAACAAACTGCGGCCAGAAAAACCTCACAAAGGAAAAAAATTACAAAATGTCAACCTTTAAAAAAGTGGCAAGTTGAGTAGTTTGTTATTCTGCTTGCATTTTCCATTCTGAGTCAGACCTGAAACCAGTTTGACTCGCTGAGGTGGAGTTTGCTCTGAGTGGGGAACCAAGGGCCCTTTTAAAGTTTTGACTTACTTGAAGAACCAGTTCGGGTCTCCGTTGTACGTTCCTTCATCCTTGGTGACGGCCAAGCTGCCCAGAGCAGAGAGGGTCCTCTGCACCGCCGCCAGATCCTTACCTGTCAACAAAAACCAGAGAGCTCGGACTCAAAAGCAGTTCAACATCAAGTGTTAAAGTAACATGAAGCCTCTCTGACCTTCCCAGAGGTCCACTGTCTGGAACATGTCAGTCTTGGTGACCCCGTACTTCTCCGCAGCGTTGAGGAACTGAGAGATCTGCTCCATCTGCTTGAAGGCCATGGGCGAGCTCTGGATCTTCTTCACTGGTTTATCTCCGGGAAATAGACTATTAATAAGTTCGCTCAGGACCTGGGCAGACAGGAACGAAAATGAAGTAAAGACAAAGAAAGGCTAAAAACTAAACGAGGAGCTCAAGGAGCTACTGTTCCACTCACGCAGCCATCTTTCAGCCAGGCCTGGAAGCCCATTTTTCCAGCCTCTGGTTTTCCCACACCGGAGCCGCACTGACGGCCGATCCACTCCACCAGGATCTGCTCCAGGTCGGGGTCGTACTTGCTGTCGATCTTGTCCTGAACCTGCCGGCTCATGCCGTAGGAGGGGCCTTTGTTTGCCATGCCGACGTTCTGAGTCGTGGAGAAACGGACGGATTCATTTGACAGTCGGGAGGCCGTCGTCCTCAACACGGATACAAACACTGATCATGCAGTTCAGAAGCGTGTATCGAAGCGTCAATGCTCAGCGCCCGGTTTTTAAAAGTTGCCCTGAACAGTGGCATTCATTCACAGCGTCGCGTCTCCTCGTGTACACCATCGGCTCCTCCAGGCCGTGTGGTGTGCAGTGGGAGCGCCCGGTCAGCTCAGTTCTGCTTTGATGCTCCAGTTTAGCACACACACTCTTAAATGTTTTACACTTTTACTCTCTGTCATCACATACATACTGCCAGCACTTTTTATTAACAGTTTTTTTTTTTTTTTTTGCTTCATTATTGCCTTTGGGCCAACAGCCAAGTGCACAACCCATATCAAAGTGCTGTCTGCACCACCCAACCTTTGCAGCCATCTTGATGTCGGGTCGCGCCAACTTCCTGTTCCTGGAGGGGGTTCAGAGTTAAGATGTCAAAGGTTAAACCCTGGCGCTGTTTGGGATCTAGACTTGCTTCTGGCATAAGACTGAAGAGCGGCAAACTTCAGCTTGAGAACAATGACGACTCTTTTCTTTTCTGTTAGCTCGATCTGGACGTAGATTTTACAGCAGAAGGTGAAGGAATTCAAAGCTGGGCCAAGTCGTACAGAGTAGCAGTTCTTTTCCATCACTCTCCTTTTTTCCCCATTTAATTTGATTTTTAACTGATTCAAAACCTTAAACCCACAGCAGAGCTGTGGAAACAATGCAAACAATACTCTACTACTTTTCAAATGACATTAGCCGTTACACAGATTTGCCTTCTGTCTCTTTTTGTACTGTTTTGATCAGCTCCCTCTGATACTTCGCTTTTTAAACCACTTTTATTTAAATTCCAAGTATGTCTACTGCTTCAGTGAAATCTGAAAACCACTCTCACGTCAACTCATGTGAAGATATGTTTGGTGAGCGTTCGTGATGTACTTCAATGACGTCCCTGTGCGTAAAAAGATGGAATGGGAGCTGTCAGGGACATGAGTGGATTCCTGCCCACAGTGTGCCACCACCAACCCTGTTTAATATTCTTTGCATTCCCCGCGGTGTTTTTCCAGAGCCACGAGAAACCAAACACACATGCAGGGCAAACACACTCACTTACTCACTGACCACAAGTCCAGAAACTACACACACACACAAACACACACAAGCCTATGCTCAATACTCCTTGCTCTTCTCACCCACATGGGTCATATTATAATTGCTATAGCAGAGTAACGTTAGTGTGGTACGTTAGCTCGTCTATTTTCCCCTCTGGCGTCGAGCTGTTAGCGTCTTAAACTACTCTCGGGACCGCTCAGCGAATCACGAACTCAAACCTCAAAGGAAGCAAAGACAAGAGGGGAAAGAGAAGGCTGCATGTAATTCAGGACAGGCAAAGATCACAAAATCTTTTTGGAGGTTAACTTGGTCCTGGCAGTTCCCAGATCATCTATTTCTGGTGTTTGTGTGTGTCCAGAGGCCTTTCATTATGCTTGGAGTCCAGCCCATAACCAGTAACTCAGCATAATCTGCTGAAAAGCTTCCTTTTGGTGCAGCCGTATGCTTCTTTTTAAAGTGTAAAGGTAGAACCGATACTGGGAAAAATACCCATCCATCATACAAGTGGTCTCATGGTCTGTGTGGTCCGAATGAATTTCTCACTGCTACCTTGAAGCCGAGAAAAAAACGGTGCATGGGAAAAGATTTGATCAAAATACAAGAGGGAAGAGGAAAGTATCCATCACACAAACGGAGAACAGGCAGGAAACACATTAGAAACGATTGTCAAACAAAAGAAAGCCCCAAAATCCGCCTGTTCAAAGTCCAACAGTGCTGTATCCCCCCACACATAGCTTCATCATCTCCATCCCTTTCACTTGTGTATTTGCTTCTCTGTTTCTCTGTCACCATGGTAACCCCGCCTCGATGCCAGAACAGGAAACCAGTGCGAGGGCTGTGGCGGACTGCGGTGGTCTGAGGGGACGTGGCGTCATGCAGCTGCACCCAGCCAGCCACCATATAACAATTAGGTATGAATAATCTTGTCGGTGTATGACTTCTCTGCTCTTTGCGTGTGCCGGGAGTCATGGTCTGCTGTGAAGTGGTCGAAGCTCGGCTTTATATGTAATTAAGTCCTGCTCGGCAGAGTCAGCTGGGTCATCCGGTTGGAGCGTGCCGCTCGACTCTGGTCTTAAAGTGTGTGCCTTTCTTTTTTTTTTTTTCCTTTCACTCTGTTACACAGCTCTGGTTTCGTGCCAGCTTCACACACACACAAAAATGTTGCTTCACTCAGGCCTGCCAGACGATTTAAGCGCACACGGATCATTTTGCTGAAATCGCTGCCAAAGCTCTTCATGGTTGCGATTATTCTGACAAACTTTTTAGCTTCAGTGAGTTTGATCTGATGTGTTTTGGAGAGAATTAACTCTGGGCCTTCGGGGCCTGATGTGCTCAGTTTCCTGACTATCTGAACAGTCTCATGGAAATCTGCCTTGTTTGTGCGCTCCCACAGGACTGGCAGAACAGATAGCGCTATCTGCTCCCGTTGCTGCTGTTCTGTAACCCAGCCGTCCGCTGGTGGCTCATTTCCCTCTCTCTGCTGCCTGGTTTGCCCCCGGAAGCAGTGGGAGTGCTGCCGTCTTCAATCATTTGCAAGTTTGCGCAGCATGGACAGTAGGTTCAGTCTTCATAATTCCAGTGCGGTACAAAGTGCACGTGCAATGCACTCTCTTGAATTTGCATTGCACATCTTTAGACTGTGCAAAGAAAAAAAAAAAAAGGTGGAATATCTATCCTGATCTGTCCTGTCTGCATCTCCTCACCTCATTTCACATGGAAAACACATCAGCAATCCAATAACATGGGAATTCTAATGGTGATGGATTATTTCACATATTTTGAGAGTACAATGCTCCGTGTGAAGTGAGTTATGTGGAATAAAACCCACACAGCTCATGTTGAGCCAGTTTCCTTCTCAAAACATCCATTTTGCAGTTCTTACTCTGTGCAGCTTAATAACACTCACTCCCGTGGGAGGGGGAGAGGCTGAGCCGCCTATTCCTTAAAGACAATAACACACCCCTCAGTATGAATTTTATGAAACTATATTGTTTTCATCTAACAATTGAAAGCTTTAGTGGTCAGAACATATAGAAAATGATGGATTGGTAAAGCTGTAAAGCTTTATGGATCAAATCTACACCAGCAGTAGCGACCTATTAGTGGACACCTCCCACAAAATTCAGGTAAATATCTCCTCTTATGTAATCGTACAGAGTCTCTGAAAATGAACGCTTTTTCTTTTTCTTTTCTTTATTTTTACGCCATTATCTCCCAGGTTCTTCTAGATATTTGAAATACAAAATAAATGATTTTCTATTCTTGAATGAAATATATAGAAAAAAAAGAAATCAAAAAACAAACAAGCAAGAAAAAGAGAAACGTTTAAAAAATTTTAACGCTTTCTTAAATTTTTTTCTAGCAATTGTTACTTATATTTACAGTCAAGAATAAACTGTTATTCTAAAGTTTGAAACCCAAAATCATCTGTATTATATTCTTAAATAACAAAAAACTTATATGACACAGAGGGATCTTAGAAATGGTATACAAGCATTGATTGCCATATATTTAAATCCAGGTAACATGACAGGTAAAAGACTGTAAACACCTTGAGATAAGAGATCAAGAAGGCCTTATATCTTTCTGAGACTCTGTGAAAAGACACCATCATTCACCACATCAACACCCTGCTTCACAGATACATCCTAACGGCAGTTTCACTGTAGCCTCACCCCTATAGAGAGGAATAAAAGTATACTCACTGTGTGAAGGATAAGGTGAGCTCTCTGCTGGCCACTAGTGCAGCGTGCGGGCTGAGTGAGGATGCTTGACTGAGTGTTTGTATATGCTTGGCAGGGACCTCCCTCCCAAAAACGCCGGCTTAAAAGGAGCAGATGAGACAAGATGACTTCACTGTTCTACTGAGGAAAAGAGAGAGAGGGAGCGAGAAGGAGGGAACGAGGAGGAGAAGCTTAGGGGAGTGAGGGGAAGGAAATAAGGAAACTTCATCCTTAAAAGGGCATGGCCTTTCAGCGGCTCCCTCTCCCTTCCCAGTGCGTCTCTTCCCTGAGCGTCTGGATAAAAACGTCCAGCCTTATTTGGGTAGAGCCGCTCCATGTAGAGGAGAGGAGCAGCAGCCAGGCGCTGCTGGTTTGGTCAGTGCAAATTCTCCAAATACTTCTATTGCATCCCTGTTTGTTCAGATTGGCTGAAGACAAGGAGGGAGGGTGGAAGGGAAATGAAAAGATTAAAGAAAATGTGAATGTGTGATAAAAAAAAAAATATGATTATATTCATACTGGAGGGAAGGTATGATTACTATTAAGCAACAGAGAAGAGGGAAAATACGCTATGTAAGTCAGTTGCAGTGTGTGTGTGTGTGTGTGTGTACCCCGCCCCCTCTGCCGTCCAGGACATTTCCATCACTTCTCTTCTGTCAGGGACACTTTTTGGCACCAGGCTGCTGTTTGGATTGGAGGTGACGAGTGTACGTTTCAGAAATCCCGTCACTGGAAAGTTTGAGGTTAAACAGATCGCACTCAGGAGGAGAATTTCATACTCAAGCAGACTTTCTTAAACACACACAGCCACGGAGAAAAAGAAAAAAAAGCTTATATTACATTCTGAAGATGGCGTTAGTGTTGAGGTTTTATGGCACAGAACTGCCTTATAAAAATAAGTCAGTAAATCCATCTTCTATCCCATCTCCACATGGAGTCATAGTGGTAATACGTTGAAAAGCGCTGTTCTCTGCAGCTCCTGTGGGAGGATGCCGAGCCACTTCCACGGCATCCAGGATCTATCATTTCTCCAGCAGGTCGGCTTCAAGGCCTTGTTCCAGCTGGCTCCGTCTGGTACACCTCTAACGTTGGTGGTTCTGGATCAGGCATCTCTCCAAGTGGAACAGTGAAGGATGTACTTACTCTCTTTGCTTACTTAGTACTTGGATGAGTGGATAAAACAAGTACACTCCTTTATACATAGCGCGTTTGAATTCATCAAATTATAATCAGGCTTCAGACTGAGAGTCAGTGACGAGAACCTCTAAGAAGAAACCTGTACTCAAAAAGAACATCTTCATCGTGCAGTACGATGGAGGAAATATTCTGTTACAAATTATCCTGGTGCCTGTGGGACTGAGCGGCTAATTTAAAGCTCTGTCAGAAAGCTTTGAAGCTCAACTAAGAGTTTGCCTGACATTCATTCCAAGAATGCTTGGAAATCCATCAACAGTGTAACGTTAAGAGTCTGGTAATCGTTGCTTGAAATCAAGAGCAGTGTGAGATTAAAACACTTTTGGCATTTACATTTTTCTTGGAAAAGCATCCAAAATGGCAGCAGACTGATCTCAGAGACTGGAGGATTTAAACAACAAGCAACAACAAAAATATATATGAATTGTGATACTTCTGAGGCCATGTGGACTTGTTTCTTTCCACAGAAGAGTTTTAATCATGTTTTTATTAAAGAAAACATTTTCAAATCCTTTTGTCTTTGAAGCTGTGTTTTGGAGATTTACTTTTATTATTCACTTAGGAGAATATTAGGTTTTGATGAGGATGGGACTGAGGTGAGCTAATTCTTTCCCCATCGGGAACTGGTGCTGCCATTCCGAACTGATTTAATATTAAAACCGATGGCCGAAGCTGCAATTACTTCCAGAATAGAATAGAATACAATAGAATAAAAATATTTCATTAATACTGAAGGGAAATTCTTCATACTTTTAAAAAATCTGTACAAAATTATAAACTTTTTTTCTCTTGATAACTTTACAATATCCACAACACATTTGCAGCTTTACAAGCTCTCTCCTCGTCTATGGAGGACCTGGCCTGACCTGCTGTGAAAAAGCAGAGCCAGATGTTGCCTGCTGTTTTTATCATGTGCTTTATTGGAGAGTGCATTTATGTGAAGAATTTGGCTTTGATTGAGGACAAACTACTGATGGCCAAGATGGAACTGAACCATCGAGAGCCACAGAAACACTTTCCTGATCTGTAACATATATGACATGTTCAATATTAGCGTTGATTCCAGACACATGCAGGAACGTGACCCTCCCTGCCATTAGATTAGACTTTTTACAAGATCCATACCAGATCGAGGGATAATTCTTGAACATTTATCACAGGTTTCATGCAAAGCTCCTGGACTGGCTTACAGTTAGTACTTTGGGCAGGACAGTGTAGTTTTTGCATGTGAATCCCATTTAATGCTTATAATTTCAAACTACCTCCATCAGACCAGTTCTGCATCGTATTTGGGGAAAGTACGGTGGTGTGGTGGTTTGCTCTGCCGTCCTCTAGCAAAAAGAAAAAGACAAATAAGCTGTGGCACAGCTCCAAGTTTGTGGGGCCTCTGTCTGGAGTCTGCATTTGGAAAATTAGGATGTTTTACGTATGTACAGAAATGCAACTTGTTGAACCTTTGACAAAAGGAAATTGATCAAATTACTAATGTGCCGTTTCTTGCAAATTATACCAATTCCTGTACAGAGGGGGGCAGTTTGGACTGTCAAAGGCAGCAGGAAGCTTGTGACCATTTGTAAAGACAGTTGTTATCACACCACGGTGCCTCATGCTGTCTGCCAGATGAATTATGAAACCCTCCTGGATCAGGGACCTCTTGGATGTCGAGAACATGTATTTGCATGCTTGGTTTCCATTTGAATGGGTGCAGATGTTTATCTCGCTGTGTCAACATGTGGTTACCACATCAGGATTCCTCTGTATGAAAGTTGAGGTTTACATGCAGAGAGCTGCGCTCAGAGCTATGTGCTCTTCTATCTCACTTCTGTCTCTTTCAAGAAAAGAAGACATCAGCATTTTAACTTAATACTCATAAGAGTGTGTCCTTCAGAAAGTTCCACAACAGCGTGGCTGGGTTCGGTCAGGGTACATCGTTTCCTATTTCAGTTAAAGACATTATGTGCAGGGGTGTTTCTAAGTTGACGGTTGGTTGAAGCCAGAGTCAGCCTGGTTGTCTGTTTCTCTCCTTTCACAGACATTTGTGCTTTGGGGATGCTTCAGTTGCAGGCAGCTGCTCAGTCGTGTTCAACTCGTGCCGCGAAGATCCAGCTTTTCGTTTTAGTGCCACTGTTTTAGCAATAGAAGTTTTAAAGAGGCACTTGGTAAACCCTCCTTGATAGCTTTGACATGGTCTGATCCTCCAGGGATCTGTGGTTCCTGAATGCTTCCACTTTGTATAAACGCAGTCAAAAGTGTTTTCAGAAGGGAAGAAGATTCAAATTTGTGACTTAACCTTGTGATACAGAACCACAGCTGAATTTAGAGAGCATTTCTACGTCACATAACTTGTTAGTTAAGTTCACAAAGTAGTTTTGGTCATATAATGTGTGTGTGTGTGTGTATCACTGAAAAAATTACTTCAGTCACTTTGGTATCAAATCCTCCCTAAAAGGAAAATGAGTGCACATTTTTGTGATATGTTTATAAATGTTTTCTGAATCCAATGTTGAGACTACAGTATGCATAAATGTAATAATAAAGTGTTGACAGCAGTGTACAAGTAATTGATGACTATGATAAAATCAGTTCTTTTCTGTGGGCTTGTTGCTTTCCAGACATGTGGAGCAGCTCTTTCCACTTCTCCCTCTGTGCCAAACCTTCACTTTTCACTTTAACCTGAGCCAAGGCTTGTTTTTTCTTCGCATTTTTCTTTTATCTCACTGGAGAAAGGTTTCATTACTCCTCACTGCTGGGGCTGCTACAGGAAACAAGTCTGACTGCGGGTAATACCTTTCACACTAAATAGATCTGAGTATATTTGACTCCCACAGCCCACAAATACAGTACATCACTGCCTCTGCCTTCTCATCCTACCATGCACTGTAAGTCTTTTTCATTCATGTCTGTTGCTGCCATCAGTGCCAAAAATTAAACTGATAATATCTTTTCTACTGAAGTTTAGTATATAATCTATGTAATGTTCACGCTATTCTTCTAAATAAGTTGCACTATTAAATTCTACCATGCTATTTGACTCTCAGAAGCAGTTAGCAGGTTTGGATTCGGGTTTTGTAGGACTGTGTGGACTTTGCATGCTCTCTGGCTTCCTTCTGTTATCTAGAACATTTGCATGAGAGGCAACCGGTTACCCTAATTTTCCTGTAGGTGTGAATGTGAATGTGTGTGCCTTTGTCCTATAATGGAAACCGTTGGTAATTGGAATTAGCTCCAGCAATCCTGTCCTGGATAGGCAGTATGGAAAATGAACGGACGTTTCAGCTGAGATCAGAGAAACACAGTTTGCTCTTTCATATTCTCATGATAAAAAAATGCCAGCGTTTCAGCATCTAAATGTGTTTCAAACATACCCTTGATGCATCCATGACCTGAAATGAACATTACAGTTGACCTTTCCAGGAGCTGCCTGCTGCTGCCTGCTGTTTGTCTCAGTGGATTCGTTGCTGCTCCTTCTCATCGTCTCAGATCATTTTTGTAGAACAGGTGCTGTGCAGCCTTTTACATGACAGCGGAAAAGAGCATTCCTCCTGTGGGAGCACATGTAGCTAAAAATACTGGATTGTAATAATGCCTAAAAGGAGTTGAAGAGGTGGACGCTCCGGATCCTTCATGTATTCAATGGTCCAGTATAATTAAATGTGTCAAGTTGAAGCTTTGCAGTGAAGTGAAATGCACAAGACTCTATAATCTGAGTTGCTTCTTACTGACTCGAAGGTGGAGTTAAACCTACAACCTCATAAGAGAATACTTGAGCAAGTCATTCCAATGGGATGATTCCAGTCAGAGCAGGCGGTCCGCTATCAGTCATCAGAAACGCTACGAATGTTCTAACCTCAGGTAAATAAACGTTCTGATCCCATCTCATCCCTTTAAAGGCTGCGTGGACCCACCGGGCCGCGCTTCCCTCGGCCTCGCACACGATTCCTGAAAGAATGGCCGGTATGTCTAAACTCCCCATGCCTGACTGCATGTGTGTGTAAATGTGTGTTCAACATGTGTGTGAACTGCTCTGACATCATCTGCTTGTCCAGATGAAGGAATTTACTTAGTCTGGCAGCAGTTTGTTGTTTATTTGAGCTTCCCTGACAGCCACTGTTTTATAGTGTTAAGCTGTGCTGTCAGAGGCCACAGATCTGTGCGGCAGCAGCAACATTATTATCCACTGTCATCATCCTGAAATTACATAAAACCCCCGGAGGGCTATCCACTTCCATTCATGGCTGACTTCTCGTGCGCGGTGTGTTTCTGTGTGTGGGTGCATGTGATTGATAATAAAGCTACATTATCTGTCAAATAACATTTTATTTGTCCCAAATTTGCACAGGCTCACAAGTCCTCTTCACAAATACTTCACTTCGTCTGTGTTTGTATCATCTTCTGAATAAGCAGCTAGTTGTTTTCATGCAGGCAAAAAAAAAAGAATTCCAATCTACATATA
Source organism: Salarias fasciatus (assembly GCF_902148845.1). Taxonomy (NCBI): domain Eukaryota; kingdom Metazoa; phylum Chordata; class Actinopteri; order Blenniiformes; family Blenniidae; genus Salarias; species Salarias fasciatus. The sequence continues at coordinate 23,863,059 of NC_043758.1, forward strand.
ATGAATGAATTTATAACAAAAAGATCCCACTATTTATTTTTTTTATTATTATTTTGCTTTCATTTGTGTTTTAGGAAAAGATACAAATCTTGAACGTCCTCCATCTCCCACTTCTGTTTTTTTTTTAATCAGCATAGAAGGGCGCCTCCTCCATGTCGGGATACAGCATGTAACCGGTAAAGATGTTGTACTCCAGATGTCTGCAGATTTTCCTCCCGGACAGCAGATCCAGGTAGACCTGGTCACCTTGTACCAGCCTCAGAATCACAATCTGAGAATGGAGAAATGGAGAAATATGGGAAAGAACACAGTTTCTGTTGAAACCAGAGGGAAGGATGATGTTTTTTTTTAGGAGAACAGGTTTGGTGCTTTATATAGGATTTATATAAGAAGGTGAGGTAGCATTACTAGCAGATTTATGCAGAGCCAAAGAGGTTATATTCCTCAATCCACTCCATCCTGATTGTGACATTTGGTGCCTATTCACGGGGTCAGATATGTTCGCCCCCTCTTACCTGAGAGGCGCTGTCTTCCCCATCCTCTCGGTTGTTCTCCCACACGCTGACAGCCTGCTCTCCATTCCTCATCAGTATCACCTTGAAACACAACTATGAAACTGAGACACGCAAACTCCTCCAGTGGTGCTTATACACCCGGTCTCTAAAAATATGGATGAATTGGGACTTTTGAATATTTGAAACAGTGTCCAGTTATGAAGATAAAGGATTAAGGTCTAGCCTCTTCATGCCATTTCATTCTTGGTTTCATTTGCCATTAAATGATCTGTCAGTATGAGAGTATTTTTGAGAATGCAGTTCTCTGCATTTTAGGTGTTTTCTACCTTTCTTCTAGCCCCAGTCCTCAATGTTTCCAAATATGTTGTTCTTTTTTTCTTAAATGTATTATTCAAAGCACTAACCTTCAAGATCTGTTACAGTTATGTCTAATTTATCTTTTGATGAAGTAATATTAGTGTTTTTACTGTTGCACAGGACTGCAGCTACATGACTAATGTTGATTCTGAAATGAAAAACTGTCCAGAGTGCTTACTTTGTGGTAGAGGCGCTCGCTTTCCCCCACGTATGAGTAGATTGTGAAAGAAAACACGTAAATGCCAGATTTCGGAGCAGTGAAGATACCTGCAAGAATGAAAAACAGATCATAAGTTTTCTTTCTTTTCTTTTTTTTCACCCACATGTTCCATTGTGGTGCTGTAGGTCTGTGTGTTTCGTACCCAGCGTGGGGTTATATCCAAAGCCGTCATTCAGAGTGACTTCGGAGAAAGGAAGCGGCACGTTGATGTTGAAAGGGCCAAAGCATTTGACCTCTAAATCGGGCTGAACGCTGGCAATGGCGGAGTTCATGGTGGCCTTGAAGGCAATCTTGGTACTCTCTGAGATCGAGAAGCACAGCGACAAAGGTAACATGAAGTCTTTCTGGAGATTTACTCCTCAATAAAGTACTTGTGATTTCCTGGCTGTGTTCACCTGAGAGCGCCTTCACTCTGTGATACAGAGTCATGATATCGTACCATAGACCTTTGACCCTTCCGTAGGTTTGGTCTTCCAGTTGGTACATCTCATTGGCTGCACAGCAGCAGCTTCGCTGGCGAGTGAACGTACAGTTGCAGTCCCAGTCGTCACAGGTGATCGGCCCCTCCCACTGGACTGAGACCCCGGTGGAGACGAGTGAGAAAGAGTCACAAATGCGTCCGTGTTGTCATCTTGATCTTCAAACACTCAGGAATAAGCGTACACGCGTTGTGACGGTTTGACTTACGTGCTGCGGCCTTCAGTGCATCTATGATGCCGGTGGAGGTTTCTGCATGGCTGCACAGAAACAGTGACCCCAACAGGAGCAGAGCGGGTATCGCAGCCATCTGAGGAGAGGAAGACAGCAGCGAGTGGCAGAGCGAACAGCGTAAGAGCTCTCGAGCTGGAGGAGGAAGCCAAAAACACACCAATGTATCAGCAGATGGCTCCTTTCTAGTGAGGTAACAGTGCAACACCCTCTTCCTAATCCATCTAACTATCTTTTAAAAGTTTTCTGTGGTCCTTTGGGTCGGCACTGGAGCTAATCACACCGAGAAGACAGGACAGAGAGACAGACACTGACACACACTCACACACACGTTCATGTTTTAGGACTTTGGGAGGAAACCGGAACATCAAGAGGAAAATCCATGTTCGCTCAGAGCGAGATGAAAGTGCTAAACACTAAACTACAGCATACACCACAGTTTCACCAGAAATCACACTATATCAATGCTTTTTTATCTATTTTTTACAACTTTGTTTGGTTTGTATTTAATATCCAAAGAACTTGGAGCAGTTTTTGAGATGCACATGTTAAGACTGATTCACTCACATTTGCGACGTTATCCTTTTCACTGATTTTACACGGATTTTCATGTTTCTTGGATGAAGTAAAAAATCTCACAGGCTGTCAGCTGCAGACACAGCATACGGCTCAGTGTCAGCACTTCAACCTCTTTCCACAAAACAACACACTGAACATGAGTGCGTTCGTCTGTACATCAGAGAAATGAGTGCAACAATTAAAGAGCGTCATGTAATGCTTCAGAAATTCTATGGAAAGCAGATTTGTTTGACGAGAAAACTAAAATGCTGTGATTTCAGTGACTAAAGCAGTCCACAAAATCCCCACACAATAAAGCTCCCAATGTTTTAACGTCTCGCACAACTACGGAAAAAAGTTGAAAATTAATCTGGACTATATCTGAGTGTTTTTTGCTGAAATCTGATCATGGCACCACAACACACTCAAGTTGATATCTTCGATTTGTACAAAAGGTTTTAATCATCAAACTTACTGTTTTTTGCTCCTCCGCTTGATCTGAAGGAAGATTTCTCCTGTGGGTTTTGTGAAACTGAGATTTTAAAGGACAGTGGGTTTACCTTCTTATTCAAGCTGCTCAGGTGATCCTTCCCAACTCAAAGAGGTGAATGACAGTAACCCCACCTCCTGATACACACACGCAGACACGCTCACACGCACACACACACACACACACACACACACACACACACACACACACACACACACACACACACACACACACACACACACACACACACACACACACACAATCTCCTTCCATCATATTGTTTTTACTATAATGCCTCTTATTATGACAGCAGTGTCTAATTTCTGCTCTTCCAGGCTGCTTACAAAGCTTGACACACACACAAGTTACCAGGTGTTTGACATAGAAAGACACAAAGACAAGAGAACACTTATCACTCCATCAACAACGGCTTTTTGAAAGCAAGCTGTGTCATTTGGTTCTCATCCTGAGAAGAACGGATACTCTAATCTCCAAAAAACATGATATTGTTGAAAACCCAGCTAGACTGAGGAGAACTTATTTTGAGCTGAGTCACTTGACTCATAGTTTTGTCATCACAATGAACAACTTTCCAAAGATACGCAATCTATTCGCAAAAATAAACGTGTGTGTGTGTGTGTGTGTGTGTGTGTGTGTGTGTGTGTGTGTGTGTGTGTGTGTGTGTGTGTGTTTAGTACTTTCAAAGACAGGCACATTTTGAGGGAAGCAAACATGGGAGACATGAAGCCAAATGGGCCCTTGGTTGCTCTACATGTAGTCGTCATCTGACTATGAAACTTATTATCTATTAAAACCTCCACTGTATAAGCTGTGCAGTTAAAAAGAGTTTTCCAAATTTCTTTCCTTTATTTAACCAGGTTGAAAAAAGCCTAACTGAGATACAAAATCTCTTTTCCAAGCGGGTCCTGGCAAAAGATATGATAATGAAGATATACTTGCTCAAAAACTTAACAGAAGATATTCACAGAATTTATTGTATTCATTTGAGGTTTTCATCCAGCAGATTACATATTAACATGTTGTGATCTATTGTGTTTGTAGATAAGCCACTCCGCATACCAGACAACCATTAAATCAGCCCTATAAAGAGTTGTCAGTTTACTGAGAACATTCCATTCTAAACATTTATTTGATGCATTTCAGGTGATGTTAACATGGACCCCCATTCCATGTAGCTGTGTTTAAATTATGGAAGTTATGGAAGTTGCCTTACATCTACATGACATTATATGTGACGAGTTTCTTGTTGTTTACGACCTAAAGTTGCTCGGTCATCTATCCGTGGTCCTATTAGATAACAGGGAGTTGCCTGTGTTGACCGTGACTTTAAAAGTCTCTGCTGCGACTTTGTCTCTGGCTTTTCTCACTCCCAGGTCTCCAGTCAGCTGACCTATTTGCTTTTTTTTTTTCATATTGTGTTTTTCTTATCTGCTAGATGGAGGCCAGGATGTATCATGTTTTTCATGTGCTCACATCTTTTAGAAGCAGGTCGATCCTGCTGAGGATTCTCACAACAGCAGGTGTGTTGCGTTTGCACCATACCCGACCTCAGATGAGATTTCAAACCAAAGCTGCCAGTTTCTGCATATTGTTTTTCTTGAGATGCCTCCATTTTAGAGTCAAGAATTTCCTAAAAGTTCCCAGAATAAGAGTGTTTTTCTTCAGAGAGATCTAATTTAAAATGAAGAGCCGAACCGCCGGCCTGAGACTGAGACCGTCCTCATACCTTGCTGACTGAAGTCCAGGTCACCAGGAGCCTTGCTGCTCCCTAAATACCCATTTTTAAGATTTTGACTCATTTTTGATGATAAAAAGGCTTTCATTTTGAAGGAATATTGGGCTTTTATTTTGTACAGGTAGTACATGCTGTCATTAAAAGTGATACAATTGTTTTGTCTCAAATGTCTTTTTTTAATGTTTTTTTTTTTACAAAGATTTGACTTTTATTAAAAGTCAGTTAAAGTATTTCACTGAAAGAACTGACCGTCAGAGTTTGATTGACAGCTGCTCTCAGCTGAATGACTGCACTCTATGCCCATATATGGTCATGAGGGGGACATGCTGCTAAAATCTGAGAGAGCAGAAAAAAATCAATAATCAATCCTCTATTGAAAAGGAGCAATCTGAAAGAATAATTAATCAGCCAGGCCCATATCAAACCAGCCTTTCTTAGGTAAGATTATTGAAAAGGCTGTTTTTATGCAACTTAATGCTGTTTGAAATAAGTCCAGACTGAAGAAACATTGAAGTAATTGTTCAGTGTCATAAAAACATTAAGTTATGAGTTATATATCAGGATTTTTTTTTCATTTTATTTTTTTATGATGCTTAAAACGTTATAGCTGAGGTTATCTACAAGGTCATTGACAGGAGCTGAAGCAAGAGCTGAGATTAAACCCCATGAAAATAATCAAGTTAATGTTTTTTGAAAACATGTTTGCAGAAAATAAATAATATATGTCTGAGTGTTCCCACAACTATACACATATACATACTTTTAATTTAACATGCTTGAAAAGAGGTGGGAAGTTTTAATCTACATAATGTTTTTCGAGCCAGCTCTGTTTTGCTGCTGCAGTCAGCTGAGATGGAGACGAAATGAATCAAAGGACAACAGAAGATTCTTCACCACAGTTTCAGAAACGTGTCTCCTGTGCGTGGAGTTCGTTACATGTTGTAAAAGTTCAAAATGTTCCAGGATGTTCTGACTTTCTATAACACAGTTATCTTCTGGATTATCACAGTTCGCATTAGAATCACCCTTTATAGCAACAGACTCATAATCAAGAGCAGGCAACAAGTCATGAAAAGAGTTTTAATTTATTTTCTGTGGTCTGTAGATTTGTTGCTAAAATTGTATTACTGACAATAATTATGAAGATCTGGAAACTTTATTTCTTATGGACATTCAAATGTAACAGCACTAATTTAAACAATAAACTCATTTTCTTGCAATGGCGTAAACACATGCTTCATGGTGCATTTGATCATAGAAGACATTATTAAAAGTGAATATTTCAGCCTTTTTACAGTGCAGTTTTTATGATCCTAAATGACAAATGTTTTATTAAAAATACAGAATAATTAAATGACACAATAACAAAAATGAGTAATGTTTCAGTACTTTATTTGCATTATAATTTCTCTGAGTCACCTTTGCATATATCTTTTCCATTTCCTCAACTTTTATATTACATCTTTCCATCAGGACAAACATCTGTTTCAGACCAGACATGTTAAATCTCTCTAAAACAGCAGCCTGAGAGCGCAGCCGCCTCTAAGCCCCGGCGTAGAGCAGAAAGACACTGAACGTGTTGTAGCGGCCTTCACCGCACAGCATACAGCCAACGGTGGACTTGACGGAGACCTCGTCGCCTAACGCCAGGTACAGAACCACAACTATGGTGGCGCTGTCCTGGTAGTCGTATCTATTCCTGTCTCTGGCACGGGCGATCCTCTGGCCGTTCAGCTGCAGGCTGGCGCACGCGTCCAGCGGGATGTTTGACGAGCCCGAATCGCTGTAGACGGTGACGGTGATGCTGTAGTGGCCGGCGACGGGCACGGTGAAAACACCAGCGCTCTCATTGTAGGCTTGTCCCAGATTAAGGAACGCGTGTTTGTACTTGATGATGTTGCTGTCATCATCGGGCTCTTCACATAGGATGCCGTCCTCCTCATACAGGCAGGCGGAGAAAGCAACTCGGCTGCCTGAAACGTGAAATCACGATTGCCGGTTAAATGACATCAATTTTTTTTTTTTTTAGGTTTGTTGGTGCAAACCGCCACTCACTCTCCAGGACGTCAACTTTCTCTTTTATATTTTCGTACTCCTCCTCCAGCTCAGTCAGGACTGTATCGACGTGCTCCGCCGTCTCGTTCACCTCTTGCACCATGACACAGCACTGACACGAGCGCCGGTCTGTGCTGCAAACTGAACACAGAGGCCCGTGACGCTGATTTCTGACTTCAAACTCATCAACTCACGTTGTTTCTCCACTATACCTGCAGTGGGGTCTGGAGTGGCGGCTGTGCTCTCAGATCCATTCCAGCCGAACTGAGATGACGCTTGAGGAAACATTGCGTACACGACACACAGCAGCACCGCAGCTGGGGAGGGAAGAGAAGATGGATGCATGAAAGGACAGGCACAGAAAGCCGTGTTGTTAGGCAAGAAATCACTGCGTTTTGTGTGCATAATCATTACCCTTCATGCTGATGCGGAATGGAGGCTGCCTCAGATGGTTAGGTGGTGTGAAAAACTGACCCAAACAGTTGTGAATATATATTTTTCCTCAAAGCTCCTCCCTGTGTTACTTCTCACTTTCATTCCTCCACCTTTTTTTTTTTTTTTAATTGTCCACCTTTATAGCAGCAATCCTGTTGATGCTTTACCATCATCGCCTCTCACTTTCTAAAATGACAACACAGGAGAAAGCACACGCCCATGAGGGCTTTGTTGTGGCCTGGTATCGTCTGTCGTCTGGGATGAGGTATCAGTGCCGTCTGATCTCTTATTCAGGGCTGTGCGACACGCTGAACGCCAAGTGCAGCTTGGGTCATCGTCTTCACCGCTATTATCGTCTTTATTAAGAATAATTTGTAGTTGTAACTTGATTGTAGCAGGAAGTATTGAGTTATTATATGCCCACAGTTTCAGTGTGATTGGTTGCTTTACCTGGTTAATGGTTTCTATTTTTATATATTATCTTAAAAATGTCACTGATATTTTTAACATGATCTGTAGACTTGCCCAGAATTGACAGCCCTTAAAAATAAATAAATAAATAACCAAATCAGTCACTCAGCCAAACCACTGGTGCAGATTGTACAATTAAAAATGCTTCACAGAGTTATTGATGTCAAGGCAAAACAAGTAAACAGTGCATTCATAAGCAAGGAGAGAAATTAATGTAATCTTGAGTGAAATTGAAGTGCGTTTGAAAACTAATGAAACTATGTAAGCAACATGAAATGTTAAAATCACAGAACACAAAGACTAAGTCATATTAACAAACAGGTGAAATGGCAGGTAGTGAAATGGTTATCTGTCTCATGTTGAAGGTTTTTCTGTTAGAATTTTTTTGTAGGTTCTCCTTGTTTGTACATGACTTTCATCCAAAAGTGTGTCTCTGAGGTTAACTGACGAGGTCTGAATTCAGTGTACGTGATTGTGTGTGATGGACTGCAGATCGATCCAGGACTGACCCTGAGACCTGAATAAGCGACGCAGAAGATAGTAAAGTAAAACTGAGAAGATACAAATCAAATCAAGACTCAAATATAACATGAAATATAGTAAAACATGATATAAATAGCATGAGATGAAGATGCTGAAGGTAAAAAATAAGGTGAAATATGAGTGAATGATTTATTTGATCTTTCAATAATTAAAGCTGAAGACAAACATGATCATTACAACAGGTAATTGTTGTGCTTCTGTTCCATATTAATCAACCTCTCATATCATTAGAAAGTGAGTCATCACAAGTGACCCGTTGGGGCTTTTAGACTTTTTATGATTCTGTATTTCTTGCTTATAAAGACGAGTCACAGTGAAGTTTGACTCTGTAACAACTTTGAATCTGCTACTTCACTGATAGTTACACTGTGCTCCTAGATCATACTGTAATGCCCATCATAGTTTCTATTTTCACACTATAAGATTTATTTAATTGATGGCAGGTGCTTTCCATTCATTACAGATACATTTTGTTTGTATGAAATAAAATAAAAACGTCACTTTATCCACACACTGTATGAATAGATGATATGAAAATACAGCTCACACAAGCTTACTTAGAATTTGAATTATGTATGAAAGGTTCAAAAGTTATTCTCCTCTTGAAGAAATCCTTTTTGCTGCCATTTGTTGTTCATTGTATCAACAAATACAAACAACCCAGCTTAAACTAGCACATAAATTAGGAACAAAGGGCCCTTATGAAATACTCTAGCATCATAGATTTGCATTAAAAATTGTCTGTACAGCTCAGTTTATATACTCCATCTAATTACATCTGGTTTAAAAGAAAAAACATGACACAAGTTGTATATTTAGAAACTGTATTTATTTTGATATCAGGCTTGAGAAACTTCACAGACGTTCCCAGATAAAAAACTGAATCCTTAAACAGAAAGAGGACAACAGAAAGGGCTTACAAAGTTTGAGTTGATCCAAAACAAAATCGATTGAAAACACAGAGAAATTATTATTTTTTTTACTGTAATTAGTAGAACATGATCTCAGGAAAAATATACAAGAGAAATAATGAACAGGACAATAGCTATGAGTTGGCTGAGACGACGATCAGTCGGAGACTGCAAACTCTCATCATGAGGCTGTAGCCCGACATAAACGAACACGAAGCACAAAGCAGCTACATGTCATCCGTGGCATACACCAGGAAACCAGTGAAGGTGTTATAGTGATTCTCGTCGTCACAGATGATGCAGTCCTGGTGCAGTTTGACGGCCACGAAGTCCCCCGCCACCAGTTTCACGGCTATCACCACCGTGTTGCTGTCCTCGGGGTCCTCGTTGTATTTTTCCCCAAGGTGGGTCACGACATTGTTCACCTGCAGGCTGGCGCAGGCGTCCTTGGTCTGCCCGGTGGAGTTGGTGCTGTAGATGGTGGCGGCGATGCTGTAGACGCCGGAACGGGGCGCGGTGAAAATGCCGTTGTTGGCATTGTAGCTATCTCCCAGGTTGAGGAAGACATGCTTGTATGCGATGAAGTTGTTGCTTGCGAAGGGGCCCAGGCAGGTCAGACTTGTGTCACTATTCAGAGCGACGGAGAAGGCACTGCGACTCTCTGGAGATACAGAGAACAAACTGCCCAGTAAGCGGAAGAAGAAGAAGAAGAAGAAGAAGAAGAAGACTGATGTGGTGTTTATCTTCTTGTCACTCACCTTTCATATTGTGGATAAGTGTCTTGGACTTATTTAGAAATTTTGACATCCCTTCAACTGTTTGGTGGAGAGACTTCTTCATTCTTTCCAGTCTTGTCTGCATCAGACAGCAGCCACAACCAGACTGGTCAGCAACACACACTACACACACACACACACACACACACACTAGTTAGTTTTAAGGAGAAAATGTATGTTTGCATGCACTTTTCTTTCAGTGTCTCTCACCCTGGGGGTCGTCATTGCCTTCAACCGGGTCCACATCACGCACACTGTTCCAGGAGTAGGGACTGTGATTACCAACAGTCTCATGAAAAACTGCATGCAGCAGACACAGGAATGCAATTGCTGGAGGAAAAAAAAAAAAAGAGAAAAGACAAATAAAAAAAATTTAATCTGATAAATCAAATGTTTTCGGTCATTCTTGACTTTGAAGCTGTTGAAGCTTTGAACCTATTTCCCCCTAAAGATCCCGCAGGTGTTGTGTCTCACCTCTCATGTTGGTAAAAGATGCCAATGATGCTTCTTAATGATGAAAAATGTGCAGACTGATCACCAGACAAAAAAATACGTGTATATATTTTATCCCAGAACTCCTCCCTTGAAACCTCTTGGTTTAACTTTACCTTTTTAAAAAATAGCTCCTCCTTATTTATTTTTTTTTTATCACTCATGCGTCTGAGTGAAAAGTGTTTTTTTTTTTCTTTTCCTTCTTTCTTTTCATCATTTGGGCCTCACTTTCAAAGTTTCACTCGACAAAGGAGGAGCTTTCCTCCCAACGAGGTATTACAAAAGCGCCCAGGTGTCGTCTATCTCTCAGGGAAACGCCCTCTGAATGGGGCTGTTTTGTTTTTTTCCTCCTCCACAGCTGAATGTCAGCACTGATATACTCGGCAATATACAAAAAGACGCTGTACACCACGTCTGTGTGGCTGTGAAATGTAACATTTAGTAAATCTTTTGCAAATGCTTTTATAATGTCTGAAAAAAAAAAAGAAAGAAAAAAAACCCAAAAATCCACTTAGAGAGTGAGCTGTCGTGAAGATTGATACAGGAACAAAACGTCACAATGATTCTTTTTTTCTCAGAATCGTGGTTTATTTTTTTTTGGCATTACACATCTCGTATTTCATCCAGTAGTTCAGTGTGTTAAAAATGTCGATGTAACAGCGGTCAGATGTGAAAAGTCTAGAACAAGAACAGTTGAAGAAACTTATCTAACTCCAAAAGACCTCCGAAGCACAGCTGTCAGATCAAAGCATTTCATATACGATATGTGATTGAAATTCCACTGGTATGAAGCACAGAGCAGCTACATTTCCCTAACTTAGTCAGTAGCATATAGCAGGAAGCCGGTGAAGGTGTTATAGTGGCTCTTGTCATCGCAGAGGAAACACCCGATGGGCAGGTTGACCGCCACCTTGTCCCCAGCTTTCAGGTGAAGGGCCACGAGAATGGTGGCACTGTCCTCTTGGTCCTGCATGTTTCGCTCTCTGGGCCCCGCCACCAAGTGGCCGTTAACCTGCAGGCCGGCGCAGGCGGCCAGGCTGTTCCCGGGAGAGCCGGCGTCGCTGTAGACGGTCAGGGCCAGACTGTAGACGCCCGAACGGGGAACGGTGAAGACGCCGTTGAGCACGTTGTAGCCTTCTCCCAGGTTGATGAAGACGTGCCTGTAGACGATCAGCCTATCGTCCCGGAAAGGCCCGAAGCAGTTCAAGCTTTCGTCATTGGTCAGAGCAACAGAGAAGGCGCTGCGGCTGGCTGCAGGGGAGAGACAGGTCTGCCGTCAGATTTATCAAGCGCCGATGATTCATTTCCATCAACCAGCTGCAGGGAGCACCTTGACCTACTGCTACGCTTCGTGTTTCCCAAACTTCTGGGCAGTGACGAACAGGAAGGCCCTTCAGCAGGTGGCAAAATGCATCTTTAACAATCCACTACCAGCGCAGAGACATTTACCCTGACTGACTACTGAAGAAAGCTAGTTGGAGCTATAGGACAATATCCAGGACCCTCCTGCAACAGGTGGTAAGGTTCGCACAGTCCATCATAAAGAGACCACAACCGTACATCAGAGAAAGAAACAAAAGAAGGCCAGGCCATGGCAGAAACAGCTCTTTTGAATGAAATGGTTGACCCCATCTGTGAATTTTGTATACAACAAATGTAGGATGAGAAATCAACAATATCAAAGATGGAAAAAGACCATGGCATCTCAAAGAGTAGGGTAAGTAATAGAGAGGATCAACCCTCTCATGCTAATTAATCTGATCAAAATGTCCTAAAATGTCCATACAGATGCCCTCCAATTGACAATTTCTGTACTTTTAAGTGCTTTCAATAATCTACGCGTTAAAACTTAAAAACCAAAAAGTGATTTTTTTTTTTTTTTTTTTTTTTTTTATGAGGTTATTTCTACTTTGCGCACGTGTCCCACCTCTGACACTGTTGAGAACAGTTTGGGTTTTCACCAGCTCCTTCTCCAGCTCGTTGAGGCTCATGTTGAAGAATGTTTTCATCCTGTGTATCTGTTGCTGCATCAGACAGCAGCCGCATGAAGCCTTATCCGTGAGACACACTGAGCAAACACAGACACACACATCATCAAGCTGAAAAACCATTTCTTTTTGAGAAAAAAAATGAGTGTATTCAAGGAGATCACAGACTGAATAACCTCTTACCATTATCTGTGCTGGAATCAGGATCTCCATTTCCATTTCCAAGATTACCCCATGAGTATGAAGCAGTCCGACTAAATACTGCTTCCAGCAGGCAAAACAATGCAATAGCTGGGAAGAGGAGAGCAAAAACAAGTAAATAATTCTGCCAAGTAAATAACTATTTTGCTCATATTCAGTCTTACCTCGCATGGTCTTGATGGCAGAAGGTGATAGCTTTAGAGGCAAAAAAGGTGTGAATGTAGGATCATAAGCCATGGGTACGACTGCATACGTATATATAGGTTTAACAAGAAGTCTTTCTTTTGGCTCCTCCCTGCTTTCCCTATGGCCACTCAAACATGCAAAGTGGAATTTGTTTCTTTTCTCTACGGGGGCTTCACAGATACAGAGACATACATCCCCAGACCTTTGTGTTTTCAATATAGGTTAGGTCTCATATGTCCTCTGAGGCAATGTGTCCACTTGTTTTATAGTTCCCATGAGATCACAAGACCTTTTATTCAGTATTGAAAGTTTTTTGCTGTATTTTATTGAGAATCCAAAATGAAGTCTTGAAGTCAACACATGCATAACCATGTTCTGATCACATGATGCAATTCAAACCAGAAATAATTCACACGTTACACAATGGCAGTGTCAGTCTTTGAATCTTGAAAATAAAATTCCTGTTCCAGACAGGAGTTTTTCTTTGAGAAGCTTCAGCAGGACTGTGTCACCAGTGCTCATTTATTCATCTAATTGGTCCATCTCTCTCGATCAGGAGCGAACACGACATGCAGTGAACATCGCATGTAAAGTGATGCCTTCATTGTGCCGCTGTGAATAGTATCAGATTTCCAACTGGCACAAAGCAAGAAAGCCGATTAAAATTGTTTATAGTCAAAGATCAGGCTTTTTGAGACAAAGTTTGTTTTTTTTTAATGAAACAAAAATTTATCACAAAGCTGATATAAGAAAGAAGGAAACCACAGATCAAATCCATGACTGATATAGCTAGTTGTAACAGTAGAACTGAGAGGGAACTTTTGGTTCCAGGTCTCAAAGTCAAAGATAACATCCGCCATGCTCTGGTTATACCACAAGTCTCTGTCACAAGACAACTTTCATAACAAGGTGAGATCAAAACCTAGGATGCTGTTGGACTGTCCTTTAAATCTGAAATGGTGGCGACTCACACAACTTTTTCAGTTATTTATATCCATTCATTTTATGTACCATGTTGTCCAGTTCGGGGTCGTGTGGCACTGAAGCAAATCCCTGTTAACTAGGAGCAAGGGGCAGAACACACCCTGGACAGGTCACCTCTCTATCACACGCCAGACAATCACACACACTCAAACCTCACTAATGAATATGTTTTTAGACTAAAACTAAAACGGAGTAACCATGCATGAGCAGAACATGCAAACTCTACACAGAAAGACCGGTCTGGTACTCATGTCCTTCATGCTGTGAGGCAACTGTAAAATAAAGTTTGTTATAAAAGCATGGATTGTATTGGAATCTGCCATCAGTTGGTGTAAAAAGAAAAACCCAAACAAAACAGAATGCGTGCACTTGTTAATTTATTTAGTGATCAAACATAAATATCACAAGAATAGATTATTGAACTCAATGGAACATTTTTTTGATTGTGTAGCATTTTTTTTTTTTTTTTACATCATCAGTTAAATGTCAAACCTCCTTAAATCATGAAAACATCTTCCCACTACTGTTACACAACTCAGTCCAACTGACAGACTGTCACTGCAGACCCTGCTCCAGACCAGAACCTGAATCCTGGATACAGGGGCCCGGAGAACTGCGTCAGGTGTCGGTGGATGAGGCTGGCCTTGTTGTTGGCGATGCTGTAAAAGGCCAGAATCCCCACCTGCTGGTCTAGATAGACGCCAATCCGTCTGGCCTTAGGAGAGCCCAGCAGCTTCTCCTGCCCGTCGTGCCAGAAGGAGAAGCCGCTCCCGGACCAGTACAGGCTCCAGGAGTGAGCGTTGTGACCCAAACGGCTTTTGTCATCAGAGCCTTTGCGCTCGATCTCTTTGTAGGTGACACCAAGGGTGATCTGAAAGATGGCACAGAAAGAAATACACTTGATGAGAGAGAATACATGGAGTGTGAATGGGACCATGGTGTCCATAATTAATCTATTAAAACAGTAAGGCATTGTTTTGATTTTGATTTGATACAGAATCAGGTCTTGAACTGCACATTGTGTGGGAAATGAAAATGACATGAACTTGATGCACTTCTTTCCAGATCTGTTCTTTAGCATGACACCTTGAACAAAGCATTTGCTGGAGTGCTGGAGAAGCTCTACCTAACCCTTACATTGTTCATTAGCTGGTATCACCAACATTATATGGTGAGGTTGCTTCAACTCCACTCTTAATTAACACAACATAAAGTGCATGATTATTTCCAGTTTGGTTTCTGCTGCTGGTGTAACACGGGACTCATTGCTCTAAATGACCTCCTAATGGCTGCTTATCCAGTTCTCTTTCTATTGTTATTGTTGTCCATCTGATTGCAGCTTTGAACATAATCTCACACCATTCTCCTTATCTTCACTTATCACTCACACCCCCTCGACCGTTTCAGATCGTATCTCTTTGGCTGCTCTCAATTTGCTCAGCTCCAACCATTCATCGTTACTTCTTGTGTGCCTGGGCTACTTCTCATTTAGATCCTTCTTCCTAGTTCCATATTTTCTATATATGATGTACATTTTTACTATATAGATGACAATCTTTTTTTCCTTGCAAACCCAATGTCATCAACGGCCTGAACAGTTTGAAATACCTGGTATCTGGTAATAACTTTAATTTAAACTGTGGCACCAAATCAAATGTATTTATAACTTCCTCTCCCACTATTGATACCTCTACTATCTGCCCCTCCCCTCAGTGAAAGAGCCCAATTGTTATTCTTGACAGTAGCCTATTATACCAGTCTCTTTCAGACACATTGCCCACTTAACATAACCCCATCTACAAAACAATCAACAGCTTCACATTGTTTTACTCCACATGCCACCACTAGTTCAGAACCCTGCAGCATGAATAAATCAGCAAAACCCCACCATTTGCTACACTCCTCATTTGAAGCAGCATCACTGCCTCCTGCTTCAGTCCTGAACAAAAAGATTCCGCTGTACATATTCAAGGATATCCATGACCACCAGCCTCCATCTCATTTGACTTCCTCCACGTCTGGTCTCAGTCCATTATGACCAACCACATTCAATTCACATTAGCTGTCTTCTTTTCATATGTTTGTAGTGTTCTCTTCTTTTTCGGTTGCAATTCATTGTGAATTTGAATTCACTTTGTGTTGATGTCTAAAAATATTACTAAATACTCCATGATGAAATGATGAAACAAAATGTAAAAGAAAAAAAACCACTTTGAAATTAGTATTGGTGATGATATAAAAAAAAACCCTCAAACCTCAGGCTTTTGTATTTTAACTAAAAGTAAGTTATTTGGGAATGCTACGTTACACATTGTCCGAATTAATTTCCAACATGGTATTTGATTTTGACCTACTGCAGAAAGGATTATGCAGCCTATACAAAAACTGAATCAACAGATCTTGATCCCACAACAATTAACGAGAAGAAACTATGAATTTAACAGTATCGCTAATTTATTGGATGAACTATATATTCCAAACCAAAAAAAAAAAAAAAAAAACCCAAAAGAGCAGTGTACACTGTCAAAGTGTTCACCTTCTGGCCAGTCCACTCCACCTCCCAGTAGTAAGGGCTTCCTCCCAGTGGCTGTTTGCAGAGAACCTGCCTCCAGAATTGAAAGCGTTCAGGATGTTCAGGTGGATTCATGTTCTCAGCCCGTAAAGTGGCCTTACAGCCTCCATCTGACAGCTGCACATGGCGGTATGCTGTGTTGGGATCCATCGTGGGCTCAAAACGAACTAGTAGGAGAAGACACATTATTAAAAAAAAAAAAAGAAAAAAACTCCAACACTCCTGGAGATCCTGACATGGCTGCCTATGGCCTACATGTTATATGATGATAAGAAGGAAGGTAGACTCACATTTTAACATTTCCTCTCTAGTTTTTGGCTCTGGATTCACAGCTCCCATTGTTACAGAAGATGCTGTGGGGCACATAAAAAGGACAAATAAGATCTTCAAACCATGGCTGTCATCAAAATACTGAGGAATTAGTTTATAAAGAAGGTAAAATTTGGAGATCTCTTTGCATTTACCTCGAGGATGAAGAGGAGGGATGGGCAGAGGGGGCGCCGACGCTCCTAGTTCGGAGAGATGCAGAGAAAGGCAATAAAGGGAACATGTAAAACAAAAGAATATAAATTTCGTGCAATCAAATTTCAACAAAAATGTTCATGCTCTGTCATCCTCTTACCTTGGAAAGACAAAGGGCGCGTTTGCCTTGAAGGCTCGGGTCCTTTAGAAAGAGAACACAGATTATGGACAATATTAACTAAGGAGGATCTCAGTACTTTGAAACACTCTGCATGGGTAGACTGATTACCTGTTTGACTATCAGATTTAAATATTTTAAGACCAAGAACATAGTTACTTTAAAATTGCAATAACATACCTCCGGGTCTTGCTGGTGGAAGAGGTGGTTGGTCTGCTATGGTCTCATACACTATAGAATGAAGGATGAGAAATTCAAGAGATTTCACAAAGTCTTTTTCTCTGCAGTGAAATCAAATTTGTTTCACTATAATAATGTATTGTCTGCTCGTGTTGCATTGCATGATCTTTGTGGATTAACTAAACCTGTATTTTGTTGTGGGGCCTGACAAGACTCATCAGTTTGTGGTCCGCTGACCGTTTCCACACCATTGAATGTTGAAGCAGTGGAGTCCTGATTCACTACAAATAAAAAGGTTTTTTTTTTTATTTACATTTCCAAAGAAGAGAATGGGAGAGAGCTAGAAGCTTGAAATGATGAAATACTAACCCAGTTTGGCGATTTTCTGCAAACTGTCTTCGCAAAGATCCTGTATCCCCACCTGCAGTTCTTTCATCACTGATCTAACAGAGGCCACAACAGCATCCTCCTGACCAAGAACTGAGTCTTCTGTGCCGTCCGTCCGACCCAGTGGATTCAAGGTGAAGAAATTCTTGTGAATAGAAGTCACAAAGTTTCACTATTAAAATGTGCTGTTCACGAAACAAAATGTCCACCAGCAATGTGTATTACCTTCAAAAAGCAGATGTGGTCTTGCACACCAGAAATTCTTGCCAGTTCCTCACTTTTCCAGAGGAGCTGTGTCACCTCCTGCTCCAGTCTGTGGATCTGACCCTCAACTTGGCTGCCTAACTCACTCTCATGGGTGCTGAGGAGCTCGCCAACCTGCACACCTGTGACATTCACATTCTTCACCATATCAGAGAATACATCTGTGCTCTCCTTCTCCAGTGCCTGAACCAAAGCCTGGTAGAGCAGAGAGGATGAAGAGGATATTAGAAGTAACAAACAAAACCAGACTCAAGATACCAGAAAACAGTGACTTGTTAGGAAGATGCAATTCTCACTACCTTGTGCTGGCGAGCAGCATGTGGAATCTCCTTGAGTTTTCTTTCAGTCTCCTTGATTCTCTTAAGTACCTCTGTGTGCATCTCATCAAGCTCTTTCTACACATACAAACAAGAGAGGATTATTTTAACCAGAAAGCAGCAAGACACATCAGTTTACTACATTTTAAGAATACTAAACATGTAGAAACAGTTCTTCTCTCCTCTGCGTGTCATTAAAACATGAAGTTGACATGAGACCAAAATGACCTACCTGCCTCTGTTTCCTCTCATTTTCTGGTTTGACCACACAATGCCCTTCATGTTCATGCAGGCAGCACACCTCACACACACACTCCTTGTCTTCCTGGCAAAACAGGTCCTGGGGCAGGTTGTGTTTCGGACAGGATCTGGGAGCCACTGTGGGAAGCTGTGGGTACATGCTGCCTGGTCTTTGTGTTATCGTTGTGTTCGGCAGGACCTCCAGATAGGCAGGCACGGATGAGGAAGCTGGCGGCTTTAGGCTGTTGGCTCTCAGTTTTTCCATGGCCTCCACTAGCACAGTGCTCTTGGCCAGCGATGGACGAGGGTTAAAGACCTGCCTACACTGGGGGCAGCTGTACTGACCCTTGCTGTCTCGCTTGTCCCAGTGGTTCTTGATACAAGCCAAGCAGTAGGAGTGTCCGCATGGTAGAGTGGCAGGGTCCTTCAGGGTCTCCAGACACACAGAGCACAGGAAGCTCTCCTCTTCAGCCCAGGCAGAGGCCATGTGGTAGAGATAGATGAACTAACTTTACTGGAAGTTCTGAGCTGGAAATCTGTATCGATGACCACAAGGTTTCCAAAATGAGGTCTCAGGTTTGCAGGTTAGTAAATGTAGTCACCAAAGGATGGCGAGACAGAAATGCCTGTTCAGTTGAGTCATATGCTTCTTAAAAACTGAGGCTCAAGTGGGGTGGAGCTGGTTAAACAGCTGGTTGAGCAGGTGAGGTGAGTAGTCTGTTCTGATTGTGTCACTGGTGTTTCTCAGTCCAATATTTCTTTGGAGAATTGTAAGTAAATTAAACAATCTGATTTTGAATACTAACTCCTTAGAAAGCTACCTGGTATAACATTTAACATTGGGCAAGTTTAGGCATATTAAAGTTCAAATCTGCATAAAACATTTGGTTTTGTCATTTTAAAGGGAAGTATCAGTCCTTTTTTGGTGCATGGTAATACCCGGACAGACTGGTTTACCAACTCTGAAGACTGTGACCTTAGTAAAGTTGACGTTTGCGTACATTCCCTGTGATATCATTGCAGAGTTATGCACCCTGGCTCATGCTACGCTAGACCTTCAGCTTCTTTGGAAACAAATAAAGGTAGGAGTTGTGAAATTGCATGGCGTCACGACGCAGTGAGGGCAACAGTGACGCGCTTGAAGCTACTCGGCGCCATGTTGACTACTGGCAGCCGGCTAGCAGAGTGAGAGTCCAGCTGCGGCTGTATGGCAACTTTCAAGGTGAGCGCTGTTCGCTTTCAAACTACACTTTCCCTGGAAATTATGTGGCCCGACAAGTTCTCTGTTGTAGTGTGGACCATGTGTGCTTCTTACCGAGTGTCAAATTCTAAGTTTAGCTTCGCGAAGCGGGTGACATTAGCTTGTCGCTTTGTTTATGCTAGCTTAGCATGCGAGCCGCTGTGAGTTAGCATGTGTTGACTTGTTGAACTCGCTGTTGCAAATGAATAAATATCTTGATCTAGCACACCAGGATGGCGTTGTTTTAACTCTGTGTTCAAGTCTGGACATGTTATCACATTGGTGTCGATGCTGAAATTGACTAAACACAGCCCAGCTAACAAACAATAGCAAGTCTTGATTGAACTGATAAACTTTAAGCCAAATTGAAATTTATCTCTGCTCATGATTGTGTTAATTTTTGGCTCCCCTAGCTGTTGAATATGATTTCCCAACATGTTTAGAGCTTGAAGCTACACTTGATTACATCCCTCCTCATCTGCAGGCAGAGACTGGGTCATTTTAATCCAGTCTCGTCCAGTTGTGTGATCACTTCATACAAAACCATCTCTGTGTGTTTCTCTCTGTTTTACAGAATGTTTAGGCACACTCAGATCCTCGCCTGGTCTTGTCGCATGAGACCATTGCAGCACCTTTCTGCTCTCTCCGAACATACTGCTGCTGGATGGCTGGGAGTGAGAAATTTGAAAGAAAGGAGATATGAAGAAATGGATGGCAGTGGCAAAGACCACAATGTGTCAGCAAGGACTGTTCGCAGTTTTATACAGATATCTTCTTCCATCTCGGACTGTGATAAATATCATCCAACAGAGAATTCATCTCAAAGCATACTGTCCAAAGCCAACCCACTGAAGCATCCTCACCATCCTCAGGATTCTGCTGCTGCTAAAACCAAACAAGCCTCTGACCTTGTGAGCACATATTTGGACTGTTTATTCAATGTGACTGGCCTTGGAAGCAGGAGGAGATTTTGGGACTTTTGCCAGCCTTCACTCAGTAAGACCTATTTACATCACATGCAGCACTTTGTTAGACCTGTCTGCTTGTCAACTCATACCCCGTGGATTTCAAATCTTCACAGTAAATCACAGCTCCCCTTGCTCCGCCAGTCCAGAGCTGCACATCAGGTTGCTCCTCGTATGGAAAACACTTGGAGAGACTGCCTTTCCCCAGTCAATGAAGACAGATGTCGACAGATCCTGGAGCCCAACTTGAAATTGTACCAAATGGAAAAAGGCAGCAAGGAAGTAAATCTGGGCCAAGGAAAAAATCGAGCACGGTGGGCATCTGTCCTGGCCTCTCTCTGCTCTGTTGAGGGTGAGCCTGCCTTTCTCTTCACACTGCGCTCCAGCACATTGAAGGGCAGGCACAAAGGAGATGTCAGGTTAGTGCGGAGGCAGGTGTTAGATGCAGTGTTATTAAAATTATTTAGATTGATGAGTGTTTTTCCTTTTTATTCTATTGCGTAGCTTTGCTGGAGGAAAGAGCGATCCATCAGATCGAGATGTCGTCACCACAGCACTGCGTGAAGCCAAGGAGGAGCTGGGTGTTACAGTGGCAGCAGAGCAAGTCTGGGGTGTCTTGAAACCTCTCAGGGATGTGGTGAGTGGGGTCCTTTTTGTTATTAATTTTTTTTAAAATTTAAATCAGACTTTCATATAAAGTCCTGAAATGTTTACACATCTGTTATTCAAAATAACCTCAGTTGCCTCGTTGACATGTGCTTTTTTAGACGTTACACCTGCTGCAAAGTTAATAGAATTGCTCTCTTATATTGACCAAACTGACCATTATTTGACACTGACCATGTCTGTTCCTTTGCGTAGTCATATCCTCTGTTCAATCTGGTTTTCATTGTTTACTTTGGGTTTTTTTTTATGTAACATAAGATGAATAAAGTTGAGGTGTTGTGAGGCCGAGCCAAGTGTCACTTTTAGAATTAAAAATAAGGTCAAATTAATTGAGCGTCACTATTGTAGAAGCTATTTGATAGTAATAGATTTTTGACCAAATCGTGTACTAGTTTTCCTGTCATTAGTTACAGTAGCTAATGTGACTAAAACTTACACAGCGAATATCAAAGTTTTTTTTTTTTTTTTTTATGGACTTAAAAACCTACCATGATGGAATTTCCACACTTGCTCAGTTTGATCAGGAATTTGAGATGGAACGTTCTCACATTTACAAGCATTTGTAGATGTAAATATATTCCACGATGAATGCATGTCGGATTGTGAAACTGTTGCTTTCGTCACGTGTGCCTTCAGACAGGGATGATGGTCGCTCCGGTGTTGGCGAACCTCGGTCCTCTGGAGGAGCTGACTTTCAAACCAAACCCTGGGGAGGTACGGTCATCTCACATTTTCCAGTATATTTACTTAAAAGTGGCAGCTTGTTACTGCCGTTTGGAACATTTATTGAGTCCTGGGCTGTTTGATGCACCTCTTTATTCATCACCAGGATAACAATGCTTATTTGAATATTGCTTTTGCTGCAAATGTCCTGCTGTAGCTGAATTTCATGTGTGCTAATGAAGTGAAATTAACAGCTTTTCTTTCTTTCTGTGTCTTGTGATGGTTATTGACTAAACACCCCATTTGTCTGTGTTTGATTTAATTTCAGGTGGAAGAGATCTTCACCATATCTTTATCCCACCTGTGCAACCCCAAGAACCGCGGCTACACACACTTCCGCGTCGGGAGCAAGTACGCATACACACTTCCAGTGTTTCCCAATGGGAAGCATCGGGTGTGGGGCCTGACGGCGGTTGCCCTGGAGCAGACCCTGAAAGTCATTGTCCCCCGGTAGCACATCAGTCACACACTCGGTAATATCACAATAAATATGCAGTCAGTTTTTAGTAGCAAAATCAGGAAACAAGGCTGAATACAAAATGATTTCAACCTCTCATTCAGGAAAGAACAGTACTTCTGTTTCTGTGTTTGAAAGAGAGAAGAAACCTTTAATAATGTGAACTTTTTGGACCTCACTCTGTAGGTATTCAGCTACAACTTCACTGATGTTACTGTCATAAGAGAGATTTCAGAAGGTTTGATTTCATTCAGCCATCAAATGTGAAAAAGAATGGCATTTGAATGGCAGTGATGTTTGATTCTCTTTTAGGCACATATTTAATTTTTACAATCACAAATCTGTAAATATATTTGAGATTTTTCCCTGCCAGCAATGCAGAATGTTTTCTTTTTCATTCTGTCTGTTACATTTGCTCATATGAGCTGAGTGACGTGATTTAAAGTGTGGTTCAGGCCTTCTGTGCCAGTTCACACAAGAACAAATCTGAAATGATGGGAGCACATCAAGATTAAGTGGTGCATTGAAGAACAATGCAAATAAATTTGTTTTGAACATACTCTCATTTTATTCATTTTATATACACATGATTGACCACAAAGCGCGAAACAAAGGAACTGACCAAGAAAGTTTTAGAAATTCCTCCTTGCTTACTGCTGCTTTCCACTTCACTTTGAATTCCTTGGGAAAAATAAACAGGATTGTTCCGGTTTATCGTGGCATTGCAAGTTGCATCCAGCAAACGTGCAACCGAAGTAGAACAGTATGTACAAGTCATTAAATCCATCAGCACAAACAGCGGGGAGATCCTTCATGACTTCAGTTAATAAAAGACGCAGGCGTTACAGTCCTCACACACACACTCCATGTTAAAAAATGTGTGACTGACACTGTGACGGTATCTGTTCTGCATCGTCACTGCGGCGCTTCACGGCAGCGAGCACTCCATGGGGTCCTGAGAGTCTGGCAGGAGGTGGCAGTTGAAGGGCCAGCTGAAGGAGAAGAGATCCAGGGCTTGGCTGCACTGGCGCTCGGCCGAGGAGCAGACCGAGCGGCAGGGCTGCAGGACGCCGCCCTGAGCGCTGCACTGGGGCAGGAACATCCCGCAAACCAGCCTCTGCAGCGGCTCGAAGCACGCCAGCTCCATCAGCACCTTGATGACAAAACAGCAGAGCACCGTGTGCAGTTAAAACAAACCTGGTGTGATCGCCGATATTTTTGTCGATTTTAAATTTTTAATCCAGATACCCGATACTGCCGCAGCAGTGTGGCTGCTTCTCTCTGGTCAGAGATGGACAGCCAGATGTTGGGGAACGAGGTGAGGTTGTAGCTGAGACCCTGACACATCTCCACCTCTATGAGCTCACACGACGAAGCTGGTTTCATGTTGGAAGTGAAGAGAGAAAAAACTGAAAATTTGAAAGCCATGTCTCTTAAATCCACTTTGAAATCACATTCAGCCATTTATGTCCCCAATTCTGATATGATTGGGAAGAATAGAACAAATAACTAAATTTGCGTATCTTTTGAATTGATTCTTTTAAAATAAAATGACTGTTAGTGGGTCATCATTGTATAACATTTCTCCTTTGATATATTTCAATGCTTTTCCATTTTTGAAGGGTTCAGGCTTCTTCTCCTGTAACACTGCTGCTGTGATGGAAGGAGAGCGGCCCAGTATTGTCCAGATTTATTGAAATCCTTCCCTGAAAGAGATGTGAAATCTGCCCACACCAGAAGCACGAACATCAACTCCAGGTTTCAGAGATGCAGTTTTTTCTTTTTTTCACAGTGAATTGTACCCTGATTGATTCATCTGACCACAGAACAGTTTCATGTTTTTCCACTGACTATTGAAGCGGTTGGGCTCAGAGACGACAGAGATGTTTCGAAGTTGTGTTCACGGGTGACTTCCATGTGTGATGCACCTCTAAAATGGTGTTAACTGCTCTGTGAACTGGTTACTCTTCAAGCATTTTATTACTTCTCTCCCAACTCATGACTGCTGCATAGCTGTTAAATGGATAAGCTATGAAAATATAGGTTTAATAAGAATCACATATTTGATCGAGGTTCGTTCAACTTTTACTAATGTGGATCATACTGTAACCCGCACATGAGTAAATTTGCTGCGTGGCTGTGATAATTCTCTGTGAGCTGGCAGTTGCTTTCATCCCACTCCCTCTTTTCAGTGTCTACAACAAAAAACGCTGCGATCCAGGTCAGAGATAACACGACTCACTGAAGGGAGGGTAGGTGGAGTTGCCACATCCCTCCTCATCTGCGCCGTCAGGGCAGTCGTTCCATCCGTCACACAGCCACTGGCGCTGAAGACACTCACCTGTAGTGCAGGTGAACTGGTTGGGACCACACGTCCCTACAAAAAAAACAAAAAAAAAAGGGAGTTTCAAGGAATCTGGAACACTGAATATAAAAACATTGTGAAAGGTAAATGTAGGTCATACAGGAAAAAGGCAGCAAAGATAAGAAAACAGATGTTTACAATGGCTAAAATAAACTGTCTTACTGGAGAGGACACCAAAAAGAGTTCAAGAAACACAAACTTCTAGATGAGCGTTTTAACTCACGACCCAGCACAGATACAGCCTGGTACGTTGCGTTGAAGCCGCTGTCGGCCACGCCCTCATCCGCCACAAACACCACAGTCATGTGGGGTCCAGAGGAGGTCAGGTCCGGTGGGAAGGTGGTGCCACAAAACCTGAGACAAAGACACAAAACAAAAATGTGTTTCAGAGCACCATGAGAGGCTCAGATTAAAGACACATTTCTGCTTTAGGAGTGAGGCTGGTCTCACCGTCCGAGCACTCTCCCAGCTCCGGTGCTGACGCTGTCATGCACCTCCACGTAGTCAAACTCACACACGTCCTGAGTTTCCAGGCTGAAGTTCCTGAAGCTCAGGGTGATGATGTGACCCTCCTCAACAGATATCTGCCATATGCACAACTGAAACATACACGCATAGGTGTCACTCTTGGACTGGAGCCACTGGGTGGTTTAACGAGAAACAGGAAGCTGCATTTTTCACCCAGTGTGATGTGAGATTTGAGTGTACCTGCTGGTGAGGATAAGGCCTGGGGTGGTTTGGACTTTCCACATAACCATAAGGCCCGACTTTCTTCCCACCGCATTCTGTGAAACAGCGGCGGAGAAGGAATAAGTTTTTAGCCTTGTTGATGGACAGTCAAGCCTCACTTCCTCTCACCCCTGTGTTTGTGGCTGCAGTTTGCCTCGTCTGCCTGGTCGTGACAGTTTGGGTGGCCGTCACACACTGAGGCCGGCAGCAGACAACGGCCGCCGTCACAAATGAACTCCTCTCTGGAGCAGCTCTCTGAGAAAACAGAAGATCCAGTCATTGCGCCGCAAAGTTGACTTGAATGTGCGATCTGCCTCTGGAGGTAGACTCCACTGACTGTGTCCGGGCGCGACGGCCCTGTACTGTGCCGAGAAACCGTTGCCTGCGATGCTTCCATCGGAGTGGAAAGTGACCCACACTGTGCTGCTGTTTGTGTTGATTGTTGGTGGAGCCACATTCCCACAGAACCTGCAGGAGAGAGGGATATCCAAACTAATCTCTTCCTCCTCGGCCCAGCCTTGGATTGAACTTTGAGTCTGACGATGAATTCTTCAAAGGATCCAGAGCAGGAGTTATGTAACTCTTTTTTTTTTTTTTTCCTAGAAATTCATTTGTCATGTTGCAACACTTATGAAGAATGTAAGTAAGTAGAGGTTAAAGTGTTCCCATACAATGAAGTGTATCAAGAGGCCTGGGATACAGAGTCGCTTTCTAGCAATGTAAAGCTCTGTGGCGCCATCTATCAGCTGTTTTAGGGTAGTGAGAGTTTTTATGTATGAGGTGTGGATGAGTGACAAGTTGATTGGACAAAGGTGTTTGAAGATACGAACCAACCTGGTGATGGCAGTGTTCTGATCGACGTGCTCCTGCACCTCCAGCCAGTCAAACAGGCACGGAGACGGCCCCTCCACAGTCAGGGAGGAGATGCGAATCTGGACCAAGGAGGGGGGAGTTACCCGGATCACCCACACACACAGTGAGTTGGGGGGATAAGAGCCGGGATGGTTTGGAGAACTGAACGTTCCTTCAGAGTCGGTAAGGACACCGCCACAAGCTGATAGGCAGAGGAGGAAGATTTATAGTCAGGTCGGTGGGAAAAAAAGATGATACAGCGAGACAATTATTCTCCTGGGTGAGGATGAACCTACTTGTTTCAGAGGGAGGGATCCTCACAGGCCGAGGGGCTGCAGTACCACCCCCTCGACTGCTGTTGGTAGGGATTGTGGGTAAAACAGCGGGGGCTTCACCTCCTGCTCCCTGCAGCTCTGGAGTACCAGTAGGCAGCAAATTATCCTCCACAGCCTGTCCTTTTATTTCTGAATCACAACCAAAACACAGTGACAAATGACAAACTCCTCTCTGTCCGATGAGATTATTCCAGCTGATCAGTACAGCCACGGCACTTTTTGACTGCAGCTCTCGTCAGATCCCTTTTCACCACAATGTGGAGGTGCTGCTTGGACTCACGTGTCAGGATGAGGGCCAGTGCCAGAGCAATGGCTGCTAACAGGAGCAGCGCAGCAGCAGAGACCACCACCAACCCCCAACCAGAACCAGGACCTCGCAGACGCATTAAAAAGACCCCAAAGAGACCCCGGCCGAAGCCTGAATCAAAGGACACAAACATGAACGCACACATTATCTCACGCCCATGCGGCAGAACAAGATGTATGTG
Organism: Salarias fasciatus; assembly: GCF_902148845.1. Taxonomy (NCBI): domain Eukaryota; kingdom Metazoa; phylum Chordata; class Actinopteri; order Blenniiformes; family Blenniidae; genus Salarias; species Salarias fasciatus. Next base: position 23,890,125 of record NC_043758.1, read on the forward strand.
TGTTGAGGAAAATTTTATGAAATGACAGTGATGGAACTATTTTGAAAAAGTGTTTGAAAAGAAAAGTCTGTGTGTCGTTTTCACATTCTCCCTACATGAAGATGGGTATTCTTGTGGTACCAGCAATGAATGAGAGTGTGTGTAACTGTCTGTCTTTGAACGGCTAGTTTAGAGTCACTTGATCCAACAGGCTTGTCTTTGGACTTTTGGGTGAAGTTTGAGTCCCAAAAGAAAAAGAGACCAAGACACAGAGAGAACATGCAAACTCCACACAGACATTTCTTTTGTTAGTGCACGATGAACAATGATGCTCATCTCCCTGTGCACAGAGAACAATATTGAATTTGTAGCCCTGAGTTGAACGAGTGACAGTTTGGTCACAGAAAGCAGGGAGCTGATTGGCCGACTCACCAGGTGGTTTGATTGGTTCAGGGGTGGAAGAGGAAGTCCTGAATCCCTCCACCCTCTCCTCTCTCTCCCCCTCCAGCTCAAAGGCAGGGTTGCAGAAAACATTCTGTGGAAAGCAAAAACCCATCGTTTATTAACTGTTTGAAATTTCTCATTACCCTCTGAAGCACTGATTTAAATCAGTCGATCTTTTTGTGGAACTAAATGAAAACTTGAAATGAAATTTCATAGGAAATGAAACACATTTACCCATTCAATAAAATAGTTCTTTATTGAGATATTTTTCTATGAAAGGTGGCATTTTACAAAAGTTTTGATGTGTAACAGGTGTTGTAGAGTCGGTTTGCTAACTTTATTTATTGTTTTGTCTCCAGCTTCACCTTTTAAAATAGTTGATCTTTATTCTGACCCTGAAGGATATCCTCACTGTACCAATTGCATTAATCTGTTTTGTGCTGACAGTGTGTTTTAGAGCCTTTAGAGCTTCCTTTATAGATGTAAACTTGCAGCTGCAATTAAAAATGCCCAGAATAACACAAATACACAATGTGGTAAGATTCTGTAGAGGTTAATAGATTCAGATAATTCCCTTTCTTTCAACAAATCTCAATTATGGCTTGTTCAAGCCATGTGACTGAAAGGAATCTTTGGAAAAATGAGCAGAATTTTTCACCGCTGAGTAAGGCTTTGATGAAAGTTACTGACTGATGCTGGCTGTGGATGCTTTGCCAAAGAGGTTTCTACAACATACCCCACACAAGAGTTGTGAGACATTCAGATTTTAATTATGTAGAAACTGATAATTTATAATAATTATGTTACTCTGCACTTTTTAGTCCGGCTTTATTTTAGTGAGGAGTGATTGAGCAATTGACATTGCTGAAAGAAAAACGCTACTAAAGACCATAAAGATTTATTCATCAACTTAATCTAAGAATTATGTCTTGTTGTTACTGGAGTAAGCTCACGTGCGCAGTGAAAATCCGCACAGGCAGAACACACAAATGCCAAATACAAAGGCCCAAGGCAAGATTCCAACTCCAGCCACACACTATGAGGCGCAATTAGGAATAACTTCACCAGTGCATGAGTAATTTTGGGTTCATATGTAAAAAAGTTTAAATACTGTTCAGTTCAACCACCTTTCATCAGCTTCATTTATCGCGGACTGGGGTCACTTTGGTGCAGATTTGGCTGCAGACAGAGCACACTGTGGTAATCCCATCATTTTGCTATGAAGGGACAAAAATTAGATTTAAAACAAAAACTAAGATGGTGAAATATGAATTATATCAACTGATCTAAATCGATCCAAGAGACAGAGTTGGCATCAAGGTGCCTAAAGCACTGTAAACAGTGTAATAAGTCTTCCAGAGAGCCAGGCCCTCTCTTAAGACATGAGTACACATGAAGAAGTAAAACTGAGCTTTTAACGGTTCATCTCACCTTATAAATATCTGAAGAGTCTGAGTACACAGCCACTTGGCTGAGGTCAGACATCCTTAGCCTGCTTTCTTCTCGCTCATGAAAGAGACTCTGGACAGCACTCCTCTTCTCAAAGGGCCCCGCGGTGTGATAAAAACATCCAGGATGATGTCTTGAATGATGCTGTGCGTCCGGTGGGCAGTTCAAAACCTGTTCTCCTGAGTTTTCTCATAATTGTTCACTATTTTCCCTCTGTGGCTGTAAAATCCTCTGAACCTGGCCACACAATCCAGACAGAAACATAAACTTTAAAAAAAAAAAATGTTTTAAGATGAAATAAGTCTCAGATATGTCACCAAAATATCCATGTTTGTTGCTGTTCTTTGTGGAGTTCAGCTCAAGAAGCATTGAGGTACATTTCACTAGTTTTGTGAAAGTAGCTACAAAAGAGTTTTAGACCCTCCTTCACAAAGCCGAGTCAGCTGAGAGGACTGAGCCCCCCCCCCAGGGGAGGGAATGGGAGGGGGTGCTGAGGGCCAGCTCGGAGCTGGGGGTCCCTTCTAAATCTCCGTAATCCTTACAACGATCTCTTAAGCTCTGAAAGAGCTTTACTGAAACACACACTTGTGAGGTGGCTGAGCCAGAACACAAAAACATATGAGTGCCAATCACTGTACCACACAGCGGTAAATCTGGGTGATTGGATATTAAAAACAACAACTACAAAAGCAGCTGCAGTGCTGTAATTTGTCAATAAGAGCAAAATGTGCCAAAGCGATTGTGGGATTTGGAAATTGCATGAGCTCCTTAAATCTGGCTCATGAATTTCTGGTGTAAAAAGCGTCAAACCCTGTCTTGGGTTATAGTATTTTCAGTTTGTCACCCCACAAAAAGTAGTGGACCTTGCAAAGCCCAAGAGGAAGAGACGCCACTGCCAAAAGTGAAAGTGTGGTCTGTCCTAAATTGCTCAATCTTCCCCCTGTGTTAATGGGTAATCGGTCATCAAATAAAACAGCAGCAGGTTGATCTGAGGTTGAGACGATCTTGTCAAGGTTTGTTTTACAGCCGGACATCTACTGCAGGGATCTAAATATGCCCGTCACACTAATACTGTGGATCTTACTCTTTTTCTCAGTGGGAGAGGGTGAGTATTTCAGCTTTATGTGCACTGGACTGGATCCGAATTCTTTGGTTTGATGCCACAATGCCTGTGTGAGCATTTCAGTGTGTGTGTGTGAGAAGATGTGACGTCTTTACTCTGGAAACTTTTACACAGATTGTGAAGCAGCTTCCCTGCAGGACTATGATTATACCTACGAAGATGGAGACTACGAGGATCCACAGCCTCTCAACTGCTCAGTAGCAGAGAGCATCAAAGGTGGACGTGTCTCCTTCTCTCAGGTGAATAGAGTTCTTGTACATTTTCACTTTGTATTGTTTTCCAGGAGGCAAATTAAAAGGTTTGTCTATCACGTTTGTGTCAAAGTGATTTCAGGAAGGATGTGTTCAGTTTTAAGAACTGACACAGCGTTCAGTGCAGTTTTCTCACTTGGTTCCTGTTTTAAGCCTGTTGGTTAAACTGCTCTGTGTGGCGTTTTGTGCTTTGCTGGCATTGCTTTTCTGTGAGTATTCAGGTTTTCCCACTTGTGTGTCAGTGAGTGATTCTGGCGTGTGTGAGATTTGCTCCCTTATTCAAAAGACACACTTTAGTATCTCTGAATTGACTGCAGGTGTCACTGTGTTTGTGTGTGCGTGTGTGTGCTTATCTGGCACTATAATGGAAACCAATTGACGGTGAACCATCCTGTTTGACTGGATAGCATCACGTCACTTAGATTAACCATGCTTCCTCCTCAGGGCGGGCTACAGGGCAGCGTACTGACCTACCACTGTGCTCCGAGCCAATATCCATTCCCTGTCAGCTACAGAGTGTGTGAGGCCAGTGGTGACTGGTCGCCCATGAGACTGGCCAGTGGTCGGCTTGTGTCTCGAGCCACATGCAAAGGTAAAGTTTTGAATGCTCATTCTGTTGTGATCGGCACTGGTTTCCATCTTCATCATCCACACCTTTCACCCTGCTGAATTCCAGACGTGCTGTGTCCGGCTCAGCTCCAGCTGGATCATGGAGAGTTCTGGCCCCGGGACCAGTGGTTTCGCGTCGGGATGACTCAGAGCTTCTCCTGCCAGGAAGGGTTCACCCTGGAAGGGTCAGCCCAGAGAAACTGCACTCTCTCCGGAGAATGGACAGGACACACTCCTGTCTGTAGCCACCATGGTGAAGAAAACTCAAACATATTTGTCTCGTTAAAGTGTTTATTAGGTTTGCGCGGGTGGTCAGTGGTGACGTGACTCTCGGTTTCTGTTTCTAAGATCCAGCTGATGACTGCAATGATCCAGGGATTCCACCAGGGGCGCAGAGGACAGCTGGTCATTTTCACCTTGGAGAGAAGTTGACTTACTGGTGTCAGACCGGTTTGGATCTGTTGGGCTCGGCTGAGAGAATTTGTCTGAAAAACAGGGAGTGGAGTGGCTCAACACCACGCTGCCAAGGTGTCTGCATGTGTGTTTTACCACTGTAGTTACAAGTAAGAGAATGCTGATGTTTGAAAGTGCTTCAGGTTATTAAAAAAATAACCTGTAATAATCAACATGAAAAAGTTGATGTCCCCCTGTGGTGCTTCAGGTACCTGAGTTGAAATTGAACAGTGAACTGAAAGAACCAATTTAAAAGCCTACTGAAAAAAACTCATCGTCCACCGCAGAAAGCAGACTGAACAACACTGCAAACCAGCTCCACTTTTTAATGCATAAAAAAGTGGCAAAAGCTTCATCCTTTATACTGCACTCTAACTGCTATTACAATAAATGCTTTTTATTTTCTTTCATTCTTTTTTTTTTTTTTTTGAAGGCCCAAATACCTTTGATTCCCCCAGCTCTGTAGCTGCATCCATAGCAGGGTCGTTTGCCGGAGTGATGGATGTACTCTCACCTGACGCCAAAAAGAAAAGTAAATACGCAGCATGAAAATTTTGACACGGATTCATATCTAATTCTTGGAAATCAACAGGCACCCCAAAAACTATTTTTCATGTGTGCAAGGTGAAGACGAGAGTTTTGGTCGAGCCTTTCGTGTGGCAGACGTCGGTCGCATGCACGTCTACATTTTACTGGACACGTCAGGAAGCATCAAAAAGGACGACTTCGAATTATCAAGGAATGCAACTGCTGCTTTGATTAGAAAGGTTTGCACCAAGTGTGAAAAACAGCAGAAATGAAGAAACTGTTTGAAAGGCACAACAACTGTGATCATTTTTTACCTGCTCATTTGTGTGTTTCTCCTTCAGCAGCTGTGAAACACACATGCATTCTTCTTCTTTTCTCCAGCTTGACAGCTACGACGTACAGATGAATTTCCATGTGTTGTCATTTGCCAGCAAGACTAGAGACATCGTGAACATCACAGACACGGAGACAAGTGGCAACGTCGACGACGTCTTATGGTACCTGACGGAATTCGACTATCGGAGTAAGATTCAGCTTTTTCATCCTTCAATTACAACCTACAATTGTTTGACTTTTTATCATTGCTTTGCAATGCAATCCAGCAAATATAATTTCTTCAGCACTATTTTATCAGTTTTCATTTTCTCGAGGGTTTTTCTCCGGCAGGTCACGGGCGTAAAACTGGCACCAACCTCTACGAGGCCTTATACCGTGTCCTGGAGATGATGAGCATCTTCAAGCAAAACAGACACACAAACCATTTTAATGAAACTCAGAACATCATCATCATCGAGACAGACGGTAACGTTGTGTATGGAGTGGGTTAAGCTAACTATTGAGCAGTGTCACCCAATAACGACCCTTCCAACGCTTTAAATTCCTGCAGGCTACTCCAACACGGGGTCCAAACCTTTGCTCGCCCTCAGGCAGATCAGGAAACTGTTGGGTTACAACCACACAGCCCAGTACCACACACACGAAACCATGCTCGGTAATCACACTGAAAAACAAGCGTGTAAAGATGTCAAAAAAGAAAAGTAGTATGAACAGCACGTATTATTGTTCTGAGTGAGCTTTACTGTGTTATTGAAATTACTGGCCCACATTAAGAAGCAAGCAAGATGGTGTAATATTTTATCAGTGTTTTGAGGTATACGGTCTGAGTGGACTTTTACGGAAAGTGTGGGAGAGTGTGTGTGTGTGTGTGTGTGTGTGTGTGTGTGTGTGTGTGTGTGTGTGTGTGTGTGTGTGTGTGTGTGTGTGTGTCTGTGTGTGTGTGTGTGTGTGTGTGTGTGTGTGTGTGTGTATGTGTGTGTGTGTGTGTGTGTGTGTGTGTGTGCGCTCTCACTCTTGTGTTTGTATGGGTCTTTTCAGATGTCTATGTTTTTGGTGTTGGGGAAAATGTAAACAGAGCGGAGTTAGACGCTTTGGCATCCAAGAAAAGTGACGAGCAGCATTTCTTCGTCTTGAAGAACTTTGAGGTTTTGGGAAATGTGTTCAACAGCATAATCAGTAAGTTCGAGGTTGCTCCAAAACTCTCCATCGTCACTTTTTGTTTTTCAATATGAACCAGACAGGACACAAACGTGACACTTTTTTCACAGGTTTTTTTTTTTTAGGAATTTTTTTGTTACTGTTGTGGCATCATTCTATTGTTTGTATTTTACACACAGGTGATGAGAGTGTGACGATGTGTGGAATAGCTCAGGAGAGTATCACTGAAGAGGAGAGGAAGGAAGGCGTGAAAGCCAACACTGAGCCCTGGCACGTGACTCTGCAATCCGTAAGAGTTTCACGCTCCCACCGAGAACACAATGAGGGATTTTTCCTCTTTGTTTGTTTTCATTTTTTGACATTTCACAGGGGATTTTCACACATGACCTCTTTTTTTTTCTTTTAGCCTGAATGGGGGCCTGAAAAGAAGTGCCGCGGGTCCATTGTGAGTCAGAACTGGGTGCTGACGGCCGCTCACTGCTTCGCCAAAGTGAGCTCAGGCAGGGTCGCAAAGGATGTGTCCATAGAATATGGTTAGTGTTAAAGCAGGGACATACCGAGGAGCTGAAGATTGATTTAAAACACTAAAGGCAGACAGACGGTTTCATGTTCTTTTAATGAGAACATAGATTGATGCTTGTTAATCAGTCAATCCTTCCATCAAGCCACACACACACATTCATAGTCTTATAAAGCAGGATGGAGCTCTAAGATCTCAAGTGGCTGCATTTACTTGTGCTTACTTTAGTACATTTCCTGGTCAAATAACTTTTTTTTTTCTTTTTGGCTCGTAGGTGATGGCTCATTGAAGGTCAATAAAGTGATCATGCACCCCGAGTACAACACCTACGCACTGCAACACAGAAATGTGTCTGAGTTTTACGACTACGATGTAGCTCTGGTGCAGTTGAAAGAGAGCATCCCACTGTCCAGGTCAGCCAGGTAGGACGGATCAAAACCTATGTGGCTGCTCAAAATCAGTGGCTGGACGCAATGAAGAACTAACATGGTGTACAAGAAGACTTTTATGTGTTTTCTGCTAATATTATACGAACATAAATATCTAATATCCAAACTCATTTGGCAGAAGGCAAAGAAATGATACTTTCTTCCATTTACTTGAGTAACGATGTTGAAGCTGTACTTTTTGCTAATGTATAGGATGTATAGTTGTGTATAGTTTTTTTGTATATGTATAGTTTTTTTTGCTGCATCTGACTTGAATGTGTGCATGTGTGTGTGAAATGTCAAATACAAGACCGATCTGCTTGCCGTGTACCATACCAGCCACCCGAGCCATGAAGAAGATCAACTCTACCTGTGAAGAGCACAGTACGTGACGTTTACCTTGAACAGCACGAACAATGGTTTGTGTTGAGTCTGTTTTACACGTTAAGTATTATTCACATGTATATTCATCAACCCGTGTGAATATGTGTAATGTGTGACAAGGGAGTAAAATCTACCCCTAAAGATTGGTGCTCCTAATGAGTGAAATTATTTGTATAAGCAGGAAAGGAGCTCCTAGGACACCAGACGACTCCTGCCTTTTTCATCCACAACAAACAAGAACGCAAAGCAACACACATTCACCTGGACAACCAGGTGAGAGCTGCCTATGTTGAGCCTGTTGCTCCTTTCATGCACATAGTCAATAACAGATCTGCTGCACTGTGTTTGCAGAGGGCTGCGTGTGTGGAGAAAGCCAGGCAAACACTTGATCATCCTACTGATGTAACTCTGAATGAGTATGTAACAGACAGGTTCCTCTGCTCCGGGGGCACCGCTGGGTACCAGGACGCCGTCACCTGCAAAGGTCTGAACTGTCCAAAAGCCTTGACGGCTGATTTGATTGAAGTGGGATTCACATAAAAGTCTTTTTTTTTTTTTTCCAGGTGATTCTGGAGGATCTCTGTTTCTGCAAAAAAGACTGCGCTACTTCCAGGTCAGAATGTCTCTTTATCCTCTACAGATGCTCTTTTTGCACGATGTGTTTCTTCTGGAGAGCATTTTCCCCTCCAGGCCCAGTGTAGACAGAAACAATGATGGGTATCGATGGGCCCTCCATGGGTTCTCATCTTGTGTAGGTTTTCTGTTCTTCCCAAAATATCCCAGAGGAATTTGTACAGGGGATCTCATAACTACAGCTCTACAAAATCCTCTGGATATGTTTCCTGCTGTCTTTTTTTACTGCAACTTCTGTGCTTCCTTTCACTGAGCAAAAGTTGATCCTAACATTCCTGACATATGGTCTTACTGTTACTCACATTGTTTTATAGCTCACTGGATTCAAAAAGTATTTATATAGCTATAAGAGTAAATGGAGGATTTGTTCAACAATAGAAATGGATTTCCACTGTGATGGTGGATTTGGAGTTGTTGTATTAGGGACACTGCTGCCACCTCGTGGGGAGAAGCTATAAAGAGTTGATTTCCTCACATCAGAACATCAGTCCTTCGTAGAGGTTTATTCAGCTCGAGGCCAGAGCAGGGCCTCCTCTAAACTCGAGGACTTCCTCAACCCATATCTACCTTGTCAAATCTGAATCACATTGGGCATTTTTTGTTGTATCTGCTCTCGTTTCTCAGGTGGGCGTCGTGAGCTGGGGAATCACCGACACATGCGCCCCCAAATCAGGGTCCAAAATGTACAGCAACAACAGGCCGCCTCCCGACGCACGAGACTTTCACATCGACATCTTCAAGATAATGCCGTGGCTGAAGCAGCACCTTGGTCAGGAGATCCAGTTCCTGCCTGACATCCACTGAGAGGACACAGTCTCATTTCACAGCATCCAAAAACTTAATCGTGTTTCAGTAGCTTTATTGTGAATTAAAAAAAACAAAAAAACACGGGGTATTCTCTAAACTCAACAAACACGCTGAATCAAAATACAACTTGGACATTCATGAGAAAACGTTAACTGTTTTGACCACTGTACTGAAAATGCGTCTCTAGTCTCATTTTGTTCTTACAGTTCAATAACAGACAGATCAATAAAACAAGGTGTTGGCTTCCACTAAAGCCGGTTCATCCGGTCAGCCCTCAGAGAACTGTCTGAACAGAGTTTCTGATGCGCTGTCCTTGAAGTTTGGAACAAAGTGGATCTGGAGGATCTCGGAGAAGCCTTCAGAGAGAGCCGGCGCCTCGAAGTGTTTCCTGTACGGAGCGAGGTGGAGAACACAGATAAGAGCCGGGGCGTCCAACATAAAGCCCATCAGAGAAAAGCAGAACGAATAGAACGAATAGTGGACTTAAAACAACACTTAGACCAGAGAAGAGAGATCAGTGAAAGCTACTGAGCTGACTGCACCTGCATTAAATCTACACCAGGAGGAGGAAAAGCTGAAAATATGCCAAAGGCCCAGGATTAGTGAGCTGCGTTTTGATGCATTAAAAAAGACTAAAATGCCAGCTCCAAATAGAGAACATATTTTTTGGCTCTTACTGTATTTAACTTCAGAAAACTTCATTAAAAATGGAAATTGTTCAAATTTAAACTATTTTTCTTAAAAAAAAAATGTCATTTTGATCAGGTTTGGTAAAAATATTTAAAACTTTCTGAGACAAAACACTGATCTGCGAGCGTGTTCACTCACTTGTAGCTGTGGAAAACCATGTCGTTGACTTTGGCGTGTTTGGTGTCTGACAGAGCCATCTCACGAAACTAAAGAGGAACAATCGTTCATGAGTAAATAGAAGACAAATCCCGGATCAGATGGGAGCAGTGTGACTCCTACTCTGTTGTTGTGTTTGGCCTGCTCCAAGGAGGCTGAGAACTGGAAGCAGCGACACGACACACCCGCGGCTTTGGCCACATCCACGTATCTGAGAGAGACGCAGACGGCTGGTCACATGGTGCGAAAAACAACAGGACTGACAGCAGCTTCATGCACGACCTGCAGTTTGTAAACACTGGGCGGGGTGCAGGAGAAATCCGAAGGACAGGAGGATGTTTCCATCCACCACTGCTTCTGATTTTTCGGAAGAAATCGTGATCAAAAGAAGAAAAACCGACTGGAGTGCAAGAAGGGAAGTCATGTCTGCAAAGGTCACTAAGAAAAAAACAACCCAACTGTGGATTTGATTTAAGGCTCAAAGAGCCAGTGACTCTCCAGGTGGACTAAAGAATTAAAGTAAGATCGAAGTTCAAAGAATGACTGAAGTCCTCCACCCTCCATGTAAATGTATTCATCTGTGTGCCACTCCCTTCAAATGTACATAACTCAAAGATAATAAGATAATGCATTGATGTACCCGCTCGCGCACACACACACACGCACACACACGCACAAACACTCAGAGTTGTGCTTCACCGTTTGCGAGACTCTTTGTCTGGGTTGGTGTTATCCACGGCGACGCTGCGGCCCTCCTTCAGAGCGCTCTCACACGCCGACACGCACTTCTGCCATGAACCCAGTGTGTCCTGAGAAAACAAACACACATCCTGTTAGCATCAGGAACAACATCTGACAGGAATGGAGCTGAAATAAAGATATATATATGAGTTAACGAAGAAAATTAAATTGCCATTCAATCAAATGACTCACTCCACACATTATCGGAATACAATCCAAGTATAGCAATTATTTTAAAAAACAACAAAAAACAGGTCAACTGCAATGGAAAAACACACTGATCAGCCATTACATTATGACAGGTGAATGAACAGGGATGTAGTAGCTACCAAATGAATATTTTTGTCCGAAAAGTTCAGTTGTGACAAACAGGGAAATGCGACCAGTGTGAGGATTTCAGCGTCTTTTACGCAGCTGTGAAGCTAGACTGCGTATCCAGTCTGCATGATGTTATTGCAAAGTCATCATTTGCAAAGAAAATGCTGAATGAAGTCTCCGTGGAGCGTTCAGGCTCAGCACGTCAACACATTTGGCCAATCAAGAAAGAAAACTGTTAGTCTGTGAAAAAACAAATCCCAAATCATCATTTCAATAAATGCTGAGTCGTCGTTATTTCAACAACTAATAAAATCGTACGGCTGAAAATATGATTAATCAAAAATAGTTACACAGATGGAAAAGAAGGGAATGTTGATCACAAAGTTGGTGATCCAGCCTCACTGATAGTAAATTTCCACAAATTAAGGAATTATTTGATCTTCTGAAGGCTCCACATTATTACTTCTGTGGATGTATTTGCATCAAATATTGTTAGGAATTTAATTTGAATGTTTTTCCTCCTTAAGTGTTACATGCTATTTAAAGAGGTTTTTTTTTTCATTTTAAAGCCAGTATAAATTAAAAAAAATCAACACATGATTTTCTTTTTTTTTTTACTGTTATTATGTATCTGAATATTTTATAAATAATAACAGTAAAAACATCTTCAAATTGGATAAAATTCTGACTGAATGTTCTAAACAAGCTTTCAATCAGTGCTAGTTTCTTACAAAAACTGTTATTTTCAGAATATTACCAGTAATGTATTTTGTAATTGTAAAAGTTCCAAAGAAACAGGAAGCTAATCACCACGTGTTGTCTAATGAAAGGTCAAGAGGTCGGAACTGCTTCAGCATTAGGAGGAGAACCTCCACAGTACTGTGCCTGGTCATTATGTTATGGCTCATGAGTGTCCAAATGTCGTGCAGATAAAAGATCGACTCACCCGGTTGACGTAGACGTAGCCTTTTGGAACGATGTGGGTGTGGAAGAAGGAGGATTTACCCGCTGCGGACGAAAGAGTCAGTTTGAGTATGAAGAGAAACTGTTGGTGTGAAGGAGACGGAACGTGAAGCGGTGAGCCGGAATCCTCACCTGCTGGGAAACCCACGGCGACAATGACTTCCGTCTTGTCGGAGGTGAGAGAGGCGGACGGCGGGTCGTACAGTCTGGCGTTTGAGTCCAGCTTTTTCTGATGAAAGAGAGGAAAACTCAAACCACACACTGCTCACAAAAGCAACGTAACACTCACACACTTGTTATTAAGGCATCGTACTCACAGGATCAAACTCTGGCAGCCTGTAGGGGGCGCTCTTCCAGCCCAAGAAATACTCCTCTGGGGTGTGGAACTGCAGTCCGATATTCAGAGCAAACTACAACAAGTTTTATGAGACGGTTTCATTCAGTATCAGTGAGAAGCATCAGAGTAAAGACATGTTTTATTTATGTCTCTGTTACCAGCCGGTCGCTGCAGGAGAAATCCTTCTTTTTCTTCCCAGGAGCCCAGTTCTCTGGTCTGCCTGCAGCGTCTGAGCACAGAGGGCAGATTTTAGTTAGAATAATAATGATAAAGATAATTATTTTATCCAGACAACCAAAAAAGAAAGACCATGAAAAATGCTTGAGGTGTGGCGGCCATTCACAACGATATCTTCCAATTTGAAAATACAGGAAATGAAAAAAAAAAAAAAAAAAAAATCTAATTTAGCTTTATTTATTGGTTTAAGGCCAAAATGTGCGTGAGTTTAGAGCATGGGTGTTAATTACATGGTCCAGGTAGGTGCAGTTTTATTGAAAGTAGCAGACAATTGGGATCAGATTGTGCTGCCGTGCCCTCAAAGCCGCTGTTCAGAGTTACTGATGTGAGCTTCAGATTTTAAAGATGTGATGAGCTTTGTGGTCTACTGGTGAAGCTTCAGCTTTAAGTGTTGGGGATAAATGCGATGAGGGGAAATATTACACAGAGAAAGGTAATCTCCCTCTGAGTACAAATGAATTATAAACAATAAATCTCAGTTGACGTTTCCTCAAATTCAAGTCATTTTTTGACTTACATGAGATTTTTTTTTTCCTCTCTCAGAAAACAAAATTCATGCTGAAGACACCTTCACATTTAAAGAGTGTGGAAGATTATGAGTTGTTTGCTGGATGTTCAGTGTAATTACAGGCTTATTACCACAGCAGTAACAGCTGCACCCATCTCTTACCTCCCACATACAAACTCTGGGTTTTGTCAACAGTCACGCCATCATTGGCCTGAAAAGAAAACATAATGCACAAAAGAGACTCTACTGTGAATAAAGACAAGCTAGAACACAGTATATAATTCTTCCCTCAGAGTTAAAATAAGGTGTGGCATTTTAAAATATTTGGGTGTGTGTGTGTGTGTGTCTGTTTTTTCCAATGACTTTTAACCTTCTCACACAGGTAATTCCACATTCCCATCACAGGTTTTCTGTAAATACCGGGACCGGTCGCCACAAACACCTGACAACAGCAGAAAAGGAGTTCATTCAGTGCAAAGATGAGAGACGGCAGTCGGCCGGCGGCAGGAGCTGGACGGACCTGAACGGGGAGCTGCAGGGTGGACAGGATGTCCTCCACCTTGGACTTGAACACCTCCGGTCTCAGTTTGCCTTTAGCGATCCCCATCTGGTTGGTGAAAAACACCACCTGCAGGAACAAATCCACGTTTAACTGGCTTTTATCTTGCTACTTCTAAAAAAAAAAATATTTGTTTTGTTCTTCATTACCTTGTAACCTTTCTTGAGCAAGCTGGCCAGCCGGGGCTGAATCTCAGGGTAAAGGATCCTGACGAGCCAAAGCAAGGTCAAAATAGATGAGTCTTCTTAGCTTTTTCTAACAGTTAAACAGTAACGGCTGAGGAGTGCAGCTTCACCTCCAGTCATCCGGGGCTGTTGGAAACACTTTGCCAGACTTGGTGGTGATGATACAGCCGTCAATGTCGAACCCGGCAATCTGTATAAACAGCATGGACACATCAGCTGTGCGGTTCCACCACTCAAGAAACGTTAGAGAAACAAACAGCCGTGCATATTAAATGAAAGTAAATGTAAATGGGCTTAACATTTACTGAAACATTTGTAATCATGCAGATAAAATCAGAAAATGAAGTGAAAATGTGTAGAGCATGAATGCATACAAGACAATTTAATGCAGTTCAGTCAGTTTTTTGTGTCATATCTATGTTGTGAACATTAATACTCGCCATAAAGATAAATATGTGATATACTGTGTTGTATTAGAACATGTAATTTTTACAGTATCTGAGCATCTTTATGTAATTAAGCCTTTATTTTAATAGTGAAGCCTAGAAGAAAACTACTGTAGCAGATTTCATTGATAAAAGAAGCGCTATTGAGTCTTTATTGATATGGAGTTGTTTGAGATCAGAGCTTTCATTCCAACAGGCCCCACCTTGTCGCTCCCTTTGACCCCTGCAGCAGTGTAAAGCAGCAGGTTCCCGATGTGCTGCCAGCTGCTCTGAGGACACGCCTTCCCACCCGACGAGGAAGCAGAGGGAGACTGGCTGCTGTTCCTCTCCTCTGCCATCGACTTCTCAGCAAACTCCTGCAGCTGCTTCAGCTTCTCCTCGTTCGCTTTCTCCTCCTCATCTTCCTCTTCCTCGTCTCTTTTTTGGCGCTTTGCCACACTTTGCTCCTCCTTCGGGTTCAGGCGTCGTTTGGGCTGAAGAAAAAGGAAGTGAAACATATTAAAAATAATTTGATCCAGTTTTGTGTTTAAAATGAAAAAAACAAAACAAAAACAAAACTGTGCCAACAGAGTTACCTTCATTGGAGAAGTAGAAAAGAAATCCTTTATGCTGCGTTTGGGTGTCGGGCTGGAGTGTGCGCCTTTCGCTTCCCCGTTCCTCCCTCCCTTTGTTTTGTCTGTGGCTTTCAGCCCTCTCTGTGTAGGACTGGCAGCGGCTCTGCTGGAGCTCAGGGAGAAGCTCAGTTTAAAAGGGTGGCTCTGGTTCACCAGGTACAGAGTGCCACCGTGGGCGAGTTTCCTGGACTGGCCCCGGCTGAGCGCCTCACCGTCCAGGGAGGAGGGGTTAGGACCCAGCTGAGAAGACACACGTGAACATTGGACTGCAGCGTTTAGCATTCTTGAGTTTATATGATGGGAGATAACCGGGGTGGATATCGGTGTTTGTTTCCATACCTGAGTAACAACCACATCCTGGTCGGCAAAACAAGCTACAACCTTAACTAAGAGAAACACAAACAGTGTTAAAAAAAAGATTTTGCCCCACAGATATTATTTCCAGTTATTCTAGGGAAGGAAAAGCCATTTCAGAAGATATTTAAATAAATTCCAAGAGAAATACAACATAATTCACCTTTCAGACAATAACTTGCAACTCATTACTTTAAAATGATTGACAAGTGAATGAAATAAAGTTTCATTTATTCTGCAAGAGTCTCAAAAGATGTGATGCTCAAATCTGAGTATTAATTTCATTAGCAGGAATGCACAATTTGTTGGGTTGCAAACGTCATGATGCACACACAGTTGCACATTTGTGTCTGCACAACCTGCGTGTATAACAAAATCAAAGAGCTGCAACTCATTGCCAGTTTTGTTATCAAAATAACCATTAAATTAACCCCCAGGCACTATCACTGGAAATTCTTCTTTTTCTGTATGCACTGGTCAAACAAATGTGATTTTAAATGCATTTAAATCAGAAACACAAGAAACACAAGAAACACAATGCCATTTCGGTGTATATAGTGAGTAGAATCACGTTTAACTCAATTCAATCAGAAAACACAGAACAATTAAAAAAGATCTGAAATGTGCCTCACCCTGGTGTCTGGAGCATTTCTTATCGGCCACACAGGTCTCGGGCCCCCGGCCCAGAATCACAGCTCGGCCGTCCTCCAGAGAGACCCGGACCCCCGAGGGGGACACCAGCGTGCAGGACATCTGCAGGAGCTTCACTCTTTACAAAGTCTGTTAGTGTGTGTGAGCGGAAAGAGAACGGAAGGAAGATGAAACAGATTAACAGGAGTTACGGTGAAAGTGGCGGTACGAGATCAACTCAATATTAGATCAACTTTCGTGCTTTTAAAGCCTTTTAAAGTTGTTATTTTCTGGCGAGACAAACCGGAAAAGGCTGTTTTCCAGTCTGTCCGCGGTACATCAGAAAAATACATCCGTGCAGAAACGCGTTACGGCTAACTTTCCTATCCGAACCACCCACTGTTAGACTTCCTGCCCGTTTGAGGAGTATATTTGTGGACTTTTCTCATAACGGTGAGTTATTTTCAAAGGGTATGACATACAAGTTATTTACGAGTCGAAACATACGAGTTTTTTTGTTGCATAGGGACGTATAGCTTGGTGTTTCGGATAAACTGGATTCCCTGTTAACTGGTGACCGACTTCCATTGGCGTCCACTGTTGCTGCTAGTAACAGATAAAAACTCGACAGGAATTCGTGGATATCTTTGTGAATGCTGCTTAGTCATATTTACATCAAAGTTTGGTAAAAATTGTGTTTTTCCTGGTTGAGACACACTGTCGTGCGTCACTGAAAGGGCGGTGCTGTATCTCAGGTAACATTTTAACTGGGAAACCACTTAATCTGTAACACCGGTTATTCTGCGACACTGGAGAGAATGCCATCATTCCTGGAGCAGTGCGAAAATATCAGAAAACTGGTAAACATTTTTAAATCAAAACGTAGTTGATTTGACTTAATGATTTTCCGCTCTCTAACAAAATTTACGTAACTAGATACAACTATTTTTATGGTATCTTAACTTCACTTTGCACTATTTCAATGAGTTCAACAGAGTGACTGGATTTTCTGGTTCAGGAAGATGTTTTTCTTGTTTTCACAAACATGTATTCTGTGCTTATTGTGATGAATGGGTTTTTAATTCACTACAATCTTTTTACGGCAGTTCATGATCTCCTCTATTTACTTTACAGTAGTGTTGTTTTCTTACTGGGATGTCCTCCCTCAGGTCCTCCTCCTTTATTTATCTGTGCTGTAGGGTTAAGCCCTCAATGTGTATCCTGTCTAAAAGCTGCTGTTCGGCAGTTTGCTCACATCGCAAGAAAGAGAGCTGAAAACTTGCAGGTAAAATCCAAAATATTGTTTGTTAATCGGGGCTTTTGTGCTACAGAGATTTGAGAACTTAAGTGTGACCGCTGTGTTTGTTTCTTTTGTTTCTAGTACAAAAGAGCTGCACTTGCTTCTTTCTGTTTTCATTTGATTGTCAGGAGTTTAATATTGGACTCAGTGTTGAATCTTTGACTTTCTGTGCCCACAGGCCTGACACCATCATGTCTCATCAACCCACCCAAAACCAACATGAAGAGGCTTATTTGTCGATAACAAAAGGATTGAGAGAGCTCGATCTACGAGCGGCCGCTGTTCCCTGTGACCTGGTGCTGATTGGAGACCATGCCTTCCCTATAGCGATGAACAGCCAGGGCCAGGTCCTGATGGCGGCCTCCTTTTATGGCAAGGGTAGGATTGTAGTGATGGGTCATGAAGGGTACCTGCATTCCTTTCCCGATGTAGTAAAAAACGCTGTGACCTGGCTGAGAGGTGATGGCTCCAACAACCTCTCCGTCGGGGTGCACAATAACCTCAAGGCAGTCGCTGACAACCTCCAAAAGTCTGGATTCCAAGCAGGAGTTGTGGGGGGCTTCAGTGACAAACTGGGGGCCGGTGTGTATGTGACGGATGCGTACAGCGTGGGTAACAACCCGAAGGACCTGGTGGCATTTATGAGAGACGGTGGAGGAGTGCTGATAGCGGGGCAGGCCTGGCACTGGGCCTCCGCGCACGGCAAAGACAAAACGCTGCATCATTTTGACGGGAATAAGGTGGCTGGGGTTGCAGGGATCTACTTCTCTGATCATGCAGCTGAGAAAGAGAACCTGCCTGTCTACCCACAGATCCCCTCTTCCTGGATGGCTGTAGTGTGAGTGATTTCTCCCTTTGGGTACATTTTTGTGTATTTAGATATGATGCATTTTTCTGGTCACAATTTTTCTGATAGACAGTTCACATAGACTGTTTCAATGTCAATGCTGAAGTTACCACTCAGTCTTTATATCTAAAAATAAACATTGTCTGTAAAAGAAAGGTTTGTAAAAGAAAGATGTCCATATAATGTTGTACTAAGTTTGATAGTATGTGATAAAACTGCATGATTCAGATTTTACATTTTGACTGTTTTCAGACTCAAAAATACACTTGAATCTAACAATAAATGTGATGGTTCTTAATAGACCTGCTGACATTGCTAATAGTTAAAAGACTTACATTAAATGGATAAAAAAACTTTGTGAATAATAATTATCTGTTCTATTACAACTTTAAGAATTAGTTAAAAATGTACTGGGAATTGTTTGTTTTTGTTTTTGTTTTTTTTGTTGTAACTCTCTTTTTGGTTTCTCTTTTTCCTCTGTAAAATCCAGACTAGGTAAGGATTTTGAGGACGACTTACGGTTCCTTCTGCAGGGGATTTCAGAGTTTGACATCCCAAATGGAATAACAGCTTCCGAGATTCTGGTCCACGGCCCGCTGGCTTTTCCTATCGGCTGCACAAACGATAAACAGGCGTTCCTGGCAGGAGGCTACTACGGACAGGGACGAGTCATTGTGGCTTCACATGAAGGTCTTCTGAAACTCGAGGTAGAGCTTCATTTAAACTGTACGTCTTGACGGTAATAAGAATAATAATTGTTTTTGAAAATGCATAATTAGTGAAGCTATCTATTGACACCTTAAATGAAAGGTTCAAGCTAGTGATCAAAATGGATTTTTTCCTGAGCCACCACAGAGTGGCGCTGGCTTCCTCTTCCAAAACAGCTAACATCCTTAGCTGAAGAGATCCTTAGAACATGTTGTTTTTCATTATTGTCATTCATAGCTTAGATCAGGGGTGTCAAACATAAGGCCCGTGTGCCAAAACAGTTCTCTGTCAGGCCCCAGTTCAGCCCATCAAACCACCAAACATGTAAAGATTTCAAAGAAAACTGATTTTTTTTATTATTTAAGAAATTTTTTTACAGCACTGAGACTCATTGAGAGGACCTTTGGGGGCAAACTATCAATAGCGTCAAACCCTTGCTGTCTAGGTGAATTGGCAAAAACATGCTTAATGTGGTTATTTTTATGGCATTTCGCTCCAGAAGGCATCATTCAAGTTGACTTTATATTAAGATTGTGGTCATTTTCTGTAGTAATTGTTTGGTTTTGTGAAAATATAGACATTTTCATCATGTATACTCTGCAACAACAAAGACAAACTTTGAAGTTCATATTTAAAGGTCATTATAGCTCTGTTTTTTACCCACTCTAGATGAAATTGGACTGTACAGTATATGGCACCCAAACTATCATGTGCTTCACACCCCCGATTTAGATCATTATTTAACGAGGGTGAAAAGAAATGTTCACACTTTTGACCATCGCCAGATTGTAGTTTCCAGTGCACTGTAAATAATTCTTCAATGGGATGAAAAGAGACTGACTTTCTCATGATATCAACTAATATTGTAGGAAATGGCTCCATTTTGGAAGAACGCCCTTCTCTGGTTGGATGAAGGCCGCAACGGGGTTGTCGGCGCTGCGAATGATCAGATCCGCAAAGTCCTCGGCCACTCTGGGTTGAAGTGTGAGAAGACGGACTTCAAGCGAGGCCTGAGTGTGTTTGTGAGTCCATCAAGCATCGACAAACACGCGGACGAAATCCTTGACTTCGTAGCAGAGGGCGGAGGCCTCCTGGTCGGTGGACATGCCTGGTGGTGGGCACAGACGCACAAAGACCAAAGTCCTCTTGTAGATTTTCCAGGTACGATGACTCATCTAGTTTTATTTCATATTATCTAATGCTCGCGTAGCATGACACATGTCAGACGTGTTCTTCGTACTACTTGTGAGTGGTGCAAGAAAAGATAACTTAAAAAAAAAACAAAAACTGTTCAACAGATGAGAAACTATATGATTAAAATCCAACTGAATAGGAAAGAAGTTTAGCTCCACACTCTTATACCTAGTTTGTTCCGCTTACCGTACACAATGTTGTTTTTATGTGGTTAAAATGAACAACATC
The DNA here is from genome assembly GCF_902148845.1 of Salarias fasciatus. Taxonomy (NCBI): domain Eukaryota; kingdom Metazoa; phylum Chordata; class Actinopteri; order Blenniiformes; family Blenniidae; genus Salarias; species Salarias fasciatus. Next base: position 23,910,242 of record NC_043758.1, read on the forward strand.
CGTGTTTGAATGACATTCAAGCAATTCAATTCTTGCAAAAGTTGTTCTTGGAAGAGTATTGTAAATTTTGTCTGAGAGGCTCCTCATAGCCATGAATGGAGACCAAATTTAACCACTTGCTCTTCATTAGAGAGACATGAGAAACATAAGGTGAAGTGAACCGATCCTGGAGGTGTGACTGAGACACCGACCTTGAAAAACAAGATTCTTTCACTTCAGTCTTTGAGAAAATTGCAGGTGGCTGCCTTGTAAATGTGGCGAAGCACAGTTTGAGAAGCAGAGCTTTCTGAAAAGGCTGAACTGGTGCAACTGGTCTATTACAGCTGACCGTACCAAAACACAAAAGACTCAGAGAGGAAAGCAAATACAGCAGTGAAAAAGATACACAGGCAAGAGGTGACCAGTAAGCTGCTTATACAGCGACTACAGAAGGAGAATTCATTGTGTGAACTGAGCCTGATTAATGTGTTAGACAGGCGCTGTGAGCATCAAAAGGGGAATATATGGGTATTCTATTACTTAGACGCAGGAATATATTCAGAGGATCAAAGAGTGTGTCCTGCAGCAGTAACACCTTTAAAGGTCTACCAGGTTTTCATTGATTTTGCAAATTGTCAGATATCAGAAGCTCTACGTACTTTGCCTGTTCCCTATTTAAATAGTTCACTGAAGTTATAGCTACTTATATTTTTGTTCTGAAATAACCCTTCTATTGCCTTACCAAGCCACCTGCCTATTGCATAACTAACCCACCAGTCAACCTATCCATTCTATCAGTCAGCTACTGACTTGATCAATGTACTCTCAAACAATTGGTTCATAAACTGATTTACCCACCTGCCGGGCTACTTCCTACTGAGAAAACAACCTAAAAACTTAACTACCCACAAAACAAACCTCCATCTGAATAATCTGTTAATTTAACTGACCGAGTAATCTATCTACTACACAAAGGACCCAAGTACCTACCAACCATCCCTCTACCAACCAAGCTACCCACCTACACCTACCAAGTTACTTATCAGCCCATCTAAGACAACAATCAGCCTAGTAATTGATTTGCCCAACTACTTGTGTATCACCCCTCTACCTACTTATGTAATGAATCATTATCCAACCTTCCGACAAACACCTTTCATATCAACCGACCAATCACCCTACCAACCAGACAGCTGATCTGCCCGACTACCCATCTACCACCCTTCTACCTACCTATGATCTACCTATCAACAGGCCATCTTAAAAAAATTGCTGACCAACTGGTCTACCCGGCGATCTACCACCCCAATTGACCAACCTCCTGATCTCTGTCAAACAAACCCTGAACTGTATCAGCCTAGCTAACAGTCTGTATAATTTAACTGTGTGCTCCCACTGCAAAGGTAGAATAATTCCTCTCTTCCTCAATACTTTTCAGGAAACAAGGTTCTGAACCAAATGGGCTTGAGCCTGTTGGGGTCAACACTGAAAGGAGGTAAATTCAAAGCTCCGAATCCCAGCCAGGCTCTGAAAGACATGTATCATTTCCGCCACCACCTGCATCGTTTTGCCTGCCATGTAAATGTGGGAGAAAAACTTACCAAGCACGAGGAGGATTGCCTCAGAAAACTTTCCCATGACTGCTCCACCTACTTGCGGATGAAGGCGCATGACTGCTCCTCCTATACACAGGTGGTGTCCATACTCACCGACCTCTTCAAAAAGTCAGGCATGCCACAGGTGTGTTGAATTTTTTAAAAGTGCTTCTTTCACTAGAACAAAGCAGAAGCTGTCATGATATGCACCACTGGGAATGTCTCTTTTCATATCTCATTCCAGGTAAGCGACAGCTGCCCTATTAAGAATGCAAAGGACCAAGTGCTCCTCCATATGGGCACAGAGTTGTATAAGGTTTGCAAAAATCCCGATGAACTCCTGCCCTGCCTCATCAAGGACAACCCACTGCTCCCAGTGGTCTATAACTACAAGATCACAGTTGATGTCAACACGGCAGGTCAGATGTCCCTGTTTTAGATGATGAGGAAACCACTAAATTTGTTTGTGAATGGTTCCCATTTGTGCTCTGAACTGACGTGCGATGCTGTCTGGGTTTGATGGTGTGTTACAGGTGGCGAGGAGTGGATCAGTTCAGGTCTCTACCTTTCTCCTGGTATGAAGACCTACATAGCCATACCAAAGGAGATCGTCAATAAGGGATGGAAGGTACAGCTTGCAAACCAAACAGCTAATTGAGTTTATTGTCTTTCTGATAACCAAATGTCTTCATTGAGTTCTGTTTTATCCCGTTAAAGCCTCCGTCCCCATCATCTTTACTTCATTTCCTTTCCTTTCCATCCACAGATTCAGATAGGCTGTCAAACAGATACTTTGAAATCGAACGAGCTGAAAAGAGCACCATCTGTTCACGAGCGGTTTCCTGTTTCCTCTGAGATGATGCTGGTGTGGAACCTCTGGGGGGGGCTCATCTACCTGGTGGCCCCACCCAAAACACAAGTGCAGGGGGTAGAAGCCATCGTGCAGATGGCAGTACCTGCTCCGTACTACAAATGTGGTGAGATGCCGAGAGCCTCGTTAGGTGTCTTTGAAATTTAAGTGAAATAATTTCAGTTTATCAGGCTTCCCTGTGAACAGTGTATAACTGGTGATATTTATTCTTATCATTAAGTTAGCTGAGTCACCAGAACACTTTGGTAGTTTTCAGTGCATTTAACAATAAGATGGGGAGTTTAAAATCCGTTTGTTATTTCAGGGGTGACGACGGCAGAGCAGTGGGCGCTGCTGCGCACAGCTCCGTCGCCCTGGGCAGAGCTGGAGTTTGAGAACATCATCCTCACTGTACCGTCAGAGGTCATTCGCAGCCTGGACCGCCCCGATAAGCTGCAGTTGCTGTGGGATGAAATCATGAGGGGCATCGCTGACCTGGCCGCCGTACCACACAAATTTGTCCGCAAGGAGCGCTTTGTGGCCGATGTGCAGATTTCTCATGGTACACAGTAGTACCTCTTAACTATTATACTGTGAAGCCAGTGTTGAACATTGAAGTTAAGGGTCTTCTGAATATATTTTTTAGTCAGCTTATTACCAAACAATATTTGTAAAATGAGGTGTAGCAGCTTTAACACTCGTGGTAACACCATGATATCGACAGGAATCATGTCTTATTGAGCTGGTACAAAAAATACATGAAATTATAATATTTGCTTCGATCAGTAGGTATAATACATAATGATAAATCATGTTTACTGATATCATTATGGATCTATCTAGAATATAGAATAAGACAGAAAGTCATGCAATCAGCCAGCTGGGCACAGAAAGGCCGTCACCCAAATGTGCACACACACACTAACTCAAAGTGAACCACCACTAACCACAGTCTGTAGAGATTGCACAAGGGGTATAAAGGGTATTGAATTACGAGATGTTCTGTCTGCCTCATCACAGTACTCGTGGATTAAAACATTTCAACAACAGACTGATCAGTTTGATAACCATGCACACTAGACTTGTGTTTTGCTTTATTCGGGTATGTTTGTCAATTAACAATTACGTCTTATAGGCTCAAGTTGACATTCAACACTCTCCCCTCAGGGTTCATGCATGCAGGTTATCCTGTCATGACACATAAGTCCTCTGCAGCTGCGCTGGTCAACGTTGAAGGTGCCAGGACTAAAGGCATGTGGGGCGCCATCCATGAGCTTGGTCACAACCAACAGAGAGGCTCTTGGGAGTTCCCGCCACACACCACGGAGGCCACGTGCAACTTGTGGTCAGTGTACGTGCACGAGGAGGTGCTGAATCTCAAACGGGAAAAGGTGAATGTGCAAAACACATAATTTCCAAACAAGCTTTTTTCTCTTAAGCTTAACCTGAAACTGCAGTGGTTGGCGCTCGTCTCATTTCCTCTTGTTTCATGCAGGTTCATAATGCTGTGAAGCCAGAAAATCGAAGCAAGCGAATAGAGGGGTATGTTAAAGGGGGCCGGAAACTGAGCGACTGGTCGATGTGGACAGCCCTGGAGACGTATTTGCAGGTAGAAACAACAGCTCTTTTTAACAACAACATAGTTCGTTATGTGTTTAAATAATCAAATGAGGCTGAAAGTGTCCTTGTACTAAATTACCTCCTAATTACCTTTTTTCTTTCTCCATAGCTCCAGGGCCAGTTTGGCTGGGACGCCTTCAAAAAGGTGTTTGCTGCCTACCAAAAAATGACCAATATTCCAAAGGATAAGCACGCAAAAATGAACCTGTATGCAGAGACCTTCTCGCAGACTGTGGGGATGAATCTGTGTGGATTCTTCCAGGCCTGGGGCTGGCCCATCGAGGCAGACACTGAGCAGAAACTCTCCAACCTGCCTCCCTGGAGCGACCACCCACTGGTCCGATTCGGTTGAAGTGGCTTTCATGAGACTGTTACATGGACTATGAAACAGGAAATTCCCTTTAATGCCTTTACCATAGTTTTGTTGGTGGTGCACTTTACCTGTATTTATTTACAACATTCAGAGATACACACTACATGCTTTACCTACTGAGCGATTAATTGATCCTCATTGCACTTCTTATTCTGCTTCCTGCTCAGCCTTTACCAGGTCTTTATTTAAAAATCAGCACACTCAGTGAAACATAAATAATCCTGAAACTGAATTTCATACGTCATTGCCATGGCATGTATATGCTGCAATCAAGGAAAAAAAAAACTCAGCTAATGAAGCCTCTGCCTGTAGTACTGTCATGCAAAAAAGAAACTTTTAAAATAAAAATTATGCATTTACATCTTACAACCTGTAATGCATTGATGCAATTGTGACACTGTGCTCGAATGACTGTCATTGCTGGAATATTTGCTTCACACTGAATTTTTTTCTTGAATTATTTTGAAAAGGGAAAACAAAACACAACAATCTTGCTAATTATTCAGGTCGACCAGTTATTTTTGAAATGTAATTATTAGTTGTTGTTGTTCTGTTCATAATTAGTTTTTTGTTGTTTTTTTGGGTGCAATGTGGGCATTTCTTTGGTTTTACCGGGGAAGCTTTAAATTTTTAATCTTCCAAATGTTATCATTATAAAGACAAAAACATTTTCCAGTGTATATTATTAAATACTGTCAAAGTAAATATTCACTCAGCTGTCTGCCTGTTATTATTTCCATTTGTGGGTGACTCCAAAGGCAAATAAAGGTGTACTCAGAGTGACTGACATGAGTAAACTGATCTCCCCGTCACACGTGTCCTCATGCACTTAGCTTTACTGCTGTCCACAGTGAAAATATCCCCGGTTGATTTTGTATATTCTCTCTGTTTTCTCTGAGCACTGAAGTTTTCTTCCCATGCTGCAAACGCAAACATTTGATATTGCTCAAGTGTTAATTTTTCTGGTGGCTTTTTTCCTTTCCTCCGCCTATCTATATTTTCTCCACATTATGTTCTTCAAACTGGCTCATTTGTTGTTTGACTCTCAATGACAATGATTGATTTGATGAGAGGATTAAAAACAACAGGCGGTAACATTTATACATACTGAAGGAGCTGTAGTTGACAAATTCAAGGTTGATTAAAGACTGAAGTTACATCAATGACAGCAGAATGCAAAGACTTCCTGTTCAGTTTCAACAATAATTCAGTGTGTCAGCCCAATTACTTTATTATATGTTGTATAATTAAAAAAAATAAAAGTTTCAAACCCAAACTATGATACAAGTTTAGTTATTATCTGTCTCTTTATTAAGAATTATGCCTGTGTTCACATACACATTCATACACCACTGACAGAGGTTCCAAAAGCAGTACTTACATAGTGTTGTTTTCATTGCTGTCTGTATTGTGGACCACCATGTCTGCTTGGTGATTCCATAACAGGCCACACATGTTCCTTGTACACTTGTCCGGGCTGATCATGTGTAACTTGATGATGCAGGCTATCTGGCGTCCATCACTGAATGTCATTGACCTTTTGTCCGTCGTTTCCCACCCCATTGGTTTAGTCTGCTTTGCGTACTTTTTAACCTTTGTCTGACGCAGGTTTGAGCGAATTATTGGTGACGTCCATGGCGCTGACCATGGTGCTGAAGGTGCCAGATTTCCAGCAGGTCACTGTTTAATGATAAATCCGTGGGAGTGTCCATGGTGCTGAAATAACACAAATTGCATTGCGAAACTAATTGTAATTATTTTATCATTATTAACGCGACTAATTGATCTGCTGTGTTATTAAGACTGTCACTGCCAGTGTCTAATGATGGATTTACTTTGTTTTATGTAATATTGGCCGCTTATTTAGTGAATTCAGTCTCTTTGTTTATCTATGGTTTAATTTCATATTTTGATGACTCTCTTTTTATTTTTGAAGCTAAAGCTGTTCATTCGTTCCCATTGTGACAGCAGCCAAATACAGTGAAATACCGTAGCCAATAGGCTATAAGAGCCCATGACAAGTCCACACCCCCTCTGCAATGTGACACTGGCTCTACTCCTGTCCCTGTGGTAACACACCTACAGTACACACCCAATACAACTTATCTCACAAACTCTTTGTTTTGTCGCACATCTCCACACAAATAGTGAAATTACCAGAACAGCTAATAGTGTGAAGCCATTACAAAAGAGTTCCTCGAGCATACCAAAAACCTGCAAATAATACTCTTAAAGGTTTGCCCCATAGAAAATACAATAGAGGGAGTGGTATTGAAATTTTATGGGTGTGTGTCGTTACTGTACTTTTGTGCTGACATGCACTGTCTGGAACAAGTTATTCCACATTCACACCATGTGTTTTCGGTAAACACGGAGTCCATTTTTTAAGGTGATGGGAAATGGATTTCAGTCATACAACAACAAAACATCAAGGGTTATTTTTGTTCCAGCCAGTGGGTGCACTGAGAAACACTTATCCAGCCTTGATTGCAATAATTAAGGCGTCCAAAAAAACTTTATTTTTTGTAAAGTTAGTTATTTGCTGTCTGAACTCTTGTTTGTAGCAATAATCTCAAGAGGAACACAGATTATGTTTCCAACACATCTTCTGTCAGTCAGACAGATTCTCGGGAGATTTAATTTTAACTGTCCAGAGCTTATTCCAGAGCATATCCGTTGGATTCAGGTTCTCACTCCAAAATTAGATTGTTTAAACTATTCTGTTGGGATCATTTGACATCCTGGGAATTAAACTGTCCTTTCTAAATTAAAATGGATTCACAACCCTGAAGCAGTGAAGCATGCCCAGACAAACAATCTTATTTCAGCTGAGGATCATGCAGGCATTTGGTGGCTCTTGAAGACCTGTGTGTGTGTTTTTTTTTTTTATCAAGCTATGAACTCATGAACATAGAAGTTAATCTGTTTAAAAGACTTACAACCATCTATCTTCTAAACCATTTTATCCAAGTTAAGGACTAGTTAGAGCTGATCCCAGACGGGATTAGTGAAGCGCTGACCACTACAGCACTATGAGGCCTTCAAATAGATGTACTTGCCAAGACTTTTATATGTAAGTAAAAGACAGTTCATATGACTAATAAGTTACCTTAACAAAACAAGACACTTTTTTGTCAAATGACTTTTACTTAAATTGTGTGAATGTATAATTATTTATTAAAAGAGATTGTAAAATGTTTTATTTCTGCTAATGTTCTTTACTGTTGTTGTGAAATGCGGCAAAGACAACTTTTGGTTACCATAAAGAGCGAAAAAGAAAGAGAGAGGGGGAGAACAAAACATGAACTGAGGGATTTTGTTGCTTCAGCCGGAGCAGTTAGTGACCTTTAGTCTGAGAAAAGAGACCACCCATCCGATAGTGGAGCTGATTCTGGAGTTTTATCAACACTTGTGATTCCAGATGTGGTGCCAATTCTTCAGTTTTACAGTTTTTTTTCAGGATGTGGAAGAAATAAATTCACCTGAGAGCATGTCAATGTTTCATGCAACTGCTTTTGTTTTGTCACCATAAAGTGTCGGCACATGTTTTTTTGTTTTCAGGCGTGTCTTCGGAAATTCTTTCGAAGCTTCCTTGTGAATTAGCATAAACAAACAAACAAACAAAATGTTTTATTATATTGTATTTAAAATACTGCAATATAGACTGACTCCAAGCTCTGACACTGTAGCCATTTAGCACCTTGCTCAATCTGTCTGAAAGTAGCTAGAATAAAACAGAAAAAATTAAAAAATGTAATAAAAAAATGCATGAAACATTTTTTTTATTAATATTATTATTTATTTAAATTTGAATCTGGAGTTTGAGATGTGATGTCTCTATATCGAATCCTGATGCTGATTCACTTTCAGGACAACCTCAAAGTATCTCATGATACATAGAAAGGGTTGTGAACAAAAAAACAAACAAAAAAACCCCCCAAATATTCCTCTTCAACTGTCCAGGTTACATTGGTGAGTTTGTCATTGCTATGTGATCCAAAATATCTGATGTTAATATGGAAAAAATGTGTTGTCTTCTATGTTTGAAATAAGTTTAAAACAATTCTGAAAGAAACTCAAAGTTTATTGGATTAAAAATATTTGTGTTTGTTCGAAAAAGTAAAAAGCGAGCAATAAATGATATAAAAAAAATACTGCATCTGTCATACGTATGCAAATGTATATGTATATGTATATATATATATACACATATACATATACACACATATATATATATATATACATATACATATACATATACATATACATATACATATGTTTTTTTTTTTTTGCCTATAGAATCTATAGTATTTTTTTTAACCAACCACAAAGACTAAAGGTAACATGATGAGCAAATTCTGAGGGTGTGTCGCCCTGCTGCATCTGCCAATAGAAAATAATAATGCACCGACAGTGTTGTCACACAGGTGAGGAGCTGCCAAGAGAAGGATCCTCCCTGTTCCTGTCTCACCTGAACACTCATTCCTGCCCTCATTTGCATCAGTTTTTCGTTCCTGTTGGTGAGTGCTCTCTTCACAGCTCCTCAGTGGTAATCAACAGTTTGATCTCAGTTTATCTTTCACTGAATGTCAGAGGGTGAACCACATTCCTCCTGTGTTGATGACTAAGTGCTTTATTCCTCGCATTTCTGTTTTGACAGGACGAGCCGGGACAGGACTGAAACAACATGTCTGATCAACCTAGCAAAGACCAGCACGAAGAGGCCTATCTGTCTCTGACAAAAGGCTTGGATGAGCTGGACTTCGGAGGTGGTCCAGTTCCCTGTGACCTGGTGCTGATTGGAGATCATTCCTTCCCTATTGCCATGAACAGCCGGGGCCAGGTCCCGATGGCGGCCTCCTTCTACGGCAAGGGGAGGATTGTGGTCATGGGACATGAGGGGTACCTCAGAAGTTTTCCTGATCTAGTGAAAAACGCGGTGGCCTGGCTGAGAGGTGAAGGGTCTGGCAACCTCTCTGTGGGGGTGCACGAGAACGTCAAAGCAGTAGCTGATAACCTCCAGAACTCTGGATTCCAAGCAGAAGTTGTGGAGGACTTCAGTGACAAACTGGATGTCGCTGTGTTCGTGACGAATGCGTACAGCGTGGCTGACAACCACAAGGCCCTGGTGACATTCATGAGAAAAGGTGGAGGAGTGCTGATAGCGGGGCAAGCCTGGCACTGGGCTTCACAGAACCGCAAGAGAAACATACTGCATGAGTTTGACGGGAACAAAGTGGCAGATGTGGCCGGGATCTACTTCTCTGGTCAAGCAGTTAAGAAAGAGAAGCTGCCTGTCTACCCACAGATCCCCTCTTCCTGGATGGCCATGGTGTGAGTGACTTGTCCCTTATGTCTTCTTGTTTGTATTTTAAGAGAGAATGTTTTTATTCCTGAAACGTCTCCTCTTAGCTCAAAAGATTGGTATTACAAGTACAATTAATGTAAAGGATGTCATTTCTGTAAAGGAAAACATATAAATGCTAAATTTATCCCATACTGCAAGTGTTGAGTCTCAGTATTTCTTGAATGGAAATACCTTAATTGATTTTTGTGTCTCTTTTCTTTTCAGACTTGGTAAGGACTTTGAGGATGACTTACGGTTCCTGTTAAACGGAATTTCAGAGTTTAAAATACCAAAAAATGTAACAGCCTCTGAAATTCTGGTCCACGGCCCGCTGGCTTTTCCTATCGGCTGCACAGAAGATAAGAAAACATTCCTGGCAGGAGGCTACTACGGACAGGGACGAGTCATTGTGGTTTCACATGAAGGTCTTCTGAAACTAGAGGTATGTCCAACATTTTATCCTTATTTAAAACACGCAAAGGTCGTTTTTGTGGCATGAAGCAACACACTAGTTGTCTACAGCACAATAGGAATACAGTGTTGTGGAATCTTTTCTCAAAACATGCTTATTCCTGCAGGACATGGCCCCCTTTTGGAAGAACGCTCTCCTCTGGTTGGATGAAGGCCGCAAAGGGGTTGTTGGAATTAGGGGCAATCATGGGCACAAAATCCTAAGCAAGTCAGGGTTGAAGTGCCAGAAGACAAATCTCAAGGAAGACCTGAGTGTGTATGTGACTTTACCAAAGATTGATAATCCTGAGGAAATCGTGAACTTTGTAGCGGAGGGCGGAGGCCTGCTGCTGGCTGGACATGCCTGGCATTGGGCGATGACTCACAAAAAGCAGCATGTGCTGCGCGACTGCCCAGGTATGATGATTTATAATGACGTCTTTAATATTGACCCCATCAATATATGCTGGTGTGGTATAATAAATGATAGGCTGTGTCAGGCATAACAGGAAGGTACATCTAACACACAATTCATTCATTTAAGTATGGGAATGGTCCTTGAAACACATCATGTAGGAAGTGATGGGTTGACTGACTTCCTGTTCTTAGTTGGGAGTGGATGGCTCCAAGGACCACTGACTGCAGATGAACATGTGAACTGTAGAAGTAAAAAAATCATTAAGAAACTATGGTAGGGACAGTGATAACAGGTTTTAAATGTCATTTAAAGGGTGTCAATTTTTATTTAAAAAAAAATGTAATTTCACAGAGGTCAGTGTTGTCAATGGCAACAATACGTGGTGATGGTAAAAAAAAAAAAACCCAAAAAAAAACATTTTCAGCACAAACTTTAGCATTATCATTACCATTAAGTGTAATTATATGATGCAAACAAAACAAAATACACGAAAGAGGAATAATGCACCATGCGTTTAAATAACAGTTAAAACCAAATTAATAAAAACCAGAAGCTATAATATACAGGAAGAGTTGGAGCACTGGCTGGTTAATGTAGCTGCTAGAACAGTCAAATCAAAAACATTACACTTCACACTAACAAGCTTCTTTTACTCATGTTGCACGGTCTGTCTGCAGTCTGATCACTCCAACCCGCTGTTCAAAGTATTGCGTTCACAACTGAATTTCAGATTTTACATATTTAGATCTTCTCAAAAACTCTTTAAAGAAGAGTACAACCTAACATACCCGTCCTTCAAGCTAACAGAGGAATGTTGTTGGTTCAAAGCAGACACTCCTTAAAGCTAATCGAGTATTTTTGTTGAATTCAAGCTCAGTCATCTTGCTTAAGGGCAGTCATCAAATATTTGGAGTGAAAGAGAAAGAGAGAGAGAGAGAGAGAGAGAGAGAGAGAGAGAGAGAGAGGGATCTGATGAACTGAGAATTCTGTTTTGACGACTATTGTCATAGATTAGAGCACAAGATAAAAGCGTCCTTGATACCTTTCATCATGCAGTGAACTTGATGAAACCATGAATTTGTTGTGGTGTTATGCTGCCAGATCTCTTCCTGTCAGAGATTCCTGCAATTTCCTTTTGGTGGTGCAGGAAACTGCACACTGACTCCTGCTTTAATTTGCAGTTTCTCTAAGCTTAACTCTAATTCTCCTCTCATTATTATATCAGGACACAACTCCTAACATCTGTAGGTTTTCAATGAATTCTTTCTTTTTTTTTTTTTTTTTTTTTTTTACATATAGGATATAGTTTAACAGTTTATGTGGAAATAGTTTTCAAATATTAATTTACATGCACTGATGTGGAAATACTTTCTGTAAACACATCATAGTTTTCATTTACCACAAAATGTCTATCTTAACCTTTCTCCATTTCAGTGAACTGCTTCTTTCACTGCATTTTGTTTTCTTGAGTTTGGAATTAAACAAAACTTCCACACAGCTTGGAAAGCTTCTTGGGAAGCACTAAACAGAGTCAACAGACAGTTAAGTGCATCTTAGTGAATGTGTGTTTATGTGAAGAGTTGAAATGGCCAGAAAGTGCCCACATGCATGTAAAAAGATTTAAAAATATGACCGTGTGATATGGCTCAGAAACAGAACTTTTCATGTGTACAGGTTATTTTTTTTCACAGCATACACTGCTTTGAGGTTTGTGCAACTTTGAACATGGTGAAGGTCATAGAATTTTAATCAAAATTAGCTCAGCTAAATATTAACAGGCTTTTTAACAATTAATGACAATTGAAGCCAGTTATTTAATGTAACACGTCTACCCAATCACAATGACATAACTTCACTTTATTGGCTCAAAGTCATTTCTTGCATTTTATTATTTTGTCTTTAGAAACCTGCAAGTTTTAGAATAATTACTGAAAGCTTGCAATTTATATTCTGGGTTTAATTCTCTCTCAGTGATCTTCTTCCTTGCACTGAAATGTTCTCGCTGGCGTGATGTGGCTGCTGAATCCCTTGGCTCTTGTCTGAGGAAGCAGGTTCTGAGGCATGACTGAGAAAACATAAAATGTTGCCCTGCAAGAAGATCCACTCTGGGCTTGTAAAGAGAATTATCAAATGGTCCCACATTGTTAGTGGCTTGAACAGGAATATAACAAAAAGGTGGCATTAGGTAATGACTCTGAGAATTTTTGGATCAAATAGGGCATGCCAGTTCAATATCAGGAGGCTTAGTCTTCTGTCAAGGGTGAACAGAAGTACATTTTGAGTAACAAGTAATCATGACAGAGGTGAATATAAAAGAGACACACAGGGATTAAGGGCTGGGAGTGTTTTGCAAGCTCCTGAACAAACACAGCAGCCACATAAAGAGAGAAACTCCTCCTGTGAAGAGCAACAAGAAGGGAGACTCTGAGGACACCAAGAGGGAGAGTGCCAGAATTACAAGACTCAAAATAAAATATCCAGAGGTCTAACAGCACGACATGAAAACCCTGCAGGGTTTTGTGTATAGCTACGTGGTTCAAATTCGTAAACAACTGTGAGTGTTGTTCAGTTCACTTCCAGTTATAGCTCCTACTTGTCACGATGTCTTTCAGCAAACAAGGTCCTGAACAAAATGGGCTTGAGTCTGCTGGCGCAAACGTTGAAAGGACGTACCTGCAAGGCCCCGGACCCCAGCCGGGTCCTCCAAGAGACGTATCACTTCCGCCATCTGCTGCACCGCTTCGCCTGTCATGTGAATGCGGGTGACAAACTCACCAAGCATGAGGAAGACTGCTTCAAGAACCTGGATTCTCACTGCAGCACCTACTTAAGCATGAAGGCACATGACTGCCCTCCGTACAAGCAGGTGGTGTCCACACTCTCTGATATTGTCAAGAAGTCGCACGTCCCCCCGGTGAGTGGAGAGCCCAATAAAACACCTTGTTTTGTCAATTAAAATAATAATGATAAAAAAAAAAAACATACATATGTTGGCATTTTGGACGTGATTGAGCAAAGTTGTTTCTCATTTTTTCTGTTGAAGGTGAGTGGCCGCACCCCTCTAAAGCAGCCCAAAGAGCGTCTGCTCCTGTCTGTGGGCACATCGTTGTACCAGGTTTGCCCAAATCAAGAGGAGATCCTGTCCTGTCTTGTCGCGGACAATCCAGTGATGCCGGTGGTTTACAACCACAAGGTCAAAGTTGATGTGGACACGAAAGGTCTGAGAGCTCACTGAGTTTGGTCACAATGGTTCAGAATAAGGAAATAATTTAGGGACACATTAAATGTCAAACGGCAAAATGTTCCTTTTATTTTAAATGGACACTTGTAATTTCAAATCATGTTCTCCACTGTTGAGAACTGTAGGATGCCGGCGACACATGTATGTGGTTTGTCATTGGTTTGCTCAAATAAGAAATCCTTTCCCCCAAAAAATTCAATATCCCTTCCAGAAGGTGCTCCTTAGGTCATGTAGTGATTTATGCATCAGAAACATTTTTCCTGGGAGCCAGAGCTTACAACCACACTACTGATTACTGCACAAATGTATTATTATTACATTTTGTTAAATGATTGTTCTATTAAATGGTCCTAATTCAAGTCCTCGCATTTTAAGACGGAAAATGTTCAGATGAGTAAACCATTTAAATCGTCTCTAACTATAGTATCTCATGATGTCCTCTGTCTGTGTAACACCAGAATCTGAGTGGATCAGCACAGGTCTCTACCTCTCTCCCGGTATGAAGACCTATGTGGCCGCACCGCCAGAGCTGGTGAACCAAAAATGGAAGGTATTATCCCGAAAGCTAAAGTTCCACCTTCAGCAAGTTCAGACCCTTTCACTTATTTATTGAATCGACTGCTTGTAATGTGATCCAAAATTTGCCCGAGACATCCATTGCCACTTTTTCCTTCTATACATTATTTGTTAACCAATGGAGCAAATATATGTAAACCATTACTTTGGATATCCCACATCCAACGGTCACATCGACTCACTCACAAAGCAGTGCTTTGCTCGTTTCTTTTCATCCACAGATTCAGATCGGCTGCCAGACAGACAAACTGAAAGGGGACGTGCTAAAGAGAGCGCCGGATGTTTGCCAACGATTTCCCATCAACTCAAGCATGACACAGGTGTCCAACCTGTGGGGGGGACTCATTTATTTGGTAGCTCCGAAAAATGCCAAAGTAAAGGGGGCGGAGGTCACCGTCCAAGTCGCTGTACCTGCTCCGTACTATAAATCTGGTAAGACCAATCTCTGATTTAGATTTGTTGTGTGAAAAGAAGCCCTGATCCAACAGGTCTTCAATGTTAGAGATAATTCTGTGTGTGTTAGTGCTCCCAGATGCCGATCCTGAGGAGAAATGTGCAGCTTCTCTCATCTGAATCCACCGTCCATCTGTTTTTTCAGGTGAGACCACAGCAGAGCAGTGGGAGCTGCTGCGCACGGCTCCCTCGCCCTGGGCGGAGCTGGAGTTTGAGAACATCATCTTCACTATGTCGTCAAAGGCTGTTCGCAAGCTGGAGCGGCCCGATAAGTTGGCGGCGATCTGGGATGAGATCATGAGGGCCATCGCTGCACTGGCTGCCAGGCCGGCCAAATTTCACCGCAAGGAGCGCTTTGTGTCAGAGGTGCAGATT
Organism: Salarias fasciatus; assembly: GCF_902148845.1. Taxonomy (NCBI): domain Eukaryota; kingdom Metazoa; phylum Chordata; class Actinopteri; order Blenniiformes; family Blenniidae; genus Salarias; species Salarias fasciatus. The sequence continues at coordinate 23,925,519 of NC_043758.1, forward strand.
TCTCACGGTGAGTTTGTTTGTCAGTGTCAGAACTACACGAAGTCAGCAGACCATCCACAATGGAGATCCGTTTGTTTTGTGTTAAAAGCAATAACATGCAAAGAATAAAATGTAAGGGTTAAAATGGCAATACAGTTTACATAAGAAGAAATTTAAAACATTCTTAAAGGGGTGCTGGATCCCATGATGAAGCTCTCAGAGAGCCTGTCTAATGGAGTCTAGTTACAAAAACGGAATGGCAGGCTTTTAGGGACATTTAGTAACAGAAAGGGGTGAAAGTTGGAGCAAATAAGTGAACAATCAGCAACACAACGATGATGGAAGGTGGACGGTGGTGTTTCATTTTGTCAGTACTCTCACAGTAAGTAGAGCCCTGGATGGATTTCGGGCTTGAGGGCCTTTCTGTGTGGATTTTGCATGTTCCCCCTGTGCATGACTGGCTCTTGAGTTTGTGTGTGTGTTCACAGAGAAAACACACACATAGGCTAATGGCACTGCTTCCTCAATGGTCTTTCAAATTATGAGCTTTTGTGCCATCTGCTGTTCAGTCCTGGGCTGCCAGTGGTGTGCTATGTCCTTGACTCACACTGAAACAGGGACAGATCAACAACAGCAGTTACTTTCATTATCGTTAATGTCGTAATTTTCCATTTTTCCATCTTTCAACGTCTTCACAGGCCAGATTGAAGTCTCTTGTGGGTCAGTTGTGGCCCATAGTCCACATGTTTGACACCTCTTTTCTTGACAATCAAGATTGTAGAAAACAACCAGAAAGCATTAAACTTACTAATATAGCATATTTCAAATATTCACATTGCCTCCACATTTTGAATTGTTTATGCAGCTGGTACATTTTGGAGTTCTGTTTTCATGTTTTGATTTTCCTTTTTATACATATTAGTTGTATTTGTTGTATCCTGCCAATGTAACACAGGAATCATACTTCAGTTAGTTGTTTCTGTTTTCTTCTTCAGGCTACATGCATGCAGGCTATCCTATCATGGCGCACAGCGACATAGCAAAACATCTGGTCGATGTGAAGGTCATTAAGGAAAAAGGCATGTGGGGTGTCATTCATGAACTTGGACACAACCAACAGCAAGGCTGCTGGGAATTCCCGCCACACACTACAGAGGCCACATGCAACCTGTGGTCAGTGTACGTGAACGAGGAGTTGCTGGGAAATCCCAGGCACAAGGTTAGTCAACTTAAACATCTGCATGAGCTTGAAAAGTCACTGTGTTGTTCAGGACACTTTTCAACATGAACGTCTGCAACTGAAGAAAGTGTTGAATACTGCAACAAACACTTGAAGTGAACACCGCTTTTAAACATCTTTGTTATGAGTGTTGCTGGTGAATCCAGTGGAAGTTTACTTTTGTAAATATTGCAATACTGTTCGACTAAAAAGGAACAATACAATCAATTTGAATTCATCTAGCCTTTCATCCTTATACGCCTTCATCCAACTTAGCAACACATTAAATCAATCCATTGTGAAGACAGGGAGACAGAAAGGCAGTCACACACCAGTTTCTCTCCAATGTGAGGGAAAACCAGACGAACTCACTCACACACTGGAAAAACATGTAAACTCTGCTCAGACAGGCCTGTCCGGACATGAAAATTGCACAATCCTGCAGTGGAGAGAATGTGTATGACACCATGATGGCATTTAAAACCTCTGTGTTTCCCGTAGGCTCACACTGCCGTTTCCAAAGAAAAGCGACGCAAGCGAGCAGCGGACTACGTGAAGGCAGGCCGGAATCTGGGCAAATGGAGCATGTGGACGGCCCTGGAGACTTACCTGCAGGTGAAAGAAATATGATACTCATCAAACTGCAATAAAAATGTCCCAAATCCAAAAAATTGGTCATTTCTCTTAAAAATCTATCACTTAAGTTGATCCCGTAAAGACATAACAAAAGAATCAACAAATCAACAATACTTTTGTCTTGTTCCATGTAGCTCCAGGATGAGTTTGGCTGGGACCCCTATAAAAAGGTGTTTGCTGCTTACCAAAAGATGACGAACATTCCAAAGGATAAGAACGCGAAAATGAACCTGTATGCTGAGACCTTTTCCAAGACTGTGGGGATGAACCTGTGTGGATTCTTCAAGGCCTGGGGCTGGCCCATCAAGGCAGAAACTGAGCAGAAGCTGTCTGACCTGCCGCCCTGGAACGACCACCCCATGGCCCAGTTCGACTGAACTCTATCAGTTTTTAGGCCAGACAAATTCAGCTTCAAGTCCTGTTTTTTGTTGTTCAGATTTCCTCGCAGTTGTTGTACAGAAACTACATTTGTGTTGATTCCAAAAGATTGCATTTAGGAGCTCTGTTGAAGTTGTTTTGTTGGGGTTTAGGGGATGCAGGTGGGCATTTATACGAACTTTACAAAACCAAAAAAGGAATGAGTTTGTTAGATACCCCCAAATTTGAAAGATTTGTTTTGCATTTTTGCTGTAGAAACAACAGGTTTAACGGGATGCTGAGCAGGAAACAAACCATTCAAGGGGCATTAACATTTTCTAATCTGTGCAAGTTCCAGACTAACATCAGTAGTTCCTTCTTTAAAGGCGTTATTCACCTTACAAGTTAAAGTAAAAAATAGTTACACAGTTACTTTGGGGAGTAACTTTTTGGGTCTTTCAAGCAACTTACTTTGTTAATGAGCAGATAGATTTTACTGGGAGAAATTAGATTAGTCGTCAGCACAGTGGGAGTCAAACTCAGGGCAGCCACACCCGGGGTCGAGACTTAACCGAAAGCACTACCAATGGGGGAACATAGCAACTAATACCAGTGGAAGGCTTTAACTGCTATGCTTTTTCTTTTCTGCACTGCAAAAGGTGTCATATCTCTTCTGTATATCAACGAGTTCATTATGTTCAAGTCAACAGCAGAGCTTAACGTATGAATGAAACAGATTAAAAAAAGCTTTCAAAAGCTCAATTTCAATGTGATGTTTATTTTTTGAGTATGAATTAAATCAAATGACAACTCACTCTCCATATCACTTCATAAATACTGGTTTGCCGTGGTGAATTAAGATGCTGTGCATTAGAGTCACATGAACATAAATGTTGTAATTGTACCAGGATGTAGAACTACAGAAGTAACGTCTTGGGTAAATAACCACAGAACATAAATGAGTTCACTGTAACATTTTGGTGACCAATGATTTAATTCAAACAATACAGTAACAGATAGAGTAAAATAAAAAAAAATTACAGGTTGTGTGAATTTGCTGGACTCCCTCTTTTCAGTGGATCACTGCAAAGTCAGACCAAAGAAGCGGTACCTGCTTCTGTTCCCCTGGTCTGACAAGATGATTGTGACTGCCTGGGTGTCGTCCAGAACAGATTGTTCTGACAGAAGTGTGACAAGATGTAGAAGCCCATAACGTAATAATGACCCGTAATGTGATAAATTTGGCCTTTTTAAAATGTAATAGGCTCATAACGTAATAACTGACCAATAACGTAATTAAAGTCCTAAACCTATATAATATAGGTAATATATTCTCTCACAGTTCTTTGGAAAGGAGGAAGTACCTGTGTGTTTCTACTTCAGTTCTTTCTCCAGTAATCATTAAAGGAGGTGTCCTGTGCATGTTTCAAGTGATTGGAGGATTTGGACAACTTCTCTGGCGCTCTTCATTCTTTTTATTTGTACACACTTTCTGCAATGTATGACTTGTATGGTGTGTGAGGCTTCTACACAAGACAAGAAGTCCAAATCCTCACAGCACAATATAGGCCTCTATATTTCCAAAGAATTGTGAGAGAATATCAGCTGCATTTCCTGAAGGGAACTACATGCATGCAAGAAGATTCATCTTCTCCAATAGCTGTTACTTACACTAAAAAAGAAAAGAAAAAAAAACTGTGGCGACAACAGGTTTTAACCAATTCAAGAATGCAAAATTCAAAGCTATTGTGTGAAATGGAGAACTGACTAAAGTGTCTGTGGCTTGCAGAGCACAGCAGATAGTTCTGAAAACTAGAAGTGTGTGTGTATGTATTTTCCTAATATGGATATGTTTTTGCAGTTTGCAGCTGCAGTGAGTGATAAGCCCTAACGCCGCTTCCCTTTCTTATCAGACGCCTTGCGGAAAGTTTCCAGTGTGTGGATGAATGTGTGTATGTGTCTAATATCAACTCCTGCTTTTTATTGCTCAAATTTCCTCACAATTGTTGTACAAAAACTACATTTGTGTTGATTCCAAAAATTGCATTCAGAAGCTCTGTTGAAATTGTTTTGTTGGGGTTTAGGGGATGCAGGTGGGCATTTATATGAACTTTACAAAACCAAAAAAGCAATGTGTTTGTTAGATACCCCCAAATTTGAAAGATTTGTTTTGCATTTTTGCTGCAGAAACAACAGGTTTAACGGGATGCTGAGCAGGAAACAAACCATTCAAGGGGCATTAACATTTTCTAATCTGTGCAAGTTCCAGACTAACATCAGTAGTTCCTTCTTTAAAGGCGTTATTCACCTTACAAGTTAAAGTAAAAAATAGTTACACAGTTACTTTGGGGAGTAACTTTTTGGGTCTTTCAAGCAACTTACTTTGTTAATGAGCAGATAGATTTTACTGGGAGAAATTAGATTAGTCGTCAGCACAGTGGGAGTCAAACTCAGGGCAGCCACACCCGGGGTCGAGACTTAACCGAAAGCACTACCAATGGGGGAACATAGCAACTAATGCCAGTGGAAGGCTTTAACTGCTATGCTTTTTCTTTTCTGCACTGCAAAAGGTGTCATATCTCTTCTGTATATCAACGAGTTCATTATGTTCAAGTCAACAGCAGAGCTTAACGTATGAATGAAACAGATTAAAAAAAGCTTTCAAAAGCTCAATTTCAATGTGATGTTTATTTTTTGAGTATGAATTAAATCAAATGACAACTCACTCTCCATATCACTTCATAAATACTGGTTTGCCGTGGTGAATTAAGATGCTGTGCATTAGAGTCACATGAACATAAATGTTGTAATTGTACCAGGATGTAGAACTACAGAAGTAACGTCTTGGGTAAATAACCACAGAACATAAATGAGTTCACTGTAACATTTTGGTGACCAGTGATTTAATTCCAACAATACAGTAACAGATAGAGTAAAATAAAAAAAATTACAGGTTGTGTGAATTTGCTGGACTCCCTCTTTTCAGTGGATCACTGCAAAGTCAGACCAAAGAAGCGGTACCTGCTTCTGTTCCCCTGGTCTGACAAGATGATTGTGACTGCCTGGGTGTCGTCCAGAACAGATTGTTCTGGCAGAAGTGTGACAAGATGTAGAAGCCCATAACGTAATAATGACCCGTAATGTGATAAATTTGGCCTTTTTAAAATGTAATAGGCCCATAACGTAATAACTGACCAATAACATAATTAAAGTCCTAAACCTATATAACGTAATAACTTTAGACCAATAACGCAATAACTTATTACGTTATTGGCCGGTTATTACGTTATAGGTTCAGGACGTAAGTGTAAGTAACAGCTATTGGAGAAGATGAATCTTCTTGCATGAATGTAGTTCCCTTCAGGAAATGCAGCCAATATTCTCTCACAGTTCTTTGGAAAGGAGGAAGTACCTGTGTGTTCCTACTTCAGTTCTTTCTCCAGTAATCATTAAAGGAGGTGTCCTGTTTGCATGTTTCAAGTGATTGGAGGATTTGGACAACTTCTCTGGCGCTCCTCATTCTTTCTATTTGTACACACTTTCTGCAATGTATGACTTGTATGATGTGTGAGGCTTCTATACAAGACAAGAAGTTCAAGTCCTCACAGCACAATATAGGCCTCTATATTTCCAAAGAATTGTGAGAGAATATCAGCTGCATTTCCTGAAGGGAACTACATGCATGCAAGAAGATTCATCTTCTCCAATAGCTGTTACTTACACTAAAAAAGAAAAGAAAAAAAAACTGTGGCGACAACAGGTTTTAACCAATTCAAGAATGCAAAATTAAAAGCTATTGTGTGAAATGGAGAACTGACTAAAGTGTCTGTGGTAGGGATGTGCGATACCACTTTTTTTCAGACCGATACCAAGTACGAGTACTTCATCTTCAGTACTCACCGATACCGATACTTGCATACCGATACTTTATATACATAAAATGTAAAATAATGCAATGAGATTATTTTTGAAAATGAATTTTATTTCCAATAAAAAGGCAGCCCAGCCACTACGTTTAAGTCCAAAATAATAGTCTGAAAAATAAAACAAGCAACTCTGAGTTTGCACTTATTTAAATGAAATTAAGTGCAAGATAAAACAATTTCTCTGAGTTTACACTTTACATAAACTAAGGTTTTTAAATGTACTAATTTTAATGATTTTTTTATGAACTAAAGTCAAAGATAGAAAAACCCCTGAGTTTAAAGAGTTGCTCGTGTTATTTGTGCTGCTCTCGGATCTCTGCTCTTCAGTTTCTCGGTCTTCTGCAGAGTTTGCCGTCGAGTTGCTGCCGGAGTTTTCTTTTTTCCAGCACAACAGCGTCAGACTCTCGTCCACAAGCTTCGCCCTGAGGTGTTTAAACAAATTACTAGTGGTAAATGAACAACATCGCGCACCTCCTTTAGCAATTTTAGCATTGCAGAGTTAGCATTCTGCAAAGCTCGGCTCGTTTTCACTTATATAAAAGAATTTCCACACCGGCGGAGTTTTGGTGAGACGAGCAGCCGTTCTGGATTCATCCTGTCGTCTCTGCTCTGGATGAGACTCATGGAGAAGTCAGCCCGCTGCAGTGTAGCCCTGCGCCTGTCAGCGCTCCAGAGAGGAGCTTCTTCCTCTTTCATGTTTGTCGGCAGCTTGCATCCCATCTGGTTGCACTACCGCCAACTGCTGGTGAGGAGGGCTTACTACGCGTGGGGTTTTCTTGCCGTGAGTATCGGCGGCTGGCATCGGTAGCCTTCACGAGTACCCGATACCTTGAAATAAGGCCAGTATCGGCCCGATACCGATACCTGGTATCGGTACTCGCACATCCCTAGTCTGTGGCTTGCAGAGCACAGCAGATAGTTCTGAAAACTAGAAGTGTGTGTGTATGTATTTCCCTAATATCGATATGTTTTTGCAGTTTGCAGGTGCAGAGAGTGATAAGCCCTAACGCCGCTTCCCTTTCTTATCAGACACCTTGCGAACAGTTTCCAGTGTGTTGATGAATTTGTGTATGTGTCTAATATTTTACATGAATTAAGCTCAAACTGCATAATAGAGCCTTTCTTTTTCTTTTGGGCATGAAGAAAGTGATAACAATAACGTATTAGCTTTGGGTCTCTTCAGATGAGTGGGTGGTGCAGTTACACTGGAATGTGCTGGTTCACACTTCCACTGTGTTGTCTGCTCACCCCAACAACAAGCCTATAGTTGTTTCGGTTTCTCCACTAAGCTCACTTACTGCTCTCAGGGGTTTAGGAAGGAAAACTGTAATTTCTGTGGAAGTAACCACTACCTGAAAGCTACTCATAACATTCCCCGTTTCAAGATCTGCAGCAGATTGATCTTCAAATGGCTCCTTTGTTAATCCTACACTTGCAGAGTGAGGGATACTCTACTGACATGATGAAGCTCTGGTGTGTAGAGCAAGGCCCCAGTCTTTCTACATAACCACAGCACAGCAGTTTCAAGTTAATACACTATTTCTTTACGTGGTGTGAAAAATGGCATCGAAAAAGGAACTGTAAGCAGAAAAATTTATCTTTATGTTGTGTTGTGGCGGTCGCACAAGGAGGAGACGGACGAGAGAGTTGAGCTGGGTGTCGTTTATTAGCAGCACACAGGACACAGCAGCCATTCCAGGAAGCAACATCATGACAGCTCATTCCTGCCCTTTTAACCTCACCCACAGTAAGCCAAACCTCCTCAGGTGACTAAACCCCGCCCCCTTCTAATGTGAGGGAACACCCTCTCCCAGCAGACACCACAGTGTAATATTTTTAAACTTTTCACCAATTTCCTGTTTCTTGAGAAGTTTGCAGAATCATAGTCAGATGGAAGGCGGGTTGGTAATGTAGTAACCAAAATACAAGAAGCTGTGGTTTATTTTCTTGAGAAGTTGCTGTCAGATATCTGCCAACAACTTATTGTGACGTTCATGACAGGCGAAGCGCTGACAATTCAGGAGTCAGACTGAGGATAGGTGGATGGCCAAAGAATAATCAATGATCCAAAATTTCTCTTGATTCACAGAAACAGTTTTGTGCATGTTCTTTGTTATTAGAATTCCACCAAGGCCATTAATCATACCAATTAATTCATACAATTAAAAATGTCTGCATCAGAAAAAAACATTAAACGTGTTTTCAGTGTAAAATAAAACACCTACACATTTTTATCAGACACTGCAGGCAGCTTCAAAGAACGGAGGAGCACAGCTCGGGCCAGTCTCCAAACCTTCTCACTCTTCTTCATGAAAGCTTGGATGGAAGGTACCGCCAACTCCTGCTCCTGGGACGGGAACGGGATGGTTGCTACCCCAAGGAACACTGAAAGAGAGACAGACCAGAAGATGAATTCACAAGGGTGCAGTGAGCATGCTCAACCCAGGGTAGTTGAGTGCTCCAAGCTGTGGGATTCTCTGAGGTGACGCATCTCAGGAGGGCCTCCATCTCCTGATTTGCCCGCTCCGTCTACCCATTAGAGTGAGGATGGAAGCCAGAGGACAGGCTAACAGTAGCCCCCAGAGCAGTGCAGAAGGATTTCCAAACCTCAGAAGTGAACTGAAGACCGCGATCCAAAACAATGTCAGTGGGAATACAATGGATGCGGACAACCTTTGTCACCAACAAGTCAGCGGTTTCCTTGGCAGAGGGAAGCTTGGTCAAGGCAATGGAATGTGCAGCTTTACAAAAGCGGTCCACAACCGTCAATATGGTGGTTTTACCGTTGGAATGGCGCGGCCCAGTGACGAAATCCACCGCTATGTGGGACCACGGACCACTGGGAATGGGTAAAGGTTGGAGGAAACCGGAGCTGGGCTGATTAGTGGTCTTATTGCGGGCTCAGATGGTGCAGGCTTCGACAAATTCATGGGTGTCCTTATCCATGGTGGGCCACCAAAACCTCTGACGGAGAACACCAAATGTTCGGGAGACACCAGAGTAGCCGAAAACCGGCGAGGTCAGCAGTGCTGGCAGTTGTCGAGGTGGAGGGATTCCAAGGGGATTCTCCAGAGGCTTGGAGTGTCTGAATCAGCCAGGCGAGCGAGCGGCAGATGAGGAGATGATGGATGTGATCCAGAAGAGAGAGTACAACGGTCCGGAATCAGAAGATGGTCACAACAAGGTTATGTAGCGTGGGTGAACAGGTGGAACGAATCACATCACTCTCCGTACAGCTGACAGCAACAAGTTGATTAGCGCTGCACTAGCACCGCAAACACCAACGCACGCCCACCTGCAAACAGAGAAGGGAGGAGGAGACGGAGCGCAGCGCAATAATGCTCCTACATTTCTACAATTTCATTTAGCGGACACTTATGTCCAAAGTGACGTACAACACAAGGAAGAGATCAGACATAAGGCGAAACCTTCATTTAGTGCAAAAAGTGCTTCAAGTGCGATTGGTCAAAGGTGTTGCCATCAAGCTGCAGAAGAAGTGTCAGCCACCCCCCTCCTATGTCATGGCTGAAGAGGCAGGCATGACAAATACAGTATTTCTCTCTGCGATGTGAAAAATGGCATCAAAAAAGGAACAGCAAGTATAAAAATTAATCACTGTGCTGTGTAATATTTTCCAGTGTGAAACCAATTTCCTGTTTCTTAACAAGTTTGCAGAATCATAGTCAGACGGAAGGCGGGTTGGGCATGTGAGAACCAAAATACTGGAAGCCGAGGTTCATTTTCTTGAGAAGTTGCAGTCAGATATCTACCAATGACTTATTGTGATGTTCATGACAGGCGAAGCGCTGACAATTTAGGAGCCAGACTCAGGATAGATGGATGGCCAAAGAATAATCAATAATCCAAAATTTGTCTTGATTCAGACAAACAGCTTTGTGCACATTCTTTGTTACTGTAATTTCACCAAGGCCATTGATCATACCAATTAATTCTTATAATTAAAAATGTCTGTCAGAAAAAAACCAAGCGCCAACCTCCACTGGTAAAATGTAACGATAATGTGGAAGTACAGAAAAGCTGTAATACTTGGGAAATTCCAGCCAAGGATAATGATGTTGGTTTCAAAAAGAGCCCAAGTCTCATTGGAACCCTTCAAAAATGCTGATTTTTAGAGTGCAAATAAACAAATAAAGCTCCTGGTTTCTGAACATGTTTTGGTCTGTAGCACTAGTTTCTATTGACCATGTCGTCTTGACCAGACACTGATTTTCACATAAATCATCTGTTGATTTTATTTTATGAGTTAAGATTTTGCCTAAATCGCCCTATCACTGCGCCTCCTCTGTCCACGCGGTCACGTGACGGGCTGGACCAATCACATTTACATCCGGTTTCAAATATTCAATATGGAAACGTCCTGTTCAAATCAACACATGGGATTTCAGAACACCATGGTTGACGTCATGTAAGTTTTGTCCATTTTTATAAACTGTCTATGGAAAAAACATTAAACATGTTTCAGCATAGAAAAAACACACACACAAAATTTCTTATCACACAGTGTATGGACAGTTTCCAGTTTGTTAAAGCTAGGGTAGACGATGTTGTCCAAAAGCACTTTTAGTCATACTGAGTGAAATGCTCCTTGCCCTCTGGGAGAAGTCAATACATTATGAAGACGGAAAAGGGTGCGGAAAAAATCTGACAACTGTAGCGGCCAAAGGACAGTAAAAACTCTGACCAATCGGAAGGCGCGGACCGCTCTTCAGGAACCAATCAAATCCCTTCACCGTTCTACCAGCCCCCTGCGTGTACATTTCAATGGCGTGCACTGGCCCTGGTTCAGTGCGCGCGCGCATTGCCAAGGCGCTTTCGCCACTCGCGGCTCGCGAACGAAGCTGCGCTCCTATGTGCGTTGTGTGCGGGCAGTCAGAAAGGTTAATAACATTGGAGGCGATCACAAACTCTGTGCGAGTGGTGCTCCCGCGGCACTTCCGCATCCAGTGCGTTCGCTCCCAACGGGAGCTCCTCCAATGGGGTGGGAGCTGAGCGGAGCCTTGGGAGATGCTACATTCGTGCTACATGCTAGTTTTCCAAGATCGTCGACCCGAGCTTTAACGAATGTGTGAATATGTGTAAAGTTTTACATACTTGAAACTCAAACTGCACAATAGAGAGCCTTTGTTTTTTTTGTTTTTTTTTTGGCCATGAAGAAACTGAAAATGTATTAGCTTTGGGTCTCTTCAGACGAGTGGGTGGTGCAGTTACACTGGAATGTGCTGGTTCACGCTTCAACTTGTCAAACTTGTTCTGAACTGGACCTGAAGCTGTTTCACACTGGACAGTCAGACTCTGCCAGTGGTGAGGAGGGCAGAAAGAGGAAGGAGCTGTGTTGCAATAATGTCCAGCAGCTTCAACTATCATCACTCTCAACATTGATCTGGTGTAAATGTCATCTTCATGACACACATTTATCAGTAGCTGAGTTTGTTGGACTCCAAGATGTCAAGATCTTATCTCTGTGAAAAGAGGCTCAACACATGAGACACACCCAGCAGAGAATCAAGGTATCACCCTCTTTATAAATGAAGAGGGCCTGGTTTTCAAGAAGGGAGGAGTGTTGATGAGCACAGCAGTTTTATAAGATTTACAGATGAATGGATAAACCTCACACCATACATCAGTGGTGGTCGAACAGGGTTTTTGTTTTTTCATTGACATTACTAGTTACCTGTTATATAATGTAAGCAATTTTTTACAATCATAAAGTTAGAATTTCAGTTACTGTCATGTCTTTGGATCAAATACATTGATAAATTTACAAGCTTTATTGATTTAGTTAAAAGTTTTAAGAATGTTTTTTGTTAGTGCATAAGTGTACCAGAATTTGTGTTATGTGTTAAGTAGCTATGGTAAAAGTGTACAGAGTGAGACATCTTCATCATACAGGATCGCGTTTGTGTTTCTGCTGCAGAGTGAGTGCTCCTCTATATAGACAATCGGCTGAAATCGAAGCAGGAAAGTTCTCATTTTAAAGTTAATCTAATGCGCTTGTATCTTGGGAAAGCGATCGTCTTTGTAAGTATTTATGTGTGTAAGGTCTTATATAATCCCATGATGTTCCCATGATTCTTTTTCTGTTTGTATAAAATTGTAGTTCTGTGCCGTTAGTTTTGGCAGTTACTGCTGTATGATGTGTAGCTACCTAGGTATGGGTTATTAATTGTATTTCACTTTCTGTTTTATGTTTCAGTTACCACATGTTTATACACCTGCGTGTGTACATTTTTACATGAAGCTTCATAAAGCAAGAAAAGCAAGCCTTGTGTACGAAGCCTTCATTATTGGTTCGCTGGCTGTCTAGCAACATAGAGACAGTTACAATAACTTCAAGCTGCAGATTCATTAGTTTTGTTGCAAGTGTTGTTGGAAAGCTGCGCTTTCACTTTCTCTTTCTACACTGCTCAATAAACAATCATGTAATAATTTAACACGAGTATTATCACAGGCTGCTATTGCTTAGGAAATTATCCTATAAAAGAGACGTGTATTTTTTACTTCAGCTCCAGTGCACTTCCTGTTGGTATTTTCCATCCCATGGAGGATGAAGGCGTGACCCTTACTTCTGTCCTCACACACACACCCCATTCTGTTTCCATCCAGGAGATATAAATACAGGGTTCTAGTCCTTTTCTCTCATTGCAGTTCTCTTGCAACTGAAGAGTTACCAGCTGAGGCAAAAGCAGTTTGGTGCTTTGTGGATCAGTGTCTAACATGGACCTGTGATCATTCCCGACTTTCACCAGCCCAGAAGTAAGGTATGTTAAAGTCCAATAGCAAACATTGTCATTTATTTTGTCTGTTTCATGCATTTTGAATGTATTGCTGTGTCACATAAACCGCAGCAACCACTTAACCATAGTGGGGATAAATATTTGGTTTATTTCAGTGATGTGACTTTTTTTTTTTAATCTCTAAATTACAACAGTGACAATTTATCTGGGAGAATGCATCTGCTTTCTTATTTTGCAGAATAGTGCATTGAAAAGGATATCTCTTATTAATGACCTTTGTTTATTGCCTTTTTTTAAATGGTCTTATTGTCTGGCGGAGCTAACTGTGTGCGCACCTTGAAAGAAGAAAAACACAAGCTTAGTTTCCACTATTCATGTTTCAGAGTGGTTCAAAAGTTTGGATCGTCACAACTCTCTTTTAAATATCAAAATCAGATAAAACCCCTGAAAGCTTACCGACAGTCCTGGCTTCACGGAGCGACTCTCCTCCATCCCCACATTCATCTGCTGTTAACCCTACTCCAGGAAACAAGTTTGGACTTGAGTCAAATTTACACTGCTTATCTCCTCCTGTTTCCTCCAAAATTTTCCTAAAGTCTGAACTAACATGTCTGTTCACGGCGATGAGGCAGACCTGACACTAAATTCCAGCACACTAATTACCCTTTTCCCCCGTGTCATTAAACAGGCATTTGACCTTTTTCTCACTGGTTTCTGGATATGGTGCTATTTATACTGAAACTAAAACTCTAAACATAATTTAATTCATTGATATCAAATTCAGTAAATCTGTAGGTTAGCTTGGATTAATGTGGAACTGGAGCATCAACAAGAGGATGAAAGGGGGACAGATAATGCTGCCTGGGGAGACTGAACCCAGACCCGACTTTTGGAAACCCAGTTTACCTGGATTCCATGCATGACATGCATTCCAGAAAAGCGTACTATGAAGCCCAGTAGAAAAAATACTTCATTATGATTTGTCTTAAAAATTCATGTCTGTCTTTGACCTGCGATGGATTAGCAGCTTAACACTAAACTACCTCTCCTCAACAAGCAGGTCTGTGGTGTCACAACAGAACTATGCACACTAAGAAAGGAAGGATCCTCACCACAGCTGTCTGCTCTCCCACAGAGATGAAGAAACCCAATGATTAGACACAGACATAAACATATCCCAGCAAACCAACAACACACTGAATCAGGAAAGTTGATAAATTTTCATACAAAATACAAACAACACTCAGACTCATGTCACAAATCATGTTTGGGACCAAGATGCTTGAAACTCAGGGGAGGAGCTCCACTCCTGGCTTCTTGCTTCTAGACTGGAGCCTGTATCAGATGAATGGTCAGAGGGGAGTATATGTTAAGCTTCATATGACTCTGTCAATCCTGCGATTGCAGAGTGCGGGATACTCTGACGTGATGTGGCTCAGGTGTGCAGAGCAATGCTCCAATCTTTCTACATAAGGAGGTGCCACAGCACAGCATTTTCAGGTTAATACAGTATTTTTTGTCTGGTGTGAACAATGGCATCGAAAAAGGAACTACAAGTAAATAATTACTGTGCTGTGTAATATTTTTCAGATTTATCACCAATTTCCTGTTTCTTGAGAAGTTTGCAGAATCATAGTCAGATGGAAGGCGGTTTGGGAATGTAAGACTTGAAAAAAAGGAAGCTGTGGTTCGTGTTCTAGAGAAGTTGCTGTCAGATACCAACGACTTATTGTAAGGTTCATGACAGGCGAAGCGCTGACAATGTAGGAGTCAGACGGAGGATAGACAGATGGCCAAAGAATCATCAATAATCCTACATTTGTCTTGATCCAGAGAAACAGCTTTGTGCGCATTCTTTATTTGTTATTGTAATTCCACCAAGACCATTGATCATACCAATTAATTCATACATTTAAAAAATGTTTGTGTCATAAAAAACATTAAATGTGTTTTTAGCGTGAAATAAAAAACACACGCACACACACACACGCACACACCAAGAAGGTATTTTAAGAGGAAATATATATACGAATTCCAAGTGTTTGGTTTTAAAGAAATGACTGTAATCTGAGAAATTTTTGCAAGTATTTAAAGGTGCTGTAGGCAGGATTCCCGCATCTCCGTCATCTTGCTTAGGGTTACCTAAGTAAGATGGCGATTTGACCCATCTAAGATGGCGATTTGAAACCCAGCACAGCCAATCCTGTCCTGTTCACGCCCTTACGCAAGTTAAGCCCCTCCCACAAGAACGTGCGACGAATGCCCCTCGACCAATCACAGTTAGAGCCTCAGGGGCTCTTCTGATTGGTCAAAGATACCTGGAGCTGTCGAGATTCCTTTTCAGTTCAGAACAGAGACAGATGGAAACGCTGCGCCCTCGCGGTAGTGCAATTATGCTGCACTACTAAAGGATTATCAATGGATACTCTAACATTTAATCCAAAGAAAACATAGAAAAATTAGCATTGACTAGCAAAATCCTGCCTACAGCACCTTTAAAGGTGCATTGAGGAGTTTGCACGTTTTATACGAAACAGCGCCCCCTGCAGGCCTTGGGTGTAATGCAGCTTAGTGAAAAACTTGTGCCTGTGGCTCCTGTGCATGGAAGAGGGGAACTCCTTCCTCGCTCGTTTAGAAGCGCTCAAGTAAAATGTAAGTTTCTTTTACCTGGTGGAGTCTGTGCTGGAGCTGTGGCAGTGCTAGAAGCCAGTCTTTTCTTACTTTCTGGAAGATCCTGCTCAGTTATTGCTCACTAAGCATCTGGCGGAGTAATGGCAGACAAAGAGAAACCTATCCAGCCGGAGCGCGCATTACGTCATTCCTTTCAAATTCTCCCCAAAAAAATGCTGGTGCCGGACCGGCACTGCAACTTTCAAGTGACAATTTAGCACTGTTAGAGGTACTTGTAATGAATATGTCAGGGCACATTGTACACATCATTAAAAATGTGTAACATATTTAAGGTGGAAAATAAGTATTTTTAAGGTTGTAAAACTTTTACGTTTTCACCTTTCACCTTTAAGTAAGGCAATTTTTAAAAATTACTTGTATCATAATTTTCACCGCCCCTGGGAACACATTGCATTGACATGGGACATTTCACTGTCATGAATGAATGAATGACAATGGAATAATATGACCCAGGGCCAATAAAACCCCTCAGATTTCTCTTTAATTTCTTGTTCTTGCATGTTTCTTATTTCAACTTCAAATGAACTCTCGGAAAGGTGATCTCTCTTGGTAATGGAAACAAAAAGAGTTATGCTGTTTATATCCAGACTAGTTGCAGTTTTGAATTCAAAGATTGTAGGAATGATGTGATGGAATCTTAAAAAAATAATCTCTTTCTTTTAACAGATCTTTATACAAGTGCAGCTGACTTGATATTGAGCAAGAATGAATTCCAGCATGTGCCAAGAGTCCTTCCAAAAAGAGGCCTACCTCTCTCTGATGAAAGGCCTGAGAGAGTTCGACCTGCAGATGAACTCTGTTCCCAGCGAGCTTGTGCTGTCTGGAGACGACACTTTTCCCCTCTTAATGAACGGGCAAGGCCAGGTCCTGATGGCAGCCTCGCTTTATGGCCGTGGAAGGATCGTGGTTTTAGCTCATGAAACCTACACCTTCCCTGCTCTGGTAGAGAACGCCGTGACCTGGCTGAGAGGGGATCAGAACAACAGCAGCTCTGTGGGGGTGCACGCAAACATCAGCGGAGTTGCTGACAACCTCCGAAATTCTGGTTTCCAAGTCAACGTCGCCGATGCGTTCAGAGATGATCTGGGGGTTGGTGTGTATGTGACGGATGCCTACTGTGTGGATGCAGATGCAGATAGGCTGGTGGATTTTCTGAAAGCAGGAGGAGGAGTGCTGATAGCAGGGCAAGCATGGCACTGGGCCTCAGTCAACCCAAACAAGAACACATTTCTCCAGTTTCCAGGAAATAAAGTGTCAGGAGTGGCAGGGATCTACTTCACAACGCAGTATGGATCAAAAGAAAAACTGCCTGTTTACCCCCAAGTTCCATCATCCTGGAAAGCTCTCGGGTAAGAATATTTGTCTCTGAATGAATCTCTGAATTTACCACCGTGTGAACCCATCATGTTAACATTTCTCTCCTCTTCTTTCGCACAGTGTTGGTAAAGACTTCGAGGAAGACCTTGGGTTCCTACTGAACGGGACTTCACAGTTTGACCTTCGTTCGGATTCTGTAGCTTCTGACATTCTGACCCATGGGCCTCTGGCCTTCCCGATTGGAGTCACTGGGGAGGGCCAGACTTTCCTGGCAGGAGGCTACTATGGACGAGGACGGGTCATTGTGGTGACCCATGAATTGTTTCCATACATCGGGGTACAGCTCAAATTATGACTTATATATTTGTTTTTATTCCATGTATAAAACACAGCATATCATAATATGATATGACCTTTTGACGGTCAAAAATGGTTTGACTTGTTTTAGTTTAAAAAATAACACTACTTAAGCTGGTTTTGCTAAATCCATACTCGATTGTCTGTTTTAGCCATCAACTCATTTGTTATTTTTTTGTTTACAGAGCTTGGCTTCATTTTGGAACAAAGTCATTCAATGGCTGGCCCAAGGCCGGAACGGGGTGGTTGGTTTTGGGTCAGGACTCAGTCCCATCGATGGCGTGGAGCTACAATGCGAGAGAACAGCATTCAGGAGGGACCTGAATGTGTTCGTGTGTACGGCGTACAACGATGAACATGCAGAGGAAATCCAAGACTTTGTTGCACAGGGAGGAGGCCTGCTGATTGGTGGACACGCTTGGTACTGGGCATCAACTCACCCTGATCAGAACCCAATGACTGATTTTCCAGGTACAATGATAACTCTCAAAAATTGAAGAAAAAGTGCATTTCTGTTATGAAACCAAGTACAGCCAGAAAGAATCAACAGCATTGTTTTTTTTAAAGCATTTTGTTATCTTTTCACCTTATTCCAAATTGGATTTGCTTCAATTTGTTCCTCAAAATATTCCACACAATACCCGATGCTGACACTGTGGAAGTTTATTTGTTCATATGAATTTTGTTGATTTATTAAACATTTTGAAAGAAATTGAAAAAACCCTTTAGGAAAAAAAGCTTTAGCATGACAAAATGGGGAAAAGTGAAAAGCTGTTGACACTTTCCAGATGTATTGTAGCATGAGCATACCTGTGTGGAATGTTGTGCTGCAGTAAAAAAAAAAAAAAAGAAAAGGGTTGTTTAACAAAATAAAGAAGGAAAGGAAAAAAATAAAACAGCCATCAAAAGAAATTACTTACATGTACTTACAAGACAGGACAGGAATAGATTTATTGGAGGGGATGAGGAACATACAACCCACAGTGGAGAATCCATAATTAAAAGTAAAAAGTGAGTGGGTGACAAAAGGCATCAGAAACCCTCTGGAGATCAGTTTATCATGACTATACAAACTGAAAACATGAAATACACAGAGGAGCTTATGAGACCAGACTATGACTAAGAAAGAACAGGAGATGATGGGACAAAGTGAGACACACATATAAAGTTATGAGCCTGAACCATCGAACTCCAGACAACTACTCTCCAGTTGTGCAGGGAATTTAGAAGGGAATTTAGAAGGAATCTTGAGTTGCATGGAAAGTTGGCTACCGACCCATTTAACTGTGTGTGGGAGTGTTGAAAATATTTTTGAAAAATCTGATAAGATCAGTTTTTTTCAATAAAAATGAATGATTGCACTTTACTTGAAGCACCCCTGTATAACACATTATAAGTACATTATAGCACTGTATAACTATAGTTATAAACACTCATAAATGATCACAATGCTTTATAACATCAGGACCTAACCCTAATCCTATGCTGCATAGTGGGTTATAAAGCATTGTGATCATTTATGCGTCTTTATAACTACTTATAATGTGTTACACCGGGTGCTTCAAGTAAAGTGTTACCACATTAATGTTTTATAAACTATTATGTTACTGCTTGTAGTAACTATCAATCAGTCATTACTATGCATGTGACTAAAACGGAACACATCTATTTATTTTTGCAAAGAACAAGATGAGATCAAGCCACCTTTATGTTTCTTCTGTTTCAGGGAACAAGATCCTGAACAAAATGGGATTGAGTGTGTTAAAGGAAACAGTCGTGACTGGACTATTCGATGCTCCTGAGCCAAACCAGGCTTTGAGCAGCAATTTCAACTTCCGTCAACTCCTGAAGCGCTTTGTTGGTCATGTCATTGAGGGTGAAGAACTTACCGACCAAGAGCAGCGGTGGCTTTTAAAGCTGGGAAAACAGGCTGTCAACTACCTGAACTTGAAGGCTCATGATAGCTACGCCTACACACAAGTGCTGGCTTTCCTCACCGAGATCGTGAAGCGTGGCATGCCAGAGGTGAGCTTCATGAAATTCTATGAATTTAATTACTTGTATTGTAAATTATCTTCCACAATATTTGCTGGCAAAACACGATTGCAGCAAATACATAAATCAAATCCATATTTAGCTTTTCTTGGTGATATGTGAAAAAGTTGCCCATTGCTGTCATTTATTCATTCCTTAGGATTCATAAATTCATACTGTCAGTCGCTCTTTTAAATGGTCTGTTACTGTTTTTCATCAATTGATTTCAAGGTGAGTGAGGAGAACCCTCTGAGGAGTCCCAAAGACCTTCTCCTCCTTCACGTGGCAACAGAAGTGTTCAGAGTGTCTCGGGATCCTGATGCTCTCCTGCCATACCTGATCAAGAAGGACGCCTCCATGCCTGTCGTGCACAACCAGCGAATCCAAATTAATGTTACAACCACAAGTCAGTGTTGTTAGTAAATGTATCCAATGGCAAGATGACCCACCACCCGCCGAGGGAATCGTAGGGGCTGGGTGCAATGTGGATTGGATGGCAGCCGACGGCAGGGTGCCCGGCGACCCGATCCTCAGACACAGAGACTAGCTCTAGGGACATGGAATGTCACCTCGTTGGGGGGGAAGGAGCCCGAGCTTGTAAGGGAGGTTGAGAGATACCGGCTAGATATAGTCGGACTCACCTCCACACATAGCCTGGGCTCTGGAACCCAACCTCTCGAGAAGGGCTGGACTCTCCACTTCTCTGGCGTTGCCCACGGTGAGAGGCGGCGGGCTGGTGTGGGTTTGCTTATAGCCCCGCAGCTCAGCCGCCATGTGTTGGAGTTCACCCCAGTGAACGAGAGGTTCGCATCCCTGCGCCTTCGGGTCGGGGATAGGTGCCTCACTGTTGTTTCGGCTTATGGGCTGAACAGCAGTGCAGAGTACCCGGCCTTCTTGGAGTCCCTGGGAGGGGTGCTGGACAGTGCTCCGACTGGGGACTCCATTGTTCTACTGGGGGACTTCAACGCCCACGTGGGCAGCGACAGTGAGACCTGGAAGGGGGTGATTGGATCGCATGGCCTCTCTGATCTGAACCCGAGTGGTGTTCTGTTATTGGACTTCTGTGCTCGTCACAGTTTGTCCATAACGAACACCATGTTCGAGCACAGGGGTGTCCATAAGTGCACTTGGCACCAGGACACCCTAGGTCGGAGGTCGATGATTGACTTTGTTGTCGTGTCATCTGACCTTCGGCCGCGTGTTTTGGACACTCGGGCGAAGAGAGGAGCAGAGCTGTTGACCGATCACCACCTGGTGGTGAGTTGGATTCACTGTTGGAGGAGAAAACCGGACAGACTTGGCAGACCCAAACGTATTGTGAGGGTCTGTTGGGAACGTCTGGTGGAACCCTCTGTCAGCATGGTTTTCAACTCCCACCTCCGGGAGAGCTTCTCTCATGTCCCGAGGGAGGTTGGAGACATTGAGTCCGAGTGGACCATGTTCTCCACCTCCATTGTCGAAGCAGCTGCTCGGAGCTGTGGTCGTAAGGTCTCTGGTGCCTGTCGTGGTGGCAACCCCCGAACCCGGTGGTGGACACCGGAAGTAAGGGCTGCCGTCAAGCTGAAGAAGGAGTCCTATCGAGCCTTGCTGGCTCATGGGACTCCTGAAGCAGCTGACGGGTACCGGCAGGCCAAGCGAACTGCAGCCCGAGCGGTTGTGGAGGCAAAAACTCGGGTCTGGCAGGAGTTTGGGGAGGCCATGGAGGAGGACTATCGGTCAGCCTCAAAGAAATTCTGGCAAACCGTCTGGCGCCTCAGGAGGGGAAAGCAGGTCTCCGCCAACACTGTTTACAGTGGAGATGGGGAGTTGCTTACCTCAACTGGGGATATCACAGGACGGTGGAAGGAATACTTCGAGGACCTCCTCAATCCCGTCGCCACGTCTTCCGTGGAGGAAGCAGAGGCTGAGGTCTCAGAGGTGGACTCGTCCATCACCCAAGCTGAAGTCACCGAGGTGGTTGGTAAGCTCCTCGGTGGCAAGGCACCGGGGGTGGATGAGATTTGCCCTGAGTACCTCAAGTCTCTGGATGTGCAGGGACTGTCTTGGTTGACACGTCTCTGGAACATCGCGTGGCAGTCGGGGACGGTGCCTCTGGATTGGTGGTCCCCCTGTTTAAAAAGGGGGACCGGAGGGTGTGCTCCAACTATAGGGGGATCACACTCCTCAGCCTCCCCGGGAAAGTCTATTCCAGGGTACTGGAGAGGAGGATCCGACCGATAGTCGAACCTTGGATTCAGGAGGAACAATGCGGTTTTCGTCCTGGTCGTGGAACAGTGGACCAGCTCTATACCCTCCATAGGGTGCTCGAGGGTTCGTGGGAGTTTGCCCAACCAGTCCACATGTGTTTTGTGGACTTGGAGAAGGCATTCGACCGCGTCCCTCGTGGTGTCTTGTGGGGGGTGCTCCGGGAATACGGAGTCTGGGGCCCCCTGTTAAGGGCCGTCCGTTCTTTGTATGACCGGAGTAGGAGTCTGGTCCGCATTGCCGGCAGTAAGTCGGACCTGTTCCCGGTGCATGTTGGACTCCGGCAGGGCTGCCCTTTGTCACCGGTTCTGTTCATCATTTTTATGGACAGAATTTCTAGGTGCAGCCAGGAGTCGGAGGGGGTCCGGTTCGGGGACCACAGGATTTCATCTCTGCTTTTTGCAGATGATGTTGTCCTGTTGGCTTCATCAAACCAGGACCTACAGCATGCACTGGGGCAGTTCGCAGCCGAGTGTGAAGCGACAGGAATGAGGATCAACACCTCCAAATCCGAGGCCATGGTCCTCGACCGGAACAAGGTGGCTTGCCCTCTCCAGGTAGGTAGAGAGACCCTAGCCCAGGTGGAGGAGTTTAAGTATCTTGGGGTCTTGTTCACGAGTGGGGGACGGATGGAGCGTGAGATTGACAGGCGGATCGGTGCAGCGTCTGCAGTGATGCAGTCATTGTATCGGTCCGTTGTGGTGAAGAGGGAGCTGACCCGAAAGGCGAAGCTCTCGATTTACCGGTCAGTCTACGTTCCCACCCTCACCTATGGTCATGAACTTTGGGTCATGACCGAAAGGACAAGATCCCGGATACAAGCGGCCGAAATGAGCTTCCTCCGTAGGGTGGCTGGGCGCTCCCTTAGAGATAGGGTGAGGAGCTCAGTCACCAGGGAGGAGCTCAGAGTAGAGCCGCTTCTCCTCCACATCGAGAGGGGCCAGCTGAGGTGGCTCGGGCATCTGTTCAGGATGCCTCCTGGACGCCTCCCTGGGGAGGTTTTCCGGGCATGTCCCACCGGGAGGAGACCCCGGGGAAGACCCAGGACACGCTGGAGAGACTATGTCTCACGGCTGGCCTGGGAACGCCTTGGGATCCTCCCGGAAGAGCTGGAGGAAGTGTCTGGGGACAGGGAAGTCTGGGCATCCCTGCTGAGACTGCTGCCCCTGCGACCCGGCCCCGGATAAGCGGCTGAAGATGGATGGATGGATGGATGGCAAGATGAACATGAAGGACAATTGTTTGTCCAGTGCTGATTTATACCATATTAATGTAAATGTTTATTGTGATTGTTTCACATTTGCCCCAGAGTGATGTTTTGCTTCCTTTTGGTGAACAGATGGA
Organism: Salarias fasciatus; assembly: GCF_902148845.1. Classification (NCBI taxonomy): domain Eukaryota; kingdom Metazoa; phylum Chordata; class Actinopteri; order Blenniiformes; family Blenniidae; genus Salarias; species Salarias fasciatus. Next base: position 23,948,378 of record NC_043758.1, read on the forward strand.
GAGGAGTGGATCAGCACAGGTCTGTACCTCGCTCCTGGCGTGAAAACCTACATGATTATGCCAACTAGCATCGTCAACAGGAGATGGATGGTAAAGAATAAAAAATGTGCTGGGTACATCACTGTTTCGTCAGTTGTCTGCTAATTCAAGCTACCAAGTCAAGCTTATCTGACAGTATGAAAATATGAGTGAAAGGGGGAGTCCCAGTTGGCTTTGAGAAGTGACCTCCAGAGAATGTTAACAGAAGCAGATGTGGCCTCCTCCACTAGACCTCTGCTTTACTGTACATGTGTGGGCTGCGACTGGAGGTTACTGATGGCTGAATTGTGCTGGTGAAGGAGTTTGGACAGATTTGATGAGCACAAGTAATTTAGGGCTTTGCAAGTCATTGAGATGATTTTGAACTGGGCAGCCATGGAGTTTTTGGAAAACAGAGATGATTGGATGATGAGTGTGAGAGTGGGCACGAAGTGGAGCAGCACAGTCCTTGATGTGCCAGAGCTTCTTGAGAGTTTTTGTTGGTGAGCATGTTAGTGTTGCAGTAGTCCAGCCGGATAGCCAGGTGTGATGAGGGTCTGAGAAGGAAATGCATGGGTGGAGCTTAGGATCGTGTTGAGATGGAAGAAAGCCGTTTTGATCAAAAGAAGATGAACCTCAGCAGTACAGGAAACTGTGGGCCTGTTGTTGCTAAGACTGCTGTTATGGAAGTATTTTCTGTGTGTTTTTTGGTTTACTGATTACAAGTAGGTTAAGCTGGGTGGCCAGAGATGGTGAGATGGGAACATGATTTAATGCATGGTCAGCCCAGTAAAGGATGAAACAAACAGATATGACCATGGCGAAAATTTGACATGTTGAGTATTTCAGTGAAGTCAGTTTTAAAGTTGCTGCACCCGCTACATGTCGTCCACAGGTACAGATAAGCTGCCAGACCGACTACCTCAACCACGGAGAGCTGAAGAGGGCGCCAAGTGTTTCTGAGCGATTCCCGATAACCTCAGAAGTCATGCAGGTGTGGAACCTGTGGGGGGGGCTGATCTACCTGGTGGCTCCAACCGACACAACCGTGGAAGGGCAGGAGGTCATAGTGCAGACAGCTGTGTCTGCCCCATACTACAAACATGGTGAGTCTGCGTCACTGTGGTTTCAGAAGAGTCTCCTACAAAAAGCACCAATCCATGATGAGGGAGTCATGTAGTTATTCATAGTTATCACTTATACTGATTCTGCACGTTGTCTAAACCTCAAAATTACTCAAGGCTCGAGGTTGTGTCTAATTTTGAGGTAGCATGTGGATTCATTAGAATTTATCAAGTAGTAATAAATACTGTTCTATGCAGGAATTCCATTTAATCTGCCCAAAGAAGACAAAGGATAAATCTGAATTTTGCACATTTGTTAGTCACAATTAGTCACAATCATTCTTGGGTGTCTGCCCATACATGTGTGAACTTATTTGTCATTCATTCTGCCCATAATTCAGCTTTCTAATCTTTTATAACATCCTTTATTTATCTCAGGTGCAACGACATTAGATGACTGGGCACAGCTGCGATCAGCTCCTTCACCCTGGGCAGAGTTGGAGTTTGACAATATCATCCTGACTTTACCATCGCGCTTCGTCCGTGACCTGGAGCGCCCCGATGAGGCGGCCGTGCTCTGGAACAGCATCATGAAAGGCATTGCAGAACTGGCGGTCATACCGGAGAAATTTGCTCGCAAGGAACGCATCGTTGCAGATGTGCAGATTTCAGCTGGTGAGCATGTTTTCAGAATGTTACTCATGGCTGCATTCAGAGTGTGACATCAAGCCACCATTTCACCTATAGGCTGCAGATTAGCTTCATTGAAATGAATTGATTTTATCAAAAGATCCTATTGCTCATCTCAAGGCACTTTGCATGATAAGATTAACTCTTCGCATTTACATCTTCAGGTGATTCTCTGTCATTTACTTTAGTCAGGGGAACTTCATGTCATCAGGTGTTTCAACCCTGAACTGCAGCACCCCTCCAGTGATGGGTGGGTAATGGTAGCCAAATCATGGGCCATCTCCTCCTGGCTTCCAGCTTAGCTCCTTTCTCCTGTTCCATATCCAAAAACAGGTCCCACATGGTGCCTCCTCCATTCTGGCTGCTGACCTTTCTCCCTGCTTTGTACATTTGATTGGTGTTGGTATTTTCCAATATGGTTGGCATTTTCTGCATCTCTTGCAATCCGTTGTGTCAGCCAGTGTGCTGAACAACTCGTCATGGTACATCCTGTTTCTGAGTGCTTTTTTACACTGATAGGATTGGTGCCATGGTGCCCTGCTGACCACAAAACGTGCACTGCAGGTTCTCTCTCAAGCACATCGTGTGTAGATTTGTTGGAGTGGGGATTGTTACCTCATTCTGATAGAACAGCGATGAACAAAGAATTGTTTATTACCTCCGCCAGGAGGTTATGTAATCATGTCGGTTTGTTGGTTGGTTGGTTGGTTGGTTGGTTGGTTGGTTGGTTTGTTAGCAAGATCCCGGAAAAAATAATGGACGGATTGCAATGAAACTTTGTGGAAAGGTGGGTCTTGGGCTAACTTAGAATTGATTAAATTTTGGTGATGATCCGGATCACTGTCTGGATCCAGGAATTTTTTAAAGGATTCTTTATCATTGAGAGATAGGGAGTCTTTCACATGGTTGGACAGGCCGGCCGACAGAGGGGGACAAACGCCTGGGTCACACAGGACGTGCCGCTTCCGAGGCGGAAGTGGGAAGCGCCGTGCACCGACTGTCAGATCGGTGCCCCTGTTAACCTATCTGACAGTTCATACAAGAGGTGCGGGACAGCGCCGTGTGCGTAGCAGCTCGCGCCGTGGACCGCAGCCGCTCCGCTCCTCTCTATTTTCTCCGCAAGCCGCGCGCGCCGTGCACCGCCAGTTGTAAAGCTGGACAGAGCAGATCGCTCCACACAGGAAGTCTGGAACGGAAAATACGGGAGAATCCGGTCCATTTTCAAATTAAAATGAAGTAAAATAACATAAATTATGTTGCTTTTCGGTTTTCCTTTTCAGATAAACACACACAGAGAGAGAGAGGGTGACAGACAGAGGCAATGCACGCTGCAGCGCTCCGCTCTGATCACACCCCGATCACAATGTTGCTTTATTATATATGGTGTTCTTATTGTTATTGGTGACTGATTTGAGCTGTGGCAGAGGTCTGCGCTCTCTGAGTGCCAATTTCTAGTTTATTGTTAATTTCAGTGCAAACAATAGTAATTTTACCTCTAACAGAAGCAGAGTTATGAGGGAATTGTGTGTTGAGTTCCTCTAGTTCAGGCGAAGCAACTATGAGCCTTGAGGGCCGAGTTCCTGCATGTTTTAGATGTCTCTCTGCTTCAGCACTCCTCGATCTGATGTTGTCATCATCAAGGTTGTTGCACATTAACGAGCCCTTTGTTGCATGAAAACACAAGACCTAAAACATGTAGGACGTCAGCCTTTGAGGCCTGAAGTTACCAACCCACTTTATCAACACGCTTTATGGGGGATTTCAGCCAGACTTTATTTCTTCAACAGTCAGAATCATTAATTATAAAGTAACTTTGAAAGTAATTTATTTACTTATAGGTTTGATGGTAAATGGTAAATGGACTACACTTATATAGCGCTTTTTCATCTGCATTTTGCAGAGACCAAAGCGCTTTACACTGCAGGATCACATTACCCATTCACGCACACATTCACACACCGGGAACCAGGTTTGTCATGGCCATCAGAGCCAGGGCCCTTAAAGCTCATGTCCGGAGTTTCCGTTCGTTTCCAACGTATGTATCATTTTTCAACAGAGCTTAAATGTGTCAGTCTGGTTTGATACTACAATATAATATTAGCATAAAGCAATATAAAAATGTATTTATGAGCCCCGCCTTCGTCTCATAGACCCCCATGTTATCCGAAAAAGCGCCAGTCAGCTTCAGCCAATAGATTTCGAGCTTCCGCATTCTCTTGTTGTCAATCAAAGTGTGCACGCAGCCACAGCCACTCGCCCAGGCAGAGGTGAGTTTGCAACGCAGCAGCCGGCCCGCTTACCTCGGATATATCCATTGTCTGCTGAACATCCACCGTAAACAGCTAAACATGTAGGATGCTGTAGGACTCGGAGGCTCTCATTTTCACCCAAAGGATAACGGCGTGCACAATTAAAGGGGCGTGGCTTGGTCGCTCATGAAAGCAGAGGGAGGGCGGAACCTCGAGACATTGGATTAAAAAAAACCCTCTCTCGTTCAAAACTCCGGACACAAGCTTTAAGTTATTGTGACAATAAGCGGTTCTCATGTTTTAGCTCTTTATTTTCATTTATAATTACATTTACATTGTGTTTTGCATAGTCTGCATGTGAAGTGGCAGTGGCCATTATAATTTTGCCCCCCTTCAATTAGAATAAGTCAGTAGCTGCAACAATGCGTGAACTACCAATCCCATTCACCAAGGCGAGGTCAGCTTTGTGTTCAGAATACATTTTGATGGCAGTCTTCATGTAAAGTATTTTCACCCATAGTTATATTCAACCAAGAATCAGGAAGATTTTTTTTTCTCCTTCCAGGTTGGATGCATGCAGGCTATCCAGTCATGATGCACTCATCTATTGCATCTGAGCTGGTTAACCTGAATGACGCCAGGACCAAAGGTCTGTGGGGAGAAGTTCATGAACTGGGACACAACCAACAGCGAACCGCTTGGGAGTTCCAACCAAACACCACAGAAGCTACATGCAACCTTTGGTCAGTGTACGTGCATGAGGAGAAGCTGGGGCTCAACAGAGCACAGGTACTGTTGAGAACATCTCGAGCCACACCCGAAAAGACCGATTTTGAAGTGTTTATCATCTTGCAGCTCTTTATCTCTTCTTTGTGGTCACTGTGTTTCGGTGGATAGTTAATTTCTCTTTGTCTACAATGTATGTTATTCCTCTCATGAGTTTGATGTCTTCAATTCAGGCTCATCCTGCCTTGACCAAACAGAGTCGAGACTCTACTGTTGATGGGTATATCAAAGCGGGAAGGAACCTCAGCAACTGGAATGTATGGACAGCTCTTGAGACCTACTTGCAGGTGTGGAAAAAATGTTATGTGATAGTCTGTGGTTGTTGTATGGTACTTCCAAATTCACCTCTCAAAAACTCACTTTCAAGGCGGTGACTCTGACTGGAAAGTTGATTTGAGTGTGTTTGGGGTTGTGTCACTATGTTTTCTTTGTGATGCTGGAAATATGTTCTCATATCTGACATCTTCATTCTATGGAAGTTTACCCTTCGTTAAAGGATAAGTTCGGTTTAAATAGTTTTCACGTTGTTTATAGAATGAAGTAGAACAATATATTCACCCAGAAGGGTTTTCTGATCCGAACAGTGCTTCGGGAGGAATTTAGATCCAAAGTCAAGCTGCAGACATCCGTATACTGTTAGCCAATGGGGCATGTGTGGCGCCGGCTGCCAAAATGGCTTTAATCGTTCAAAAACTCATTAGTTTCACCAATATTTCCTCATGGTTCGCTCATGCCACTCCTCCACGACAGCCCGGTGTCATGAGATACATGTTGTTGTGGTTTTGCTGATCTCTGAAGTGAATACGGTGGTTAGAATGTAACCTGAAGTACATTCACCAAGAAATTCAGTAGGTGGCGCTGTGCTCCTAAGCTGTTGGTCACCACCCACCATTACTCCAAAGAAGAAGAAGAAGATCTCTCACGCTTGTGTTTCGATTAGCTCTTCTTCTACTTTGGAATAATGGTGGGTGTTGACCAACAACTTAGGTGCACAGCACCACCTACTGAATTTCTTTCATCACTTAAAAACACAGTCAATTAATCGACTTGACCAAGATATCGGAACACACAGGAAAAAGGAGAAATATAAAACTTCAAAGCTTGTTGTGTTGAAACACTGCAGAAGAGGATATTAAAAACTGATTTTTTTTTTTTTTTAATGTGAAGATGTTTCTCCGTTTAAGAAGCTTTGATAGACACCAAACGCTGCACAGGGGTGTAGTGGTTTACACTCTCACTTCCCAGTAGAAAATAAAACCTAGTTTAAGTCCATGCTGACCGGATGTTCATGTTGTATGCTCTCCCTCTGCATGTGTATGGTGTTGACCAACGGTACTGCTTGCATCGGTATGAAAATATGATGACTTGGTATTCAAAATGAACCTCTCAAACCTTGTAGGTTTGTTTTCTCTTTGTTATATCAAATCATTTCTCGGCTTGTCATGATAGCCGAAAGACCTGATTCACATATCGTAATTGTTTATAAAAAGTAAAGACGGTTATTCTGTTTATCTGCTGATGATCTAATATCAGTGATAAACTGACAGTGGGCTCATGGGTATTACATTCTGGATATAATACACCTTCATCTCACTTATTGAGTAGTCAAGTCTTTTCATCCCTTTACGTCTGTTCACTTCTCTGTCTTTGTCCTGCAGCTCCAAGAAAAGTTTGGCTGGGATGCCTTTAAACAAGTCTTCTCTGCCTACCACACCATGAGCGACGTCCCGCATGACAACGCAGGGAAGATGAACCTGTACACCGAGACCTTCTCACAGAAGGTGGGGATGAACCTGACTGGGTTCTTCAAGGCCTGGGGGTGGCCCATTGAGAGCGATACGGAGAAGAAACTCTCCCATCTGCCTCTGTGGAGCGATCATCCCATGGCCAACTACATCTGAGTGTTACTCTGCCACTGATTGAGATCCACATGACAACTGAAATTGAATGATGAATGGTTTATCCATAAAGACCCTCACAAGTGTTGATTGTTTCTGTGATGTCAAGCATGAATAATGTGTATCTTAAAGTGAATTTCTATGAAAATGAGATTTGATATGATAAAGTGATTTCTTGATAATGATCCACTGCACAAAGTTGAGGAGAAATTAATCATGGGAAAAAAATGTAGGAAGTGACTGGAAGAAACCAATAATCAATAAAGTCTTGTCAACAACATTGTGAGCAAGTTCTCTTTTTTTCCCCCCACTTTATTTTGAAATTTTGTGGCACATACTGGTTACAAACATTAGTACTCAGTATACATTGCAATGCCAATATAGAAAACAGAGAGAAAAAAGAAGAAAAAAAACCCTGAAACCTACCCAACAATATTATGACAAGCTTATTATAGTCATGTTAATGAATCATCAAATCAAAAAGCCAAAATATACAACTTATTAAATATATACCCATAACAAAACACACACACACACACACACACACACACACACACACACACACACACACACACACACAAAGACAGGTGCCCAGGGCAATAAATATTAAACTATTAACTTAAACTACGAATATTAGAACTTAAAGATATATATTTGTGGTTTATATATATATTATATATAATATATATACGATTATATATATATATATATATATATATATATATATATATATATATATATATATATATATATAGAGAGAGAGAGAGAGAGAGAGAGAGAGAGAGAGAGAGAGAGAGACTGGTCCTCTGTCCACGTGATGCGGTCACGTGACAGGCTGGACCAATCACATTTACATCTGGTTTCAAATGTTCAATATGGAGTCGTCCTGCTGAACTCGCTGAAGTCTACAGAATCGCATTCAGAATGGTACGGGTGACATCACGAAAGGTCTATCCATTTATTTACAATCTATGCATTGGACGCGCTGCGTCACGTGACCGCGTGATGCACGGTGAATGAGGAGTAACTTCAATACATTTTTAGGGAAATTAATACAGGAAATTTTAAGGAAAAAGGTCGTTTTCCCAACTGGGTACATGACCCATAACCCTAGAAACAAGAAAGAGTAAGGATGTTGTCATATGTCAGAAGATTTAGATCAAACATAGACATCTCTCCCGAAATATGTGAACAAGCATCTGTTCATTACGGTTCAGGTCTGTTTCTCACAAATCCAGCTAATTTGAAAGAACTGAGAGAAACACACAGCTCAGTCCTTTGGATACATGCAACCTATTTATTTTGGCCTGACAAACAATACACCCAGACACTACTGGTATGGCATCGACCTGGGGCTCGATGAACCATCTGCTCTCCCTGCCACCTCCATTGTTGGGCTGGATTATGTAAGCAGAGTAGACGGCGATGCAATTGATGGTGTTGTACAGCGTAGCAAAGTGGTACCTGATGGAACAAAGGATGACAGTAGTCAGTGGGAAATCAGAGTTCCAACTAGCAATAAATACCGAAAAATTATTTGGTGAATGTGAAATGGGACTATTCAGCATTTTTCTCAGATAATGGGACCACAGCACTGACTATATAGCAAACTATATAAATGATTTAAACTAATAAAAAGCACCTTGCCAATATGACAATCAAAATGACCTAATTGTAAGTTAAAAACCAATAAGGATCAAACACAATGAATCAATCACATTTCACTCCTGAGAAATGTTTCTGTGTATCCCCCATTGCATACCTGAAGTGAGAACTACCTGTTCACAAAGCGCTGACAAAGACGTGCAACACCAGGTGTAGAGGACCCCCACTTAGGTACTTTATGATATCTATGGTAGGTCCCGCATGGACGTCCAGCGTCCGGCTGTTTCAAGTGTCGTGCTGCTGCAAGGAGGAGTGAGAAAATAGACTAGTCAATTACCTGAGATAAGTAGCTGATTCTGAACAAAAGATGAACATGCTGTAGTGCATATTTAGTCAATAAAATGTTCACACAACAGTAAATATTGGACCACTTATTTTTTTACATTTTAGGAGAAGTTGAGCTTCCCTTGCAGTCTTAGAGCAATCGCCCCTGCTCGAAACATGCAAACAGAAAAAGAAGGGGATGTGTAACACCTCCTTTAATGATTACTGGAAAAAGAACTAAGTAGAAAAACACAGGTACTTCCTTCTTTCCAAAGAACTGTGAGAGAATAATGGCTGCATTTCCTGAAGGGAACTATGCAAGAAGAGCCATCTTCTCCAATAGCTGTTACTTACCGGTACACTTAAAAAAAAAAAAACCTTTGGCAACAGCAAGTTTTAACCAATAAGCTATTTTCACAGCTTCACTACTTCCTGAAAATAACTGTGCACATTCATTTCCTGTCTTGCATTATTGGCCATACTGATTAATCCAGTTGTGTCTGGTTTAGACTGCTGCAACAAGACACACCTGGATTAATCATTTTGGCCAATAATGCAAGACAGGAAATGAATGTGCACAGTTAATTTCAGGAAGTAGTGGAGCTGTGAAAACAGCCCATTCAGCAATGGAGAGGTGACTAAAGTGTCTGTGGTTTTGTATGTGTGTTTTTTTTTTTTGTGTGTGTGTGTGTGTGTGTGTGTGTCGGTGCGCGCGCGCGTGTGTGCGCGTGTATTTTCCTAATATGGATATGTTTTTAAATGTTTTTGCGGTTTGCAGGTGCAGAGAGTGTTAAGTCCTTGCAGAGATTATGTCCCGCGCTGAAGCTCCATTGCCGTGGCCCCCGCTAAGTGCGGCTACATCGGTTGGATCTAAATAACTTCTGAAGGACTCCGAGCTGCACGATGTTTGTCTGAGTGAGTATATGAGCAAGCACACACCTATAAATAAGGTCCAGATGTCAAAAAACCGAAGTTGCCCTTTAATGTCTAAACAGTCTGTAGAAACATTGCTACTGAATTTATTAACTATATTGATAATTTCCTGTTCCTCTACAGGTGCAAGGAAAATTGATGCTGGATTTCTGCTAATATTCTGAGTGTTTGAACCTGTGTCTGGTATTCTGGATGCAAGGTCAGGTCCCACGTTTACAAAAAAATGATTCATACCGTTCACCACCCTGTTCATATTGTCATCTGCAGTGTTATTAATCAAGAAATGGTCAGGATATGCAATCCACTTTTAGTTGGTAACGGATCATCAGCCATTACTGACATTGTTTGGAGAACAAAAGAGTCTGCCTACGCTTGCAGCAGCCCACATCCAGAGGTGGGCCATTATCTTATCAGCTTACGATTATCACATTGTCTACTGCAAGTATGAGGCGTAACAGTAATGCTGATGGACTTTCTTGGTGCTCTTTACCTGAGACCAGTGATGCAGGAACAACTGTAACAGCTCCCATAGTCTACTCCCTGCTAACAGAGAATCTTCAAGAGGCACCACTCGATGCAGTCCAATTTGCCAAAGCAACATGCACTGACGGTGTGTTATCCCGAGTGTATAAGTATGTCATGGAAGGCTAGCCCAACCAAATTGATGAATGTTTGAAGCAGTTTGTGACGAAAAGAAATGAACTGTTCACTGAGCAAGGGTGTGTGCTATGGGGCACCAGAGTCATTGTGCCCACTAAAATGAGAGGGGCAGTTTGAAAGAGATCCACGCTGCCCATCAGGGCATCGTAAAAGCAAAAGCTCTGGCTCGGAAATATGTATGGTGGCCAAACCTTGACTCGGATCTGTAAAGAATGTGAAAACCTGTCAGCTGGAGCAGAAAATGCCAAAGCACGTTCCTTTGCACCCTTGGGAGTTTCCGGGTGAGTCTTGGAAGAGGCTGCATATTGACTTTGCAGGACCTTTTTTGAACAAATGTTCATGATTGTGGTGGATGCTTACACTAAATGGTTGGAAGTGTTTCGCATGCCACAAATCACATCTCAAGCAACCATTACAAGGCTGAGGAGGCTTTTCACCTCTTATGGTCTGCCAGAACAAATCCCCATGACAATCTGGCTGCAGACCTCCACTCTCAGGACCCACACCTCCACTCTCAGGACCCTCCCTTGCAGACAGCTCACCTCCACTCTCAGGACCGGAAGTTGATACGAAGCATTAAAATATGGAAAAGAAAACACCGGAAGCACGTATTTCTCATTGTGTGGAGACGGAAAGGTGAGTAAATATCAAGTGACACCTTTTCGTTATACAAAAACAAAAATTGCCTTTATTCAGTAGAAGTTACACACTATACATTGCCCCGTGAACTTATAGTTAAAAGAATAGAGTTTCCACTTTACCGTAGTTTGTAGCGTAATGGTAGTTAGGCTAACGGTGACTAGCGCTAACCACGGTAATTTTATTAGCCTCTGAAAGCACAAAAGCACTGTGTATATTATTTATATTTGTCTATGTGATTATCTTTACATCAGAAGGCTTTCACTGCCGTTTGCAAATAGCATTTGGATAGAAATTATTCTGTCCGGGGCATATTAATAACATGTCGAAGTTGTCTTGTGTACGTGGTAGTGCTCACTTAATCATGCAGTTTTCCTGCTAGAAAGCCAAGAAAACTGAGTCACCATATATTTTTCTTAAATTTTGTTTTACTGATCACGACATAATTTCTCTTACAGATGCATATTTCAGTTATCATTAGCATTTTCCAGTGTGTTTGTACACACTGTTCACCCGCTTATTCAGAAAAGTTACTTAATTGATTGTTTGATTTATATGGAATAATATGTCTGAATTTTCTTGTAGGCAAACAAGTGAACCCTGTGAAAATGGTGGTGTGTCATGCTCATGGAACACTTTGATCTTGGAAGGTAGGATGTCATAATTTGATTGAACTGATATGATTGATGATTTGCACATTGAAATGTCGTCATCTGTCCTGTTGTCTTCCCATTCTCTTACTTATTGCCAGAATTGACTAATTTCAGGGCAGCACGTGTAATTTTAATTGTTTCACCTACTGTTATAACCATGGCAAGATGTTTGCTCATTTTCCATTCAAGTCGAAATGCCTTCTGGCAGGTGAGGTGCCACCAGTTTTTCGCCTGAAGGGAAAATTGGATGACATGACAGAGATCAGTCTGCATTTCTTTTGTCTCAATATTTATTTGTTGTTTTTAGTCAATGTTATGTCAGGTTTCCCATCCCTGGACATGATTCATTAACTGATTTTGTGAGCTATGCTTTTATTTAATGCAGTACAGCTTTTTAAGGCTGAAGAGAGGAAGAAAAGTTGCCAACAAACAGCTGCTCCAGTTGTGCAGGGGATGGAGACAACTGAAGAAGAGGTAGGCCTGACCTCCACTTCCATGTTGTTAGATTTTGTGAGTTGAGCTTTCATGTATTGACAAAAACTTGACGCTTCTAATTTTCTTTGGACCAGTGTGGTGGCCCGAGTTGTGGAGCACTGCAAGAAAGCAGCAGAATGGGTGGAGATGAACCCACAGCTGTCAGCAGCCAGGGTGGAGGTGCCTGACGGTTTGAGCATGGACGACACATCATGCACTGAGGAGGCTGTGCAACAGCTGGAAAGCCTCTTTCACGCCACCCTGGATTTTGATGAAGAGGAAAGAGAAGTGATTCTAGAGCTTTTTAAGTTTTTGTTATACAACATTGGAGATATGTGCGTCTTTTGTGAAGAGATCATGGACAAAGGAGGGTACATAGCATACTGCAAACGCAAAGAAAAATAAAACAACTTGGAAGTTTGTTTTGTGTCTGTTTTCTCCTGGAACAGGGATTATAGGCAATCTAGATCATGTAACTAGATATTCAGTAATCCAGTGAATTGAATACACAACTTAATCAGTCCTCACATCCTCCAGTGGCAAATCCATGTGGTCCAACAACACAAGGTAAGAACAGCACAAACAATATGGAGGAATTATTAGATGAATTATCAGGTATAAGAATTGTAAACACCATACAAAATATATATATGTATAAACATATGCCTATATGAAATTATTTGAATTAAAACAATGCTAAAAGCTACAACGCTGCGGGAAGCTGTACATTTACAATAATGTTATTGAAGCAAAGACCTCAAATAGGTTTCAGTGTAGAAGAGTTCTTTTCATTTACACAGATGTGTGTTTCAAAAAGTATGTAATGCGGTCTGAAAGCTGTCCATATAGTCAATTACATCAAAATACTATCTGCAGTAAAATAATGCAGCAAAGAACAATACTGTTTTAAGGGGATCATGACAGTGATCATGATCATAGTCATGCCGTTTCATATTTCTATCAACTTCCGGTCCTAAGAGTGGAGGTGAGCTGTCTGCGGAGATGGGTCCTGAGAGTGAAGGTCTCCAACCAGACTGTTAGTTTACTTGCTTTTAAATCATATTTACATTACAAACATAAAAATAAAACCACAAGAAATAAACCGTATTTTCATGGGGAAATACGAATACACGATGCCCATATTCTCGCTTTTATTTTGAAAGGCTTCGCATCAACTTCCGGTCCTGAGAGTGGAGGTGAGCTGTCTGCAGGGAAGGGTCCTGAGAGTGGAGCTCCGGGTCCTGAGAGTGGAGGTCTGCAGCTGGACCCCTCTCGAACAAATTGTGATTGATAATGCCACTACATTCACCTCTGATGAGTATCAGACCTTCGTCGAGCAGAACGGCATCCTGCACATCACCCGTGCTCCAGGTCATCCAGCAACAAATGGTTTGGCAGGGAGGTATGTGCAGACTTTCAAAGTGGGGTTGAAGAGGCTTTTGAGCACCCCTTCGAATATTGAGGACAAGATCTCATTGTTCCTACTGCAGTATAGGACGACGCCTAACTGCACTACAGGACAGTCTCCTGCTGACCTGTTTCTTCACAGACATGTTTGCACAAGATTGGACTTCCTCAAACAATCCACAGTACGCAGGAAGCAGTATAAACAAAAGGCTCTTCATGACTGCAGTGCAGCAGACCAGACTTTTGGGAGTGGATGATGCAGTGTAAATTCAGAGCACTGTGGGAGGAGGACACAGGAGGATTCCTGGACAAGTGATGAGACAGACTGGCCCTGTGTCGTATGAGGTCCGTGAGCACGATTCTGACAGAGTATACCAACGTCATGGAGATCACATGCAACCTCGGGTCACTTCTAACCCTGATACAGGTGGCACTGACTCACAGACTGAACAATCTGATGGTGATGGCTATAGCAGTGCACAGGAAGGTGCTGATTTTGTGAGCCTGACTCCTGAGTCCCTGGGGCCTGAACCAGTCGCTCTGAGGCGCGCAGAACGGGTGATCAATCCATCAGCAAGATTCATGTCTTAAAACTATGTATCATAGTGCATAATAATGCACTGGTTTTATATAGCGCTTTTCTGGACACTCAAAGACGCTTCACATTGCA